>NC_141157.1:1242500-1592322 GCF_053477565.2 Lygodium microphyllum | reverse complement strand
CAATGGGGGATCAATAAACCTCCTTCCTTCCAGATTTTTCAAGCTTTGAGTGGCCTTTGCCAAGTCCAGCTACTAGTGAGGGCTATAGATGTAAGATATTTTCTGAGATCTAGAAAGCATTAAAATCTAATATCTCAAGTAGGCTAAGCAAAGTTACTTTGTTTATTCCTATTAATATATTTATTGATTTCTTCTCTAATATGGAGATAAGAAGAACAAAAACCATGCTTTCAGTGAAGAGACTAACATATGATCATGTCATACAATTTGTTGATGAAGGATGGGATACAAGGACAAAATGAAAAATTATATGTAAGATAGATCAAGACTCTATAGCTTGTAAATATATGATTGCTACTCAAAATTTTATCCTTAGCTTTTACTATAGTCGATGACATTTTGTTGGTAGTAGTCTAGTTGCTTTAGACCATAATCTTGATGATTTCAGCAAAGATCCTAAAGTGGATCTTGATATTTGGTTCAACGAGGATATTATTGCAACCTTAAAGATCAGAAAATCATGTACGCTACATCAAGTGAGGATGGATTTACAAAATGAAGACATTGAACTACCATGCTCCTTCGTATTCCAACTTGACAAGAAACGAGTAAGTTTTCACATCATATTATATCTACTTAGATGTATATCAAGATCTCACTTCCTAACTAACAAACATTTGTAATTTATTTTTTGCAGATATCAAAAAGGAGAGAAAAGAATATACACTGCAAGGACATTTAAGAAAAGATATATTTACTGTCAAGATAAAATATATGTAAAAATTTTATAGCAGATGTCTATCTGCCATCTCTATGAGATATACAAGGGCTGAAGGGCAAATTTCTATATATGAAGGCTTACAATGCGATATGGCAAAGCTATTTCTTTTTTCGAGAACTATCCTTTCTAGGAGTCCTTTTGCCTTTCTTTGATGCCTTGGGTATCGAAGGTGTGGGTAAAGGTGTTGAAGCTGTGGCTTCACCTTCCGTGGTTATATGCATCGCATCTCCTTCATTGTGTAAATCCCCACCAATCTCTATTGTTGGTTGTATACAATTGACCATTATATACTTCAAGAGCTTTGCTCTGACATACCAAACATGCTCAAATGCATAGCAATCCTTCGAAAACTGTCACACATTTATAGAAAAAAGAGTTTTAGTTCATTATTGTTCTTACAATAGACTATATTTTTATCATCAATGGACTATTTGCAATGAATATCTATCTTAAAGTTTAGCATCTTTCATATTACCTTTACATGTTTATCATCATTAAGATAAACGAAGTTAACCATTCTTCTAGCATTTGCAATCACCCTCTAGCCACAAGAATGGCTATCATCCTGATGAGGACACTGCAACCACCAACACAAAGTAAAACTATGAAATTTACAGATGGTAGTTCATAGAACAAATTTTTGTTTCAATTATTTTAATCAATAACTTACCACAACTTGTCTATATTGCATTGTTGCAAGCAAATCAGACAGTGTAGGGAGCCTTTCTCTAGCTCTTTAATTAATCTTTTTGCACCTCTATATATAAAATATATTGAAATTTAGAATACTTACAAAAAAAAAGAATTGAAATATCAAGGAGCCCTTGGATAATATAACTTACAATTTAGCATTTCCATGGCTTTCTTTCATAGAGTTGATTAAAAAACATTGCTTATCCACATAGTCTATTGCAATCAAGCTCCAATGAGAATTGAAAGCAATCATATCTCAACAAATTAGTAGGATAAAATCTCAAAAACTCTAATAGAGTATTGAATCACTTACTTTTCATTATATGGAATTATAAGGAGCTCCAAAGTATCGAAGTCAATTAGATTGAATCACTGCTCAACAAAACTTGTATCAAGCTCGTTCCTCATAAAGTATGAGATAGATGGATCAAGAACCTCAATTTTTTGTTGCATATTCAAAGGAAACTCATGCATTACACACCTAGAAAAGGCATAGAAATAGTGAGTATAAACAAGAAAAATCTTATTGTTAAAAAAATATCAAAAAGTAGAAGTAATTATGGGTGGATATACCTTAGGCTATCAAGAATAATACTGCCATTTATTTCTCTTCTTTTATCCTTAAGAATCTGAACACAGGCAGCATTAAAGGAGATAATCTCAGCTCTTTTGCCTAACTCACTAGGTAAGAAACAAAACACATTGAATTCTTTTGGATTAGCTACTTCAAGAAGGGTGGCCAGTTCATTTTCAAAGGGCTCTAGTTGCTCTAGTTCCCTTTCTCCAGCCCTTTGCCTCCTATACTCTCTCCATTTATTTGCCTGTTCATCTTTAGCTTTCTCCTCTTTTTTATGTTGCCTTGTATCCCTCTCATGGGTGACATCCTCAACCTTGGGACCAGAATCATCTTTCTTTCTACTAGTTGGGGGCACATTAAGGATATTAAATGTCTTCTCATCAGTGAGGGGAATTGGCTCAAGGACCTTTGAAAATCTATATCTTAGCCTCCTAAGAATTACCATGTCCTTGTCCATGAGTGTGAGCCTATGAGCATGAGCAGCACAAATATAGGAATCTTGAAAAAACTCAACTAAAAAATCCTATGTGGCTTCCTGTATACAATTAAGGGCTATTCTTGTCCATCTGAAACTATCAAAACTATATTTGTCACAAATCTCCCTGACAAGCCTTTGAAAAGACTGCCTTGGAATTGCATTGTTAAGAGCTTTTATTGCCTTTCTAATCTCCCTTAGGCACCTGACATTTTGAGAAAACACTCTCTTTGGCTTTGACTTTCAAGAGAGCTTCTGAGGCTTTGAAGATTGATGAATCTTTGATGCTAAACCCCTAGGATCAATCTTCTCCTTCCTTGCTGTTGCTTTAGTCCTAACCATCTGCCAAAAAAAGACATATTACTTCTTGTCCAATGAAATGTGAGTTTCAGAAGAGAGACCTCCTTGCAATATGTTATTTTCGTGTTTCACTAGACAACACATAAGTAGCAAAATAATCAACAAAACTAAGGAAAACAAAACATTAACCTAAGGAATACCATAACAATTACCTACAATCTCTACACCATTAAAGCCATAGAAGTAATGTTATAAAACATTAAGGGAAAGATAATTCTTTATAGTACCACCAGATTATATCATAGACATGAACTTTTCAAACGTGAGTCAAAGGAAAAATGCAGAAAACCATACCTTGTCTCGCGCTTTGCTAGAAAAAGTCCGTTTAAAATCAATTTTGTGAATAACCCCGGTGAAATGCGAATACGTTCTTCACAACCACATCTCGAAGACCCTGCTGCATGACCACAAAAATGTGCTACATGACCACGAAAATGTGAAACAAATTTGGCCGTTGTTTTCCTTTATTGGGGGACTTTTCTAAAAATTGATGATACATGCATTAATTGGCGGTATGTTGAGTGAAACACGTGAGACGTATTTTGAGATATTGTTATCCCCGAAAAAAGGGAGTGCGCACGTATTCTGAGATATTTCATGCAGTGTGTTAAGTGGAACACGTGCGCATGTATTCTGAGATATTTCATGCGTGCGAAAATATTGGAAATTTCCTCGAAATTTGTGGTCGCCTTTATTTTGCCATCACTATGTTAACTTTTTCTTTGGAACTATCAACACACGTTTGACAATTAATATAAAAGCTTTTCGAAATCATCTTCTCCGATATTGTCTTTCTTTGTCCCAAAATTTTGCTTCAATTTGTCTTCAAGGTCCTTGCTTCCTGTTTGAAGAGCGCTTCAACAATTTCTGATAGGTAACAAAATTTTGTTATTACAAGTATTTGAACAAAATTTCATTGATTAGTATAGAAAGAATTTTTAATAACACTTGAAAAATCACAGATGCACTTCCAGAAAGAATTTTATCACAAAATTTTTGTGTTTTAATAGAATTAATTCATAGTTCATGTTTCTCTTCTTGTTCTGCATCTATTGATCGATGAAACACAAAATAATATCTCTAGTTAGTGATGTCTTGCTAACTATCGCGTTTCACTAGTCAAATGTTGAAATAACGCTTGATTTCAAGTAGTGTCCGGTGAAATGCGAGCTCTTCACCGGCTTTTGCCTCTAGACACCTATTTTCGCGTGTCACCGGTCACATAAATTTTTTTCTCATTTTTCGATCTTTTCTCTTGTGAAACACGATTTTGAGGCCTCTTTCCATGGTTCTATGGCATTTGATTGGACATTGTTGCCATTCTACTTTGTTTGCAGGGATAAATCTTTTGTTGGTCAAGATGACAAAGAGAAATCTATCTTTGGAAGGAATGAATGAGGAGGAGCTAATGGAGACTTCTGATAATAGGCTCTTTGATTTCTTACACACAACTGGAAATTCTTCCAAGTTTAGCTATATCAGGGAAATTTTCAATGTTCCTTTTGATTTGAAAGAGTTATTGGAGGATCTTGAAGATAAACTTAAGGAGTACATATATTTTTATGATAGACATGTGCAAGGTTTAGAAGTCAATGGATTTGTTCATTATAGTGATGTCATGGGAGCCACCAGTACAGCCAGATCAACTTTGCTAGGCAGGTTCAATCTCATTGATGAGGAATTCAGGAAGAGAGAAACATGTTGCCCTTTCCAGAGGTATCAACACCAATGCCTTCTGATCCACAAGGATGTTGGATTTATTGTGTATCTTCAGTACATGGAAAATTCTTCTCCAGATATAGCCCAACAGAGAAAGCTAGAGGATATTGCAAGTATGGATAAGGAGGTTGAAGAGAAGGAGGAGATGTTCCAAGAAGGTATCGAGAATCAACTTGTCCAAGGTTTTGATGTAGGTTTTTTTAAGAGTGACAATATCACAATGGTGGAAGAAAAGGAGATCGAACCAAGTGCACAGATTGATGAAGAAGGTCCTCTTGCATGTGTTCCAACATTTTCCACTTATCTTATCAACAAGAAGAGATATGTGTTGCTAAATGATATTCAACATATTTTTTATCTTAGAGAAGATTATTGCTTAGCAATCCTTGCAGGTTGGGGACAAAATGACATGAATTTTATAGGTTATGAACAAGAACCACTAGCAAGTCTTAATGTTGAGGGAGAGAATTTCCAAGATAGCTCTATAGCCTTACATACATGTATTAATCAGATTGTAGAATACAAAAAGGAGGGGCTACCTACAGAAGAAGAGTTCTTGCAGGTCCAGAAGAGACTTCGTATTGATGATATAGGGTATGAAGAGAGATTGAAGTCTCCATCAGATGAGAAACCCAAGAGTTCATGATGATAGTCTTCTCGAAGAAGATGAACACCCTAAGGTATGAAATATAATTCGAAGTTACCCATTGAGTTTATGTTAGAATTTATTATGCATTATAGATAAATATCTTATATCTTATACTGTTGTGGTTTATTGTGTAGATTGAGATTGAAGATCTGGACAACTTTCTTGGAAGGGCCAAGGGATCTAGGCCAATGAAGCTTGGGAAAATACAAAGCCTTGGCCATTATATTGGAAACTTAAACAATCAAACAATTGTAATATATCATAGTAGATTGTCAAGCTCTCCAAGTCTACCAATGATGCCTTTGAGAGCTATCTCAAAGGTAATTGGATCTCAAGTTTTCAGCAGAGATTTAGACAAGATCATTTTAGTGGAGAAGGAAGAAGCCATAAGAGTTTTTGGCTTCATGCTTAGATACAGTGGATCTAGAGCTGGATATTTTGGAGTTCTTGGCTCCTATTTGCTCTCTTATGTAGGAGATAGCAAGAATTTGAAGCTTCTTCCAAGCTATCGTAAACATGATTTTTTGAAATACAAAGGTCTTATTGAATGGGATGAAACAAAAGATTCCTCTAGAGGCCCTGTCGAGCTACCTAAAACCAAGGACTCCTCTGAAGGTCTTGTTGAGGTGCCTGAAACTAAGGACTCCTCTGGAGGCCCTATTGAGGTGCCTAAAACTAAGGATTCTTCTGCAACACAAACAGACTAGAAGATGCCAAAGATCAAGGGTTTCTTGAAACCCATTTTTTCCCAACTCTTTGTTTGGTTTGTAACCATTCTGTAAATCTTTGTTTTGCGCAAGAATTTAAATATCTATATTTTCTTCTTTGGGCAACAATTTGTATAGTCCTTGCTAAAGATGATGTATTGCTTGATGTGGTTGTATCTTTAAGCTTGAATTTATGCCATATTTGTCGATAGAACCATTGAAAGACCTCTAATAAAATGTTGGCTTTGTGTCTTCCATCTCCATGTCTTGTGTGTCTGAAATATTTTGTTCTTGCTTGATAATGCGATTTTTCCATACCTTGGGTTGACCAGATAGATAGAGATCCATATTGTTTAATAAAGTATGGAGCATGGTTGTATAAAATATGCTACATAGTCAACAAATAAAGAAAGTTATTAAAAAATATTATATGAGTTTGACAATGAAGAAACAGTCATATACAAACTTCTTACCATATAGTGAGTAAAGTGTTGATCACCCCAAGCTTCTATCATCGCCTTTTTGAAAAGGTTCAATTGGTTTTTAAAGTCTTTGAGATCATCACCATTCCATTCAATCTTATCACAATAAAAAAACACTTTGTCTAGTGTTTCCCAAACTTTAGCTTTTCTATTCCGAGCTTATCCATTATCAGTCTAATCCTTAACTGCATTATGTAGGGATTTCCATTGATTAAATTTAATAGTTGAGCCACCATTTCTCGAGTTTATCTTGCCAAGTCTCCCATAAAAACCTAGAAACCTTCTAGCCTTCACTCCACCAATAGATCGTTTTTTTGGGACACAATTACCATCCTTAGACTTCTGAAGATCTGGTTCAATAATAACATTGCCACCATGCAAACCAATTGCACAGAGAACTTTTTCAACCTTTGTTATAGCATCTATTCTAGTTGATAATGGCTTCAGCTTCCATGCAAATCCTATATAGAGATGAACAAGCTTTTTAATTATCCTACAAAGTGCATGAAGTGTACAAATATGGGCATTCGCTAAAGGAATGTCCAAGACTGGTTTAAACTGTGGATCCTTATTGTGCCTAGAGGGACCTCTATTCCAATTGCTTGAGTTTAACTCTACAGCTAGCGACATGCAGTATAAGCAAGGAGATCTCGAGTTGGCTCCCTTTGATACATTATATATACATTTGAGTGTCTTTAGGTCAGCAACTATGTGCCACTCAATCCTTAGTTCCCAAATCCTTCAACAAATAGCTCTTCTCCTGCTTGTTGCCTTTGAATAACATTAGATATTGATGTTTGATGAAAAACCCAATATAATATATCAAAATTCTCAGTATCTACCTCAAATGCTCCTAGCCACCAGATATTATATTCAAATTGAATACTAAATGATGTTGAGTGATTGCAATGACCTGATGAAAGTGTTCTATTCATCAAGGTGATAGAGATTCTCTCCAATTTTTCACATTTCAGAATCTCACTTTCATCAAGTTTAATCACAAATCTAGCCACTCCCTGTGCCTCTACTACTACTGACAAGTCATAAAATTTGATCATTAAGCATTGTAGGGTGGGAAAGTCAAGGAAAATATTGTTAAATTCATTGAATGTAACCTCCTTTTTCTTGCCCTTGAAGGTAGCCTTGATATGAAAAGGCTCACCTAGAATCCCCATCACTTTGTTATTAACTCTCTGCCTGATAGTCCTAACCACAAATGGCTTCGGAAGTATGCAATTGAATACATGTCCTTGCTTCATATTTGATTGTAAAAGCTAGAAAAGTTACATATAAGCATCTCGATTGATACCAATACTATCCACTGTCTTATGTACTAACTTAGAATCCAAAGAATGATCCTTTACAAATGACTCCAAGCATCGTTTCTTTGCCTTTTTAAATTTCTTCTTCTCCAAAATATCCTTTGAAACTACTGAAGGAAGAAGATGATTATAAAACTGAGCTGCTTTTAAAGGATCTCTTTCACTTGCATTTGGTTGTAGAAGAGATCTAAGAAAAATTAACATCACAAATCAATACAAGTAATTTAAATAAAGCCATATTTAAGATTTTCAAAGTGAAAAAAAATATACATTGCTGCTTGGATTCTTTTACCACAGCCTCCTCCTCCTCGTTTGAGATTCTTAATATTTTTAAGAGCTCTTTGTCGATTTCGAAGGCCTAATAAAGTTTGCTTTCGTTGATAAGCTTTGATACGCTTTTCCAATGAATGAATTTTTTGTTGACGATCCTCTAGCTTGTGCAACAACTCTATATTTTGTTTCATCAAAAGATGATTCTCTAGTCCAAGGATATCCTTTTCTGCAACAAGGTTAAGTGTATAACCTAAAAATCCATTGTAGCCATCACCAATAAACCTCATTAATGATGAGCTATTATAGAAAGGAGGAGTGCTATTTCTATTAGGATCTTTGGGATATAGCTTTCCATCTAACCAAAAATCAATATTCTTCTTTCCTTCAAACCTCAGTATATGTTTCATAGACTTTGTAAACGTGATAGATTTTGTTCTCTTTCTTATTGGTTCATACTCACTATCCAACTCAATATGAAGATGATAGAGAGGTCTTTTATGAGAGCTACAGAGATCATTGGATGATTGATATATAGCTGAGTTACAAAGATCATGTGGTGATTGATCCATAGCTAAGGATATGATTAGAAGCAAGAACGAAAACAAAGAAGAGACTACTAAGGAGGAGAAAAAAAGAAGAGAGAAACGATGGAGGGAGGCAATTGAGTATCCACCAAAATTCAAATTGAATATTAGTTTTCACTTTAATGAGGAGAGGTAAGATCTTCATTATGACAACCTTTGCCAACTTTATGGCGACCTAGATTTCTAGGTTTGATGTGACCACGAGAATATCACGACAATGACTTTTTAACGAATTTTGATATTTTAACTTACCAAAATATAAACCTTTTAAAAATTCTATAAAATGATTTTATTTATTAAATTATTTTCTCTCTCCAAAATCTCTTACAGGGCATTTTTGAGACGTCAAAACTCCCCTAATGTAAGAAGGGCTTATTTTGCTTGATCATTTTCTATAGAGGTGTTGACTGCTAAAATGACTTGGTTTTTTGGTTGATTTTTGTTGTTTTTGTGGACTGAATGGTTGATTTTTTATGGATTTTATATGATTATTGATTGGTTTAGGAGTTTTCAAGAGTGTTTTGGATAAGATTGATTAAGTTTGAGAATATCATAATGTCTTTCAATGGAGATATGATGTTCTGTTGATGTCCTCATAGTGTCTGATTGGTTCTGATTGAGTCTGTTGAGTTTCTCTTTTGTTATGTTTTCTTTCTGTATGAGAGGATGGAATGATTCTTCATCATAACCTATGTTTTATTGGAAAAGATATGTTTGATAGCTTCTTCATTTGTTGATGTACTATATGTAGCTTTGCTGGAGAAGTATGTTAAGACTTTGATAGAGGTGGATCCATTACCTTTTTTGAGCCATACAACTTTACTACCACCTCGTTAGTCCTCTGCCTAGGATCAGGGTCCCCTTGAATCAATCCGTTCGTGCTCTTGCTTAAAAAAACCATGGTTTTTCTAGCAGCAAATAATATGAGGTCCCGTAGGAATTTGGTTTCACCACCAAGTAATAATCTCATCTTGCATGAGTTGTTGCCACATATGGGAGAATTACCAAAGGTTTAATTCTACTTTAGTCTACTAGTCTAATAAGCCACTGTGTAGAGTACATGCCTTGTAGGCCTATATTCTTTATCATCACATATGTCATTGTGTTCACTAATGAACCTCCATCAATCAATGCATCTACAATAAAACATTCTTCAATCCAAATGCCAATCTTTGGGGTACTGGGATCCAGGAAGGCATAAGCCATATCCACTTGTTTCATAGGCTCTACGGCTTTATTAGACTTAGTGGCAGCTGTGGGGGCAATCCTTAGGCCACATCTTCTTGTCAATATTCTTTTAAATTTCTTTTGGGGGTAGCTGGGGGATAACATCAACAACTGCCACCATCAGAATGTTAGTTTGGTTTGAAGGTGTCTAGGTCTTTGACCAAGTCATACTCTTTGATAGGGTACACATGCTTCTCCAACTAGATGCGGAAGGGAAAAACACCCACTTTCATCTTTTCTCTTTCTTCTAAAAGCGGCAACATCTAAACTTCTTCTATTACTGGGGGCACTTTTGTATTGTTTATCTTTTGGACATTTGGTTCTATCTCTGTCTCCTTCTATGGCACTAGACTGCTCTATACTACACTATTCTATTCTGTACTATTGTTAACGGTATTTTGAGAAGGCTGCAGAAAGCGCAAGTGTTGGATACTATTTTTTGGTGGATTACTATTTTGTGGAGCTTCATTGTATTACTTTGGGCACTTGCGTATTACTTTTTACTCATGGACATCACCAGACTATCATGGTTGTATTATTTTGTGAGAGCCGGGCTCACTCCCGTGCACATTGTATTTATCACCCGTAGTTGTATTTGTCGCACCCGCATGTGTTGCGTGGGTTGGGCACATATAATTGTGATTAGAATAGTGTAGGCTTGGTCTATTTAGGCTAAGGTTCAAGCATGTTTCAAGGATTGACCGGCCTAAAGCCCACTACGTGGGTAGGATGCCCAAAGAGGGTGCAAACCCTAATTCACAGTTGTGGAAACCCTAAACGCAAAAGGGGCGCAAACCCTAACCCTAACCCTAAATGCAAAAGGGGCGCAAACCCTAACCCTAATTCTATGTCTATATAAGGGTGGGAGGTCTCAGTTGTATTCACCCCCTTTGGCACATTCATGCTGCGGAAGCTCTGTCAGTGCAACCATTCAATCTTTCTATTCTATCATCTTGCTTCCATTGTGTTGAGAGTGACTGAGAGGGAGAGAGTGAGAGGTGTGTTGAGGGAGGGACTGAGGGAAGGTGAAGCTCTTCGTCGTCTTCTTGCTTTTCTCGTCGTCTCTACTAGCTCTTCGACTCGTTGGTGTGCTTGGTGGTGGATGCGAAGGAGCGACGGCATCGGATCGTGTTGATCGTGGTCGTGGAACTATCTTCGAGCCTTTGAAAGGTAAGTTAGGTGAGTTCACTACAACTCGAGCTAGTCTTGTGTTCTTGCTTCCTTGGGTTGGAGAGAAGAATGCTTGGTTAGTTAGAGCGGAGCGTGAGAGACAAGGTGAGAGATTGTCGCCAACGTGAGTTGCAGCTTCTGAAAGAATAGAAGTCCGTCCAAAGTCCCGATTGTTGGTGCGTTTGCCTCAACATTTTGGTTCCGTTGCCGGGACCTAGGATGGTGCAACCGCCGAGGTTCTCACACTCCCACCGTGTGGCGGAATAGGAGGCTTGTACATGGACGTGGATAGGATCGATGTGGTTCCGATCGTCCGCGTTTGTGGCTAGCTTCCGAAACCCATGCGGCTAGGTTAGGAAGGGCCAAATCGGAAGGAACCGGTTTGTTGGATTGAGATTGGAATAGGGTAGAATAGAAGAAAACACAAACCATAAACTCAAAAACACAAAAACACAAGAAAACACAAAACTCAAAACTCAAAACTCAAAACTCAAAGCGCTCTTCTTGTTGTTGGACATCTTGTGTGGGAATGTTGGGGGATGAGGGTTCATCGTTCTTGCTTTTGTCATTGGTTACATACATGTTTATGGTTGAGATCTAACCAAATATACTGCTTGCCTTTGTACTCGTTTTCTAAAGTTCTTGGCTTGTGAGGTAGAGGAAGCAGAAAGCAAAGAAGGCCAAGAAGAAGTAGATAGAAGATGGTTGCGAAGAAGAAGAGATAGATGAAAAAAAGGGTGAAATAGAGAAAAAGAAAGGGCAAGAGGTAGTGAGGAAGAGAGCTAGAAGAAGAAGAAGAAGAGAGGATAGAAAAACAAGAGAAGAAGAAAGTAAGAAGGAGTGAGGAAGAAGAATAAGAGAAGTGGAAGAAAGAGGGGAAGAAGGTGAGGTAGATGAAGGGAAAAAGAGGTGTAAGTAGAAGGTGAAGGGGATAGAAGAAGAGAAGTGTTCCAAGAGTAAGAAGAAGAAGGTGAATAAGAAGAATAAGAAGAAGGGGATAGAAGAAGATAAGAGTACGAAAAAGAGGAAGCGTAGGAGAATATGAGAAGTTGATGAAGAAGACTAGGAGAGAAGGGAAGTGGAAGCAGTTGAGAAGGAGAAGCGGATTAACGAGAATAAGTAGGGAAGTCAGCCAGAAGGGTCGGTAGGGGAATAGAAAAGATATATATATATATTCTTTCTCTCTTTCTCTCTCTCTCTCTCTCTCTCTCTCTCAGTGTTTGTGTTTGTAGGTCGGCTCCTTGCTACTGGCATTCAGCATCATATTCACACATGTCATAAGCCTAGTCGACACTGCAGTTGTTTGCGTTTATGGCCACATGTCGAGCAGTCATGTGCTGAGTGCTTCCTGCTGCCGTTGTGGAATGCGGGTGGGGCGCTCCCAGCTTTGAACGCCGGTTGGACGTCGACTATAGGGCGGCTCCGCTGGGTGACGGACGACTGCCACGTGAGCTGTAGTGTAAAGCTGGAGGGGCGGAAGCTTCTTCTGGCTGGCGATGGCAGTTCAGCTGCAGGTGGCGAGGCGGAACAGCATGCAATAGGGGCGGCAGCTTGACGGCGTTTCTCTCTCTCTCTCTCTCTTAGTGCGTTCCGGCAGGTCACGCCTCTCTCTCTCTCTACCTCTCTCTCTTTCGTTTTCTGTTTTTTTAAAAAAAAGCTTCTTTTTCTTATATTTAAGAGCACGTTCATATAGACCCATTTTACTCATCACACATACACACACACTTTAACACTCGTTTCCATGTTCACACCCACATACACTAGTTACACTCACCCTCGCACTCTCACACACTAATGTATGCGCACTAAAACACACACTCACACACACGCACTCACAAATCCAACATATAAAACTCACTCACACACACATTCAAACTCTCACTCAACACACACACCCTAACACACACGCACAAAACACATAATATACACTTACATTAATACGCAACACAAAACCCACTAACATATGCACAAAACACACGTAGATACCTACTCATATGCACTAAAATAGACACTCACAAACATCCATTATTCTCACTCCCAAACATCCAAGTCTCACTGCCACACATCATCAAAACACTAACTCCCACACATACCACCTACCCTTCCACTCCCACACAAACCTAACTCCCATACATCATCCCCATCCTCTCACTCACACACATAACCGCGAACACATCACAACTAACTCTCACTCCCATCCATCAAACATAACTCTCACCCTTGCTCTAACACATCAACTCGCACCACCTCACTTACTCGCACCACCATCCTTGAACCGCCTAGGGTTTGCACAATCTTACAACTCGCACCACCTCATTTGCACTAGGTCATTCGCATTCGCACCACCTAGGTCATTCGCATTCGCACCACCTAGGTCACACTCATTCGCACCACCTCATTCGCATTCGCACCACCTCATTCGCACCACCTAGGTCATACTCATTCGCACCACCTCATTCGCATTCGCACCACCTCATTCGCACCACCTAGGTCACACTCATTCACACCACCTAGGTCATACTCATTCGCACCACCTCATTCGCATTCGCACCACCTCATTCGCACCACCTAGATCATACTCATTCGCACCACCTCATTCGCATTCGCACCACTTCATTCGCACCACCTAGGTCATACTCATTCGCTAGGTCATACTCATTCGCACCACCTCATTCGCACCACCTAGGTCATACTCATTCGCACCACCTCATTCGCACCACCTAGGTCACACTCATTTGCACCACCTCATTCGCACCCACCTAGGTCATACTCATTCGCACCACCTCATTCGCACCCACCTAGCACCTTATTCACTCGCACCACAGGTCATACTCATTCGCACCACCTCATTCGCATTCGCGCCACCTCATTCGCACCACCTAGGTCATACTCATTCGCTAGGTCATACTCATTCGCACCACCTCATTCGCACCACCTCTTATCACTCACTAGTACCACCCCAACCCTAATCCCTCACAAACCCTAATTATCACTTGCACCAATCACCCCTCACTCATACTCCTCTCTCACTAATCCCCCACTTACTTCTCCACACTCATCTCTCACTCATCCCTACTCACTCATCCTCTCTTAACTCTCACTGACATTCCCACCCATAGTCTCTTAACCTATGCCTTAAGCTTCACTCCTACTTGTTTTACTCACATTCTAAATTTGAACCTCTTGCTTTAAGTATTGGTATCAAGTGCCGTCCTTACTTGCCATATTGTCATCATGACTTGGTTATGATACTTGGCGGAATTGCTTGTCCCCATGCACATTGTATTTGAAAGTAAGAAAGCTTGATTTCATACTTCGTGTGTTTTTCTTTAAAAATGGAAACGATGAAGAGAATGTGTGTATTTGACCAATATTGAGAGAACCCTTCAGGTACTTTTCACTCCCACTCAACAACTCAACAAAACAACCAATTCGGACGTTCTGAAACATTTGAACCATCATTCACTAAGGACCATTGCTAAGACCTAGGTTAACCTCTCATTGATTTAGTTGTATGTACTTGCGAAACGGCAAGGTGATCCTCTCTCCTCCTAGGGAGCGGAGCCCTAGCCCCGAGACTCTTACTGTCCCAACAACCTTCACAATGGATGAAGCAACATTTTTAGACTCTCTTCCACAAGATGTCTGAGAGTCCTTGGATAGCTACCAAATAGCTGCACGCTTTGATCGTGCTCGACTCTCCCCAGCAGACCTTGAGTAAAAACTCATGATCCTCAAAGACCAAGGAACTAGTACTTTTAGCAAGATCCTCGAACACACCATGGACACAAAGCAAGAACTTTTGAACATGAAAACCGAACTGGATGGGATCAAGCACATGTTGCTGAATGCTGGAACATCAGGATCATCCACTAATACTTTAACGGACCTCGTCCAACGTAGGCTCTTTGATCATACTGACTTACTCACTGTGGGAGCTCACATGGCTCAAACACTGCTTACTGGGATGGGTAATACACCTGCCCAACGAGACCAAGCCAAAGTTCCCCTAGTGGCCAAGCAAATTGATAAGTATCATGTTGGTGATGACCCATACAGCTTCATAGAGCAATTTGAGCAAGTTTGCGAGGCCAATAACCTTATAGGCGATGCCAAGCAGGCTCAAGCCTTTGGGCTTTGCATGGGCGAGAAGGGCCGTACTTGGTTTACTGGCCTTGATCCAGCTGAGAAGGATTCCTTCGCAGCTCTTAAGACTCTCTTCATAAAGCGATTTGCCGAGGCAGGCTACGGGGACAATTTAATTGTCCGACTCATGAATATTGAACAACACGACGAAGAGAGCATGAGAGACTATGTGTCTCGATTAAAAGGCCTCTACAAGAGAATCCCACTAGCTGAAAAACCAGCTAGCAGTCACGAAGGCTTTCATCAAGGGTATCCGTGATGAAAAGATCTATGAGGCACTGGCTAGCAATTCCGTGCTAGATCGAGCAAATCTCAATGGAGTCCGTAGATGAAGCAATCCGCATAGAAGACCTTCACAAGGAGAGAACTCGCGACAAGAAAGGAAAAAGCCTAGAATCTGAATCCCAATCTAGTAGAGGCAAACTTGAGATAGGAAACACCCAGACTCAGCATCTCATGGCTGATGTGATGAAACAACAGCAAGAGCTCTTAAAAATGATCGACTCATTCAGGCAGCCTCGATCGTACCGACAAAACGTGCAGTGCATACATTGCAGCAGTGATCACTTGCCATCCGAATGCTCTCGACAAAGTAGGACCTGCACAAATTGTGGGCGGTTTGGTCACGAAGCTTCTACTTGTAGAGCACCTAGGCGGCTTCCCTATGCTACACCCTATGCAAATCGTGGGTTTCCATACCCCAGACCTCAGCAGATGGCTCTTCCTACTCCTCCTGACCATAGACCTGTAGCTCCTCGAGCTGACATTAACCCATTCGGCATCCCATGGCCTCCGGGCCCTATCATAACTCACCCACCTAGTGATCCCCCTGTCCACTATGTTGAAGAGCCCGTTGAGGACGATGATTATACCAACCCATTTGTCTCTTATGACGAAGAAGGAAATGTGGTGCTCATGGACTATAGACCAATCCTGATCATGATGTTGGGATGGGGTCGAGGGCGCGGCTTGATACAACCCCGCGAGACTCTTGCCTGCTGGACTTGTGGCTCCACACGTTGCTCGCAAAAACAAGAACAATCAAAGGAGAACGAATCTGATCAAAGGTGTCCTGAGTGTGGAATCACTCACATGTATTCCGATTGCCCAAAGCGGAAAGCTAGCTCTAGCAAAGCTATTGTTCCCACTGTTCCCTTGACTCTCTTTGCAGTAAAAATGCTGAAAGATGAGGATGTGATTCCCATTCCGATTAATGCCATTACCCGAGCACAAGATAAGCAGGGTGGCGTCAGTATCCCTGGCCCATCTCTAGCTACTGGCTCTATCATTGGAAAGAAGAATGCAAAGAAGAAAACTAAGCGTGCTGCTCTCAAACTCAAGAGTGACGGGGTGACTTCAGTTCCCGCAGTTGCCTCGAGTGCTGAGCAAGCCACGTCTGCTCCACACATAGAAATGGTTGCTTCAGCCAAAGTAGGTGAATACCTCGATCCTGAGCATAAACTTAAGTTGATTAGCAAAGTAAAGAATTGGGTGGAAGAGGCTCAAGCTGAGATTAGGGCTGAAGAAGCCAAGGATAATTTGCAATCACATGGCATCAATAGCATACTTCCCTTGGCCTCAACAATTGGCCCTAACACCTTTGGACGACCCGCTACTGACCTTGGTGCACAACCACTTGCCCAAGGTCAGCCAAGGAAGTTACAGTATCAGGAAGTAGGCCCTGGGTTGCTAGTTGCCTTAGCCTCTACCAGTGTTTCCATCCTATTGGGCATGCTCTTCAAGAACAATCCTACCATTTGGACAACATTCAAGACTTGGATTGATGGAAGCACCGAGACCCAGCCTATTGAGGATGACCCCCAACATCCATTGCCTCGCTCCCCTCCTACCCCCGTCCTCGGAGCTCTTGGAGTTGCTACGTTCTGGGAGGGTGCTGAACAACATGCAGTACTCCCTGTGGAAGCACTTGGTGATTCCACGAGAAGAGGCATTATCGATACTGGAGCTGGTGTCAGCATCGTGAATCAAGCAGTACTTAAGTCATCAACGACCCTGGATGCCCCATCCTCAACGACCCTGGATGCCCCATGAGAAGAGGCATTATCGATACTGGAGCTGGTGTCAGCATCGTGAATCAGCATCGTGAATCAAGCAGTACTTAAGTCATGAAAGGCGTTGACTATGACCTATTGCTTGGCTGACCCTGGATGCGTAATGCACGACTCATTGAAGATTGGGGCAATGGTCTAGTCTTTTTAGGAAATCGTACTGAGGTTGTACGCATTGAAATGGATAGCTGGAAGATTACCTCAGTCGACCTAGATAGTATCTCCAGCCTGTTGCATGGTGACACCATTTGTCCCCCAACCCAGAAGCCCTTAAACAAATATATTCCATGTCCGAAAGATGAGCAGGACTGGCTTCATATTCTTGCTACCTTGGAGTTGCCCTTCACAGAAGAAGGAGAGTACAAAGAAGCTAACGAACGTTTGAGTCGACATAGACTTAAGGAAGCCCCTGTAAACAAGCTCGATATTCCTGATGAACTTCCTTCTATGCTGTTGTTGATGATGCATGTTGGACCATCATGCACATCTAAGCCAAAAGGTTTCCGTGTACCTACTGATCGCCTTGAGCTCCGTAAACTCCTCTTCTCATGGAGACCAGCCTTCAAGAATGTGGCTGAGGCTAACCTACTGATCTTTGAAGAGCTTTTAATGTGTCCCGTATGGCATTGGACTGAACTTCATCAAGTTTTGTTCGATTATCATAAAAACCTTTTTGTCTCCATGATGCCTCCGGATGACTCGGACACAGAAGAGGATGGTGACTTTGAAGATGACCTGACTGAGTATGCAAGTGATACCGGTTCTGATGTAGACTATGACTCTGATGGAAGAACCATTGAGCAAATCACAGTTGACCAAAAACCCTCCAAAAGCCTCACTTTTCACATTGATGCTGGCCTGGTCCGTGTTAAATCCGATTTAGAATGGTTGGAATACTTGCAAGCCATGGACTATGCACAGCTGGAATCCTATACTTTTGACTCCACTTCCAACCCTGATTTGTTTACTACCGAGCCCTCAGACAACCTCCCTTTTGATGCTCCATTGACGTCAAAGGAGTTTGATTCTGAGTCCGATGCTAGTACCGACTCTGATCCTGAAATCCCTCAGCCCACCCCAACTCCACACTCTAAGATGAACTTTTTGGTTCACTTGAGAAGGATGCATCTTAAGAAAGCTCCAAAGAACCCTGACTCTGACACAGGCTCTCAACGTAAGCCCCAAGATCTCCCTAAACGCTTTACTCGATTCAAGAAAGGGGATCAGATTGTCATTATGCTTGGTGCCAAACGCCAGGGCGCAACTAGTGAGTCTATTGAAGGCCCTACAAAAGTAAAGGAAGTTGACCTTGCTGAGGAAGGGGAATCGCCTAAACCCGCCTTTATCGCTGAGGATTTACGCAAGGAAGATGAGGAGGTGCTCATCCAGTTGCTCAAGGAGTTTCGAGACGTGTTTGCCTGGAACTACACAGATCTCAAAGGAGTGCCACCTCAGGTACTCACTCACACTATTCCCATGCGGCCCGACGCTAAACCTGTCAAACAGAGGCCCTACCCCATGAATCCTCGCTATGCTCAGCATGTGAAGGAGGAATTGGACAAATTGCAGAAAGCAGGATTCATTTATGAGATTGAGCATACTGACTAGGTATCACCCATTGTCGTGGTCCTAAAAAAGAATGGCAAAATTCGAGTATGTGTCAACTATAAGAAGGTCAATGCAGTGACCAAACGCGATCACTATCCGCTGCCCTATACAGATTACATGATTGAGAGAGTGGCCGGGAAGGAGGCTTATAGCTTCCTTGATGGATTCTCTGGATACAATCAAGTTCAAGTTCACCCAGATGATCGTCATAAGACTGCCTTTGCCACTGAGTGGGGCGTATTTGCTTATATTGTCATGCCATTTGGGCTGACCAATGCACCCGCCACCTTTCAACGCTTGATGTGCACCATCTTTAAAGACGTGTTGCGTAAGTGGCTTGAAGTCTTTGTTGATGACCTTTGTGTCCACACCAGGCAGAATTGCACGGTGGTTGTTGTTGTTGCTTGAGTTTGATTTCTCTGTGGTTGTGCGGAAAGGGAAGCAGCATTACATGGCTGATCACATGTCTCGATTAACCAGTGGAGAAAAGGCTGTTTCTGCTTCACGCTCTGATTGGGATAATAAGCTTATGGCTGCCCTTTGGGCTTACCGCACTGCCTTCAAGACTGCAACTGGCCAGACTCCATTTCGACTCACCTATGGTACTGATGCTGTTATGCCAGTTGAGTTTCTCATCCCCAGTCTTCGCATTGCAGTACAGGAGCATTGGGAAGGCACTAGTGCTTGGACCAACCGCCTTGTGGAGTTGGAACGTCTCACCGAAACTCGCCTTTTGGCCACACATGCTCTCCTTGCTGAAAAGGCCCGACGTAAGGCCTGGTTTGATCGACATGTGCAACAACGTTCCTTTGATAAAGGTGACCTGGTGCTCTTGTATTCTCTTAAGGGCCATAAACAGAAATTGAAACTTCACGGCCTAGGACCGTATCGCGTTCGATGTTGAGCTTGAAACCCTAGAGGGGGAAGGCATAGGACATTTCAATGGCAGCCGCATTAAGAAGTATTACCCCCCAAACCATTATTTGCATGAATGCCCCATGCACCCTCCTGATGTTCCTGTCAGTGCGGTCATGGTGGCTGAACAGACCTGGTATGAGCAACTTGAGCAGAAGGTAGATGCTCATAATTTGGCTTCATCTAGCACCACACAGAATTCCTCTTCTTTTTTTAATGTACGAGCTATTTCCATTTCTTTACTTGACCCTAAGGATGACCTTGTCATTCCCCCGGCTTTCCTTCAAATCCAGTTGACTGCTGCCAAGCAGGTCACTACTGACGCTCTCATTGATGAAGGTTCTGACTTCAACACCCTTCCATATAACCTCTGGATGGATTTGGGCCAACCCACCTTGACACCCACTCACACTAAGCTTAACCCCTATGGTGGCCAACCTTACTCGCTCTTGGGTAAATGTAAGCTTTTGCTTACTATTGCAATTGAGAGTATCCCTCTTCTTTTTTATGTTTTTCCAAACCGCGAAGATGTGGGCAAGGAACTTCTCTTGAGCCAACCTTTCAAGTATCAGGTTCCATGCACTATCAACTATGGTGATCAGCGCATTACATTGCAATTTCCAGGTGCCCATGTAGTTTCTGCTTTCAGTAAAGGGGATCTTTCTGCGAGGCCAACGCCAATTCCTCTTCCCACCCCTTCTCAGTCCGATAGTTCCTTATTTCATCAGTTGCTGCAAGCCCAACATCACCATGCTACTCCTGTTAGTCGCGCCTCAAAACCCACGCCTATGAAGTTTCCTCACTTCCAGTGGCGACCTCGCCTCCCCTCACCACCTCCATTTCCACCTTCACCACCCTCAAAGCCATTGCATCGGCAACCGAGTCGACGTCGTCGAACTCCTCCAAAGCCCACAATTTCCTTGTGTTGGGTGGCACGTGCTTTCTTGGAGGCTCAGGGATATTACCAGGGTAACACCTACATTTGGATTCCCAAACGATCTAACTTCTCATCTATCCCTTTTTCTTGGGCTTCGTCCACCGTTCCTCCAGGCTGCTCGAAGCGCCGAATGTCTTATCCGCGGGTTTCTCATTCCTTCCTACCTCCAGTCACCTCGTCTCATGATGAGTCAGAGTCTACGCCCCATTCCGCTTCCCTTAACCAACCACCTCCTAATAAGAAGTCATTTCCACTACCTTCCTCTGTCTCCTCATCTCCATCTTTCGCTCCGGAACCCCCTCCTGACCCTCTTCTCACACCTTCCCTTGGGCCCTCAGCTTCCTCTGAGGCATCCTCCTCTTCCAATCTCTCTCGGCCAGTCCACCAGTTGGATCAGGCAACCCAAGCTAAACTCCAACATGAACACGGGGACCCGGTTCCACCTCATCTTCAGATTAGTTCCACCGCTCCTGATCCCCCTTCTGGTCTAAAACCTCTGCTCATTTGCCGCTCTCTTAGTGGCATGGCTGCGAACTTGGCCACGAAGGACAACTCCTCCGAGCTAGTTGGTTACTCCAATTCGATTCTATGTTTACCACCTTTGCGAAATTGTTTGCTATGATTGACCTCGGCCTTGCCGACAATGAGGCACTTGAACTTGCTACTCGATGGAATCCCACGTGGGAGGAGCATGAACATCTTTTCCTCAAAAGTCTCTTGGTGCAGGCTGAGTATGTCAAGACTCTTCCTCAAAAGCGTCTCCAGTCCTCCCGATTAATCTCTTCTTATGCTCCAGTGACCAAATGTGTTGATTCCGCCGAGCTTGCAGCTCTTACCACCAAACAAACCACTTCTAGTCTTTTCTTACGCCTCTGATATAACCATCGGCTTGAGATTGCTCAGGCTGGCAGTCGTCTGATGGCCACTGCCGAGCAACGGCGCGCCATTAGTAACCTTCGGTCTGATCCTACATATCATTCTCCTATTTCACTCCATGCCATCATTTTGGATCGTGACCTAGAAGTGCCTTCCAATTTGCAACACCATCCCCTGTTTAATAAAATTCTAACGGCAGAAGAACTACATGTGGCTAGTCGCTTTGCTGGTCCATGTCTCCTCACAGATATTACCACTTATTTGTGTGGTTTGGCTATGCGCCCATTGGACCTTGATACATTTACGGAATTGGAGTATAACCCCAACTTTTACGCTTGGTGGATGTCCATCCTTCCTTCATTTTCCCGGTCCACCTAGTTGTCTTTCCATTTTCTTTGTCCATACTTCATCTTCTTTTTCTTTTTCCTTTTTGTGTTGCCCTGTCATCTTTTCTGTCCTTTGTCGCTTACCCCTGCAAGCTAGGAAGCTTGCTAGGTCTTTTTGTTGCAGGAGGGCAATTGGCAATCCATTTTGGCATTATTTTTATAAAAAGGCAAAGGTATAGTTTGACTTTTATATTTTGTGTGATGGTTAGCTAGAAATTTCTCAAGATGTGGTCTTATCTTTTGATTAAGCAGATGACAGGTTCACAGTTTGAAATGTCGACATTGGTGGCTGTCAAGGATCATCATTATGAGGACAGGGGAGTATTCACTATGGAGCAATGCAAGGAGTTTGGTCTAGAGACCAGCATATGGAGTTTTGGGGCCTTGAAGTTTCATCAACTTACCAACTTGGAGAATATTGTCAACATGTATCCTAAAATTGGGGAGTTGGTTGCTAAATGTGGGCTAACCAACTATATTAGAGCAACCACTGGGCCTATTCACTTTGCCAATTGCTACAACTTTGTTCAAAACTACGATCCTAAGACTAAAACAAGTAGGATGAGCTACTGGGATGAAAAAGAGCAAAAAGTTGGGGAGGTAGCACTTACTTCTAAGCTGATAGAACAAGCCTTAGGTCTTTGTCAAGGGTCAAGAGGGCATGGTAAAGCTAGTAAAACTCATCTAGTGGATCAAAGGTGGGAGGGTAAGCCTAATGTTACTACTGGTGGTCTATTGTTCTCTGCCATTGAGGAGTTGGATCTTAGAGCCACTGCACAGGTGTTTCACCATTTGTTTACCTACAACAAAACCAGCACTCGTGCAGGGAGAATACCCAAGG
Source organism: Lygodium microphyllum (assembly GCF_053477565.2). Taxonomy (NCBI): domain Eukaryota; kingdom Viridiplantae; phylum Streptophyta; class Polypodiopsida; order Schizaeales; family Lygodiaceae; genus Lygodium; species Lygodium microphyllum. The sequence continues at coordinate 1,569,525 of NC_141157.1, read as the reverse complement.
GCTTCATGGAAGATATCTTATCAGACATGATACTTGATGAGGATTTAAATAAGTTTTGGATGGATCAGATTTGTGAATCCCTTGCCAAGGCACATGAGACTCTTCCTAAAACTCTTGAAGGGAGACTCACCACTACTAAGGCCAAGATATGCATGATAAATTACGGTGGTGCACTCAGTAAGGTCATCACCACAGCCTTGGGACTCTCCGAGCCCTTTCAGGTGACACCCACAGTTGTTGAGATGGGTCAACTGAAGGACAAACGACCAAGGGAGGAACAAGAGCCAAGTGTTGAGAGTTCACTAAAGAAGATGGGTCAAAAAAAGAGTAAGAAAGGAAAATTTAAGACAGAGCACCACGTAGCGATCGAGGAGTCGCTAGAGAATGCACAACACTTGGGGGGAAGCTCTCCACAAGGAAAAGGAGAATCAAGCCACAACCATACAGGAATCATCCATTAAGGACATGAGAGGGAAGGAAGCCTCCGCTCCACATGAAGTTGAAGAAGACGTTGCGAGGAAACCTGGAGATTCTGACAAAGGAAAGGGAAGGACTCAAGGAAAACAATCGGTGATTGGTCCAGGAGATTTTCAGATGCTCATGACCACTTTACAAACCATGCAAGCCCAGATAAACATGTTGGAACATGGTAGACAGAATGAAGAAATTACAGTCACTTCTAGTGTAGAGAAGCTGACCGGATGAGACTACCACTAGTTCAAAAGTTTGCACAAGAAGGACATCAGTGAATTTGGATGGTCTTACCACATTAGAGCTCTTATGTGAAGAGTTGAAACAGGACAAGGATCAAGCAATTATGGAAAAATTGGAATTACAAAAGAAGTATGAGGCAGAGAGATCATCTCATCAAGAATTTTTGAAACACTCAGCCCAACAGTTACACGACTTACAGACTCAGATTGTGGAGAACAATAAGGAGATGGAGGGGCTAAGGGAACAGTTGCAAGAAGTTGAGGTCCTGAGGAAAAGGGAAGAAATTCTCTGTGCTCAGGGTGCAGATCTTGTGGTTCAGTTAAAGGAGGAAAAGGCAAGGACATCAACTCTCACCAGAGAGTTGTCAGAAGCACATCGGACTTGCAATGAGTTTGACTATTGCTGTCAATCAAGTTGAGGAAAAAGCTAACAGAGATTACGAGGAGATGTTACAACAGCTACTCACAGGCTTGGCTCATTCCCTTCACAAGGAATGCCAGTTTAAGCTTCATGCAACTGCCTATCAACATGCACTATCATTACAGCAGGGGCTTTATCATCAGGCCATTTGCACTTTATCATCCAAAAGCACCGATGATGTGGAGGAACTCAAAGCTTAGTTGGGAATTGCTACCGGTGCCTTAGCCGCTTTTGACCAGGGTAAGGAGCTCATGTTGTTGACCTCAGACCCAACTAGCAGCCAGATGATTGATCATTTGCATGACATGGGCTATAATGATCAAGAATTGAGGGATGTAGAAATGATGCAGCCAACATCTACTGAGCCATGTGACTTACAATATGAGACACTTGTTGAAGACCCTATTGCAGTAGAGCCTTTTGAAGATATGGTTCCTTCTGAGGATTATATGGATCCTCAAGATTTTGCTGAGCAAGAAGATGGAGCTATTGAGGAAATACAGGTACCCCCAACAGTGTTGGACAAGGAACTTGAGATCCAAGAGCACTTTGATAGGATGGTTCAAGTTCTTAGAGCTACCCCTCAGGATGTGCCAGAGTATTCCATTGACATGCAAGGCATCGAGGCACAGAGAGAGGATCATTTTTTATTTCAATGTCTATGGAGATGCCAAATTCAAAACACCCTTACCAGTCAGTACAGTGCAAAAGCTTATTAAAGTGGGAGAGAAGGTTGCTAAGAAGTGGTTGAAAAAACAGGATAGGTCAGCTTTGAAAGGAGCTTGTAAGATTCCCAAGGAGAAGAACAAGAGGGAGTATCTCACCGAGAAGCCACGAGAGGTGTGGAAGCTTCAACCAGAATGGAGATATCCTATCCTTGAAGCGGATGAAATGGCCCATTCCGCCTTTTGCTACTCAAATCGGAAGACAGATGTACTCCATTGCCCCTATCCGAGAAGGTATGGCAGAAACTATGATGCTGAGAAGCATGGCAGGCATAACTTTCCCAAAATTCCCAATATCAATGCTCCGCATGAGAGTGATATCTATCACTTCCAGTTGTGTGATCTGCTACCCTCTTTTGACAGTTTCCTTAAACTCTACTCAAATTGTCCCGATCCTGCCTTCATAGTCACTTGCAATTATCTCTGCCTCATAGTCAAGCTCTTACAGCAGCCACCGACTCCCTATGAGGATGGCCTGCCACCCTTATTCTTCGACATCAACACAGGGATTGACTGCATTGCCATGGCAAGACTTCTTCTTCGAGCTGTATTATTCCCCTCTTACTGCCTAGCCTTGCTTGAGGATATGGTGGATAGCAGATTTGCTCGGTGTACCCATCCTTTTTATCCAAAATCACCCATTTATCTCCGAACCTTTCTTAAGCCATATCTTTTGAGCAAAGGGTGTCTTTGACCCATCCTTTTTATCCAGAATCACCCATTTATCTCCGAACCTTTCTTAAGCCATATCTTTTGAGCAAAGGGTGTCTTTTACTTACCTTGCAGCCACTTCCTGAGGAGTGACTCCCTTGTGCATCACATGATGGAAAAAAAAAGAGAAGAGAGAAAGCAAAAAAAAAAAGAAAAAAAAATATATATATGCACTCACATGCACTGCACTGCACCTAGGGGTCCTCAAGTTGGATGCGTCCAGTGGCTTTGGTCGGCTGGCTCTGTCTCTAACCCCCTAGCCCTTTTTCCATTTCCCCACACATTTTCTTAGGGCACATCAAGGTCAGGACATACCTAGGGAGTCTCGGCTCGCCTAGGTTAGACCTGTCTCCCTGAGTCACGTGCACTTTTCATTTCTACTTCATTTATCCCAGTAACACCACATCACCTCAGGTCACCTACCACATGTGGTTGATCCAGTGGAGAACCATGCGCTTCAAGAATTCCTTTATCTATCCCACTTAGGTGTCTCCCTTGCATCTTCAACAACAACCTTTTTTTTCTCAGTACCTACCATTCTTTCCATCTTCATCAGATCAAGCTCCCTTGCTTCCTCATCATCGAGCATCATCATCAACAGAAGCACCCATGGAGAAGTCTTCTACCTATGTATTAGACTATGTCTGCACGTGCACACACTATAGTATTTGCACCATAACCTATTCACGGTTTTGGGTCCTCAAGTGTGGGACAACATTTCAGGCTTGCCTGGAGTTCGACCCATCTTCCAAACCAACATCATCATATGTCCTGTGCACAATCAGAAGACTAGCACTTTTCCCCTAGGGAGTGACTACACGTGAGGTTTTACTTTGCAGGTATTCGAGTTGTGGAGAATCATGCGCATCACTTCTACAGCAACATTGCATCTCCCATCTTCTACGACCTCTATTCCATTTTCCAATGACCATTCAAGTTCTATTCATCAGAAGGATCAACAATCAAGTGTATCTTTAGCATAGCCAACTTTTACAGGATTTGTCACCAGCAACACCATCAGTCTCACCATCTACCACAATTTGAGCAACATCATTTGTACCACAAAAAACATGGAGCCCCAAGAGGAACACCAAGGAAAAGGGAATTCTCTTGCAAGAAAATCTATCTTGTAACATCAACAAGCTTGTTTATCATGTTTCATATGATCACAATGAAGAAAAGAACACCAGGCACAACAAATCTTCATACAGCATTATGTAGATCTCCCACGGTTTTGATAGAATCAACCATATTCTTCAATATCTTCACAAAATCCATCAATAGAACAAAGAAAGCAAAGGAATACACCATCTTTGAATGGAAATACATCACATAGTATTCATCTTCAATATCTTCATAGTCTTCTCTCTCAATCTCTCATATACAATCACTCTGTTTCAGTAGAATTGGCTATCTCTGACCCTCTCTCTCTCTCTCTATCAATAATACATCATATCCTCACTACAATCTCTCAAAATCACACTCAATCATCCCTCTTAGGTCGTGGATACCCCTCCCAAGAGGTATGTCTGATATGAAGGGTCACCAGAGCCACTACAGTGTCCTTTCATAGCTCACTACTGTCACTTCACTCTAGTCTTCTCTTGAGTCTTTAGCAGCTACTTCTTCCACTTCCTCCAGCTCTTTTGCACTTGTATTCACCTCTTTCCAAGGCTAGAAAACTTTCCCAAGCTACACTCTCATCCATCAGAACACATACAGAAGCATACAGAACAGTCTACAGAACAGTACCAGAACAACTACAGTATAGAACAGAACAGAATAGAACAGAGACAGAAGCTCTACAGAAGACCTACAGAAGGTTACAGAAGGTCATCAAAACCACATAACTCACTCTCAAACCATTCCAAACTCTCACAAACCATTCAATAAACTTTCACAAGATCTCAATCTTCATCAATCAATACTCAATCCCTCCTTACAGAAGATAATCAGAACAAAACAGACCAAAACAGAGCAAAACAGAACAAAACAGAAGGTATACAGAACCAATCAGAACCTATCAGAACATCACAGAACCACCAATAAACATCATGAACTTCCAAAACACCATCAATATCATCCAAAACACTCTCAAACCTCTTCTAAACTAATCAATCATCTCATAAAATCAACCATTCAGCTCTCAAAGACAACAAAAATTAGCCAAAAAACAAGTCATTTCAACACTCAACATATTTATCTGATTTATCTGATTAACATGATTAACATATTTATCTGATTTATATGATTTCAACACTCAACATAAATTAGATGGAGGAGCAGAGGGGGGCGGCGCCGGCGGACGACGGGCAAGGGGACGGCGATGGCGGTGCGACGGCGGTGGCGGCGTCCACAGCGACGGGCGGCAGGCTCGGCGGCGTCCCAGCGGATGCGGCGGCGTCGGGCAGTCCCAGAGGCGGCGATCCAGGCGGCTCCTGGCAGAAGGCGTGGGCGGCAGCACATGCGACGTGGCGGCAGGCTCCAGACCAGGCGGCGTCGGCAGCAGGCTCCAGAGGCGGCGACCCAGGCGTTCCGCAGGCGGTGTTGACGCAGAGGCGGCGGCGACGTGACGCAGCAGTCCACAGAGGCGGTGACGGGGCAAGAGGAGATGGCGGCGAAGGAGCGCAGGTCGCCGGCGTCGGAGCGGACAGTAGACAGGGGGAGGGAGGGAGGAGGAGGAGGAGGAGGGAAATGGAGGAGGCAGGACACGCAGAGGGAAGGGAGATGGGGAGGGAGGTGGTTGGGGGGAAGGGGTCGGGTGGTTGGGGGGAAGGGGTGGGTGGGCAGGGCCCAAGGGGGGTAGAGGGTGGGCCAAGGGGGGTAGAGGGTGGGCCAAGGGGGGTAGAGGGTGGGCCAAGGGGGGTAGGCAGGGCCCAAGGGCGCATACCCCCGTCCCGCGTACGTGCGCGGGGCGGGGTAAAAAAATTTTCCGTGACGGGATTGAAATGGCGCTGGGATGACGAGACGGGTCATGCGGACACGACCAGGGCGCGTGGAGACGCGTAAAATCGGAAAAAGGCGCGTTCACGCGCAAAACGGGCGCGCGAATACACGTAAAAATAAAGAAAAATTAATAACTCCCAATCCGGGCGTCAAAACGAAATAGCGTAAAAACAAAAAGTGGGCAGGACGGTAGGCGGAAGAGAAGAAAAATATACGACGGAGATTCCGGGAGGGGTAAAGGGCGGTCATGTGCAAAAAACACAAAAAGCGAACCAAAAAACACAATTAAAAAATAATATCGAAAAATCCGTGCATCAGAATGAGGTGCAGAAAAAAGGAAAACTGTGCAAAAAGATGTGCCCGACAATCCTATCTCATCAAAACATAATTCCGACGGAGATAAGATGCGTTCACATGGGAAAAACCCAAAAAACAAACCCAAAAATGGGATCGGAAATTAATATCGGACGAACCGTGCGCCAGAATGACTCAGAGTAAGAAAGAAAAATGTCTGCAAGAAGGAGTGGCACAGGGTTAGCATGTTAAACCGCAGTTCCGGTGGAAGGAGGAGGGGTTCACATGCGAAAAACTCCAAAAAGACGCCCGAAAACACATTTAAAAAATAATAATAATAAATCCAGAAGTCGAAAGAGGGTGGAGGAAAAAGGAAAAAGGTGGGGGAAGGAACAGGGGACACGGCTGTCAAATCAAATTGGAATGCCGATGCAAACAGGGCAGGTTCACCCGGAAAAATGTCAAAAATACGCACGAAAAAGTCGTAAAAACCGGAAAATTAATATTGGACAAACCGTGTATCGGAATGACACGGAGTAAAAAGGAAAAATGTCAAGGAAAAAGTGGTTGTCAGGGCTATGATGTCAGATTGCCGAAGCAAGAAAAGCGCGTTCACATGGAAAACCCGCAAATTTGCGCAAAATGTGTCAAAAATTAATAACGCAAAAACCGTGCACCGGAATAGGGGTAGGTAAAAAGGAAAAATAGGCAGTTCAAAGGGAGGAACAGGGCTATAAGGTTGGATTGGGACTTTGGTGAACGTAGGGTGCATTCACAGGACAAGACCGCAAAATCATGGAATGAAGGAAAACTGCAAGGGAACAGCCCCAAGGGTGGGTGGAACATAACCGGGTAGATGGAAAGGGATCCCCGTAGGGTAACAACAAGTCATGGCATTCATGCATGAGCAGGGTAAGGCATATGCAGAAGGGTATGCAATGTAGACGCGCAGGGACGCGTCCCCACTCTTAAGACCTTAACGGATAGGGTTAACCGAGCAATAGGGACCTAGGACCACGCCACGGATCATCCACTAACGTCCCCACACTTAAAACATGACTGTCACGAAGAAACCAAAGTGTAGGGTTAGAAAAACTTGGCCCGTTTTGTCAAGAAGCAGGGTTGAGTGTCGATGGCACGTCCAGTGTGGTTGTCGGCGCTGGAGGGACCAAGGCATCTTCTTGGCACCCGTTCGTCATGGCAGGGACCACGCGGCAGCACCCAGGGAGGTAGCTGGTTGAAGGAATCACAGGAAATCCGTCGATGATGAGGGATACTACACTCAACTCGCAGTCACTCAATTGGAATGAAAGAACAATCACTCGCCCCATGACTAATATCACTCGAGGAAGAATGATTAAAACCCATATCGCATACCCAGTTTAGAAATCGACAAGGGGGAATGGTGCAGAAGGAGTATGCCAGGGTGCACATTTGATGGTGCATTAGTGCGTCCAACCCGTCTGGCATAAGTGCAAGAAGGAAGGCAAGGGAGCCTTACAGTGCAGTGTACAGAACAGGGTGATGTGTCTTGTGATGAGGGCAAAGACCCATCCCGTGGGTGCACAGGGAAACTGGAACATACCTGACTCCAAGTGTCGTAATGTCCCTCAATCTCACCTCTCGGTAATTGATTGAAGAAACTCCAGTCACACTCAACCCACCCTCTGTCTCACGCTCTGTTGATAGATATAAGAGGGCAGCCTTTTCTTGAAACCCGTTGATGTAATCCTCACAATCACTTGTGCAAAGGTTGTATGCCTTGTGCGCATTTGATGGTGCAACAGTGCATCCCACCTTGTGCCGACATACAGTGCAAGAAGGAAGGCCAGGGAGCCTTATGGTGCAGTGCATAGAAACAAATTGTGCTTTGTGCATTGAGAGGCCCATCCCGTGCGTGCAACACTTCATTCACACTTCTCACCTCTCATTTGATTTGAAGGGAAAAAACTGGTCTCTCGCCCCACCCTCTGTCTCACTCTCTGTTGATAGTTATAGAGGGCAACCATACTCACATCCCCCATCCGGTTAGGATGAAAGCTCACATCACTCAAGGGGTTGTCGATGAAGATCGCGTCATCAGTTGTTGAAGAGGCGTACCCAGGGAGGTAGCCATCAAATCGAACGTTGGATTGGACAGGAACATGTCGTCTGCTAGAGGACAGGTAGACACTCTACAGAGAGACCCAGGACACAGCGTACCAAGGGAGGTAGCGTCGGAATTGGATCCGAGGGATATCAATTAATGAATCCACTTTCTGGACTGCTGGGTGTTACCACCTTTTCCACAGCCAGCTTCCCGCCCAAGGGTGTTTACCACCTTTTCTTGGAACGAGGCTTGCTATTGACAGGGAATTGCTTCCTTTTCTCTCATAACAGATTTGTTTCTTTGTTTTTCTTTTCTTCATTTTTTTTTCCTTTTTTTTTTCCCTATTCCCGAGGGTGTTTCCACCTTTTCTCGAAGAATAGGTCGGCATGACAGGGACTTAAGTCCTTTTCTCCCATGACCGATATGTATATTTTTTTTCTCTTTCTTTTCTTTTCTTTTTTTTTCTTTTGAATTGAACAAGGGAATGGTAGAAAGACCATTTGTCAGAACCAACCTCGCCACTGATGCTGGTGGAAAATAGAGGATAAGAGATCAAGGCTGGAAGGGGGGTTTGAGGGGACAGAGGGTTGTGTCCACTTCATCAGGAGTGACTGAAGAACGGCTATCAGAAGTAGCATCATAAGAAGTACAGTGCCGCGCCAATGAGGGAAAAGATCAAGTGACCGTAATTGTCAAGATCCCCAAGGAGGGAAGTACTTCTTCAGGCGATATCCATTGATCAGAAAGGGATCATCAGAGGTATCAACGGTCTGCACTTGGACAGAGCCATTAGGGTTGACTGCAAGTACCTTATAGGGGCCCATCCACCGCTACTGGAGCTTGCCAGGAAACTTGCCAAATCGTGAATCATAGGCTAGGACCAAATCACCTTCTTTGAACTCCTTGTGCTTGATGAAGCTATCATGGTAAGCCTTACGTCGAGCTTGCGTGGCTTCCATGCACTGTAGAGCCATCCTGCGAATTTCGTCCAAACATTCCAAGTGCAGGAGATGGCGTTGCAGTGAATCATCGTCCCCCAAACGCTCTTTGATAGCCACTCTTAAAGAGGGTAATTCCAATTCAACAGGAAAAACTGCTTCTGTACCATACACCAACTGGAAAGGTGTCTGTCCTGTTGCTGCTTTATGGGAGGTTCTGTACGCCCAGAGGGCCTTTGTAAGTCGATCGTCCCAATCACGACGATGTGCGGCAATTGTTCTTGTCAGAATCGAACAGAGGATGCGATTGGTGACTTCGACTTGGCTGTTGGCTTTGGGGTAATAGGGAGTGGACTTGCGATGGCGGATCTTATACAACTCTGTCAACTCTTCCATGACTTTGTTGAGGAAATGAGTGCCTCTGTCACTTACCAGCTCTAAGGGATTGCCAAAACGGGTGATGATATTCTCGTACATGAACAGGGCCACGTTGTTACCATCGTCCCGCTTTAGGGCTTTAGCTTCACACCACTTTGTAACATAATCCGTACATACGAGGATGTATCGGTTCTGTTTCCTTCTGGTGGGAGGATCGATCGGACCTACGAAGTCGATGCCCCACTTCTCAAAAGGCTTCAGGGGAAGGATAGGTTGCACTGGCATGGCACTTGTCTTCGTGGGTTTCCCCATTCTTTGACAAGCATCACATCTTTTACAGTAATCATAGGCATCCTTATGAATGGTAGGCCACTAATATCCTGCTAGCAGAGCCTTCCTGGCTGTAGCTTCTCCTGCAAAGTGACCTCCACATGGCTCGTCATGGCAAGCCTTCAGAACAATCCCAATCTCATTTCCTGCGACACATCTTCTAAGCACTTCATCTTTGCCTTTCTTGTACAGTGCGCCACCTAGCAGGGTGTAGGGGGCTGATTCTAACATGAGCTTCTTCCTTTCCCGACTAGAAATGCCAGGAGGATACTGTTGGGTTGCTAACAGATTGGCAATGTCTGCATACCAGGGGGTTACAGTTTCTACCAAGAATAGGGAAGCATCAGGGAGGTCTGGGTCATCCTGCTCCTCATCTACAGTTTGTGGGATACGCGACAGATGATCAGCCAGAACATGGGAACGACCAGGCTTAGTAATCACCTCAAAGTTGAACTCCTGAAATAGAAGGAGCTATCTCATCATTCGTCCTTTCACATCTGCTTTGTTCATCAAGAAGGACAAGGCCTCATGATCCACATAAAATTTAAAGTGGGTGGATAAGAGATAATGGCGAAACTTTTCCAGGGCGAACACCATTGCCAAGCACTCCAGCTCTGTCACTATATAGTTCCGTTCCCTATCAGTGACTTTTCGGCTTGCGTAATAGATTGGTTGATCCAACTTCGAGGAGCCCTTCTGGTAGAGGACAGCACCTAAGCCTTCAATTGATGCATCCGTGTGTACATGGAACTCTTTCGTCCAATCAGGAGGTTGCAGAATGGGTGCCTCAATTAGACACTGCTTCAGAGTGTGGAAGGCTTTGTCACATTCTTCTGTCCAAGTAAACTCTGCATCTTTCCTCAGGAGCTTGTGCAAGGAGGTTGCCTTTGTCGCAAAATGAGCTATGAACCTTCTGTAGTAACCCACATGGCCTAGGAATCCCCTCAACTGTTTGAGGTTGGTGGGTGCTGCCAGAGCTGCGATCTTTTCGATCTTTGCAGGGTCTGTTGATATCCCTTGTGCAGAGACAATGTGGCCCAACAGAACTCCAGAAGAGACCCCAAAGATGCATTTGTCGGGGTTGAGGGAAATCCCATACTCCCAGCATCGGTCAAAACATTGTTCCAGGTGTTCCCAGTGTTCACGGATCAAACTATAGACACAAAAGTCATCCAAATATACCTCAATAAAGTCGTGCAGATGATTTTGAAATGCAACCATCATGACTCGTTGGAAAGTAGCAAGGGCATTGCAGAGTCCAAATGGCATCACTCGGTAAGCGTAGGTCCCCCATTCTGTGGTGAAGGTTGTTTTGGATTGGTCTTCTTCTGCGATTTGGACTTGGTTGTATCCGCTGAATCCATCCAGAAGAGAATAAAGCTCATGTCCTGCCACTGTGTCCAACAGTTGGTCTATGAAAGGGATAGGAAAGTGATCCTTCTTTGTCTTGGAATTAAGCTTTCGGAAATCCACACATATTCGCAATTTGCCATTCTTCTTGGGTACAACCACGATGGGTGAAACCCATTCACTATTTGCCACTGGATAGCTGAACTCGGCTTCTAGAAGCTTCAGCAGCTCCGCTTTCACCAATGTGGAATAATTCGGATTCATTCGCCTCTGTCGTTGCCGTACTGGCTTGGCATCAGGCTCCAAGTCAATATGATGTTGACATATTTTGGGATCAATCCCCTTTAGGTCTTTGTAAGACCATGCAAACACGTCCAAATTTTCTTTCAACAAGTTGTACAAGGTTGACAACTCCTCTTCTGGGAGACTGCTACCCACCTTCAAGTGGCGTTCAGTGCCATCTGCATCCACAAAGGTTAACTGCCTTTCACCTTCTACTTCACAGATGAAGGTCCCCTGGACTGCTTCTGGATACAGATCTGACTCCTTCAAGGGAGTTGTATCCTCTTCTGATGTCCCACTAGAACCAACTTCTTCTTTTGGTGGAGACTTAGGTTGCTCCTTAAGACGTTGGAATGGGATTAGAGCCGTTTCGGGTTTGGTTTCAAGAGTAATTACCTCTTGGCTTGAAGACTCATCTTCTGATGATACATCCAGGAACGTCACATAACAGGGACCCTCTGATTTTTGTTGGGTTTGTGGGACTGGTGCTTGTTGGCATGGACGGTGCATCATCATCATCTTTCTTTGGCAAGGATGGGTTAGGACGGCATGAGCCACTGCTGAAAGACGGCTTGTTCTTCTTAATCCATTCCTTATAACGATTTTGCATACGAGAAGATCCATTTACCAGACCAAATGGTACCATCACCATTCTGTCCCATAGCATGAGCTCGTCTACTTCTGATGCTTCTGGAACTTCTTCCTCAAATGTATCCTCTTTAGGTGGGATAGACTCTTCCGTTTCACTTTCATAATCTTCTTCGTCCATATCATATCCCTCCTCTTCTGTCTCTGTCGCTATCTCTGCTTCTGCTTCTGCTTCTGTCTCTGCCTCTGTTTCTGTCTCTGCTTCTGCTTCTGCTTCTGCTTCTGTAGGAGCTCTGTAACAGAAGAACAGATTCTCTGTTTCCTCTCCTGTCTCTGTCTCTGTCTCTACTATGGCCATATAACAGGGAGAGCAGTACATCCATGCTTCTATCTCACTGTCAGAAGTGATTTCAGAAGTCATTCCTGGTTCAGGCAGGAAGTATTCACCCATTGATAATGGCTTTGCATCTTTTGGAAGTCGGCTTACAGTATCCACTGTTAAGGAATGTGCCACTGTTTTCTTGGGAAGGATCTGTTTGACAGCATCTTCATCTGCTGATGTTCCATCTGTAGCCTCATTAGGGGAGTCAGAAGATAATTCCAAGGAGGTGGATCCATGTCCTTTTTGAGAACCATACAGTTTCAGCACCACTTTGTTGGGTCCTCTACCCAAGGTCAAGGTTCCTTTGAACCAATCCGTCCTTGCTCGGGCTTCAAAAAGCCACGGTCTGCCTAGTAACAGAGGATAGGATGTACCATAAGAGTTTGGCTTCACCACCAAATAGGTTAGCCAATAATCTTTTCTAGCCACTATAGTCTTCACATATGGAAGAATGCCCAAAGGCTTGATTCTACTCTGATCCGCCAGTCTGATGAGCCATTGGGTGGGTTGCACACCTTGTAAGCCTAGATCCTTCATTGTAACATCCGTCATAATGTTCACTGATGAACCTCCATCAATCAGTGCATTTGCAATGAAGCAACCTTCTATCCACATGCCAGTCTCTGGAGTACCCTGATCTAGGAAAGCGTTAGCTACGTCCACTTCTTTTACAGGCTCTGGAGCCTTGTTGGACTTTGTTGCTATTGAGGGAGCAATCCTTAAACCACGTCTTCTTGTCAGTATACTTTTGAACCTTTTTCGGCAACTGGGAGACAACATCAGTAATTGTCGGAATGTAAGATTTGGTCTAAAGGTATCTAGATCTCTAACTAGATCGTATTCCTTAATAGGATCCACTGGCTTCTCTAACCGGTTAGGGAATGGGGCAACACCCATTTTCATTTTCCCTCTTTCTTCCAACAGAGGAATTACAGGAACTTCTTCTACTACTTGCGGCACTTCCTCCTCTTCTGTATCCTGGACCTCTGGTCCTGTCTCTGTAACTGTCTCTGTAACTCTCTGTGGCACTGTAGGGCTCTGTACGGCACTGTTAGGCTCTGTTCTGTTCTGTTCTTCTGGTGGAAGATTGAATTTCACTGTTCTGGCTGGAGGGTTATTTTCTTTCTGGATAGGTGGTTCCTTCTACTTTGCACGCGTGATGGCAGCAACTTCCAATTCCACCAAATTGGAGGTAGGCTCTTGGGCCTTGGACGGACTATCAGTAGCACTGTTTTTCACTGGGGCTGGGCTTGGACAGTCTTTTGCAGTGTGGCCTTCTCCTTTGCATCGACTGCATAAGGGCTTGTAATCCACTGACCTTCGAGGATTTGGACAATTTGGTGAGATGTGTCCCTTTTCTCCGCATCTGTAACATTCCACTTCTGATCTCTGACCACCGCCAGACTGTCTTCTTCTGTAACTTTGAGAGGGAAATCTTCTGGGTCCGAAATTAGGACCAAACTCTCTAGGCTTGGGTCCAATATCTTGTGTTGTCATTTTGGATTCCAGCAAGTTGAATCTTGCGTCTTCTTCCTTCCTTCTCCTATCATGCATCTCCTTCAGAGAGCAAATGTCCTCTGTATGGTTCTTCCGCAAACAGTAGGAACAGAAGGCCCCAGGAATAGTTGGTTTTCGTGTACATTCAGTGGCTAAATGGCCTGCTTGATGACACTTACCACACCAAGTATTTGACCGCATCACATCTCTTCCTGCTCCTGCAACGTTGGATATGCTAGCGGTATTCACTTTCAACGTCTGTAGTTGTTCTGTAATCACATCCATCAACTCCTTTTTGATGTTTGCAACTGAGTTGGATAAGTAATCCTTCAAGCTTTCTCCTCCTGAGGCACTGGCAGGAGGGTTTTGAGGAGTTTCTGTAATCACTGCATAAACGGGTTGGGCTGTTACAGAGGGGTCTCTGTTCTGGTTCTGATTCAGAGCTCCTGTTTGAACTGTTCGCTGTTGGCTCGAGTTGGTAGGATTCCACTGTTGCTGTTGATTTGGCATTGAGGAAATTGGTTGGGACCATTGTTGTTGTGGTTGAACCACCATTTGAGGCATGGATTGTGGCCACTGTGGATTTGGTGTACTGTACTGTGATACCGAGGGCATCTGTTGGTAGGGATAGGAAACAGTCCCTGGAACTGCATTTGGTGGATACATCATTCCTGGCATCAGAGGAGGTAGGACTCCTCTTCCTGTATTCATCACTAGTCTAGCTTCCACTTCATCGTACAGTCTTGCATCTTCTGTTGCAGCTTGCAGGGTGGCTGGTCTTTGCAGCCCCACAAACTTACGGACTTCTGGTTGTAATCCTCTGAGAAACACCCCCTTCTGAATGCCATCATCTAGATTATGGTTAGTCCATCTCTTCAGGATGGATTCCATTCGTGAGACATAAGCTTCCACTCTTTCTCCAGAAGACTGACTTAGGTTCATGAATTCCTCTCTCATCCGCTCTTCAAAACCTTCACGCCTGAATTTAGTGAGGAAGGCCAACTTCAGGTCGTCCCATGTGCCAAAAGTTCCTACTACTTGTCTCTCATACCACTGAAATGCCGCGCCCTTGAAAGTGGCGGGGAATATTGCCAACCAATGCTCAGGGGTTCTGGCATTGTTAGCGACACATGCTACCATAAACTCTGCTACATGAAGATCGGGGTCTTCATTGTACTCTCCCTTAAAAACTGGCAATGGAACTACATTCGCTGGCTTGTCATCAATATTTCCAGGACGGATCTGGCTTGGAAGTGGACCTCCAGCAGGAGGAGGAAGGGCTTGATGTGCCATTGGGACTTCTGTAAAGAGTTCCGCAAGGGCGTCAAAGGCGGCTTCTGCTGCGAGCTCGCTCTCGGCTCTGATTTTTGCTTTCTCTCTTCTCACGTACCTCTGGACTCGTTCTAACACTTGCCTTTTTATTGCGTCATTCATCAGGGGTGTGGCTCCACTATGTTGTTAGTGCTCCACAGAGGGTTAACAGAAAGCTTCAGTCTCTGGAGAACTCTCTTGCCAACATTTCTTCTACTTCTTTCTTTTCAACGTCCCTGAATTCTGCTTTCATGCCACTGCACAGAGGAAGGTATTCGGTTCTGAAGGTGTCAAAATGCATACGTCTGAGCATTGTGGTGGTGCCATCATCATAGTAATGCCAGCTTCTGATGGTTTCAACAGTGTATGTTGTGAAAAACACTCTGTCTACCAACTTCCAGTGGGTTGCTAATTGAACAAACAGAAGATTATCAGTACACCAAGCATCCCATGTATCTTGCTGTTGAGCGTCCACGAACAAATTCCAACTTTTTTCCTTCTTGTCTTTGTGAACCTCTACAGACCAAGACTCCTGAAGCTTCTTCACAATCTCCCACTTGATGTTGTCTGGAAACTTCTCAATGAATGTCAAATCTTCCATGGATGGTCATTCTCTCTGTTTCTGCTCTTCAGTTTGTTCCCAAACAGTTTGCCACCAAGATGCAAGTTTCTGCTGCTTCAATAGGAAGAGGAAACTGTCCACCACATAGAGCATGCATCATGATGGTGATGTGTTTCCGCCATTGTGGGATGAACTTCTTGTGGAAAGTGGCTTTGATTATGAGGAATTCCAACTCTTCAGTGGAAGAAGGAACTTTACAAACATCCATTGAATTCTTCTCTTCTTGGCAATGCCATTTCCTTCATTTTCAGCCTCTTCTGGTGCTTGTTGATGGCAAGCTTCCCCAGCTGCGCACCAAAAACATGGAGCCCCAAGAGGAACACCAAGGAAAAGGGAATTATCTTGCAAGAAAATCTATCTTGTAACATCAACAAGCTTGTTTATCATGTTTCATATGATCACAATGAAGAAAAGAACACCAAGCACAACAAATCTTCATACAGCATTATGTAGATCTCCCACGGTTTTGATAGAATCAACCATATTCTTCAATATCTTCACAAAATCCATCAATAGAACAAAGAAAGCAAAGGAATACACCATCTTTGAATGGAAATACATCACATAGTATTCATCTTCAATATCTTCATAGTCTTCTCTCTCAATCTCTCATATACAATCACTCTGTTTCAGTAGAATTGGCTATCTCTGACCCTCTCTCTCTCTCTCTATCAATAATACATCATATCCTCACTACAATCTCTCAAAATCACACTCAATCATCCCTCTTAGGTCGTGGATACCCCTCCCAAGAGGTATGTCTGATATGAAGGGTCACCAGAGCCACTACAGTGTCCTTTCATAGCTCACTACTGTCACTTCACTCTAGTCTTCTCTTGAGTCTTTAGCAGCTACTTCTTCCACTTCCTCCAGCTCTTTTGCACTTGTATTCACCTCTTTCCAAGGCTAGAAAACTTTCCCAAGCTACACTCTCATCCATCAGAACACATACAGAAGCATACAGAACAGTCTACAGAACAGTACCAGAACAGCTACAGTATAGAACAGAACAGAATAGAACAGAGACAGAAGCTCTACAGAAGACCTACAGAAGGTTACAGAAGGTCATCAAAACCACATAACTCACTCTCAAACCATTCCAAACTCTCACAAACCATTCAATAAACTTTCACAAGATCTCAATCTTCATCAATCAATACTCCATCCCTCCTTACAGAAGATAATCAGAACAAAACAGACCAAAACAGAGTAAAACAGAACAAAACAGAAGGTATACAGAACCAATCATAACCTATCAGAACATCACAGAACCACCAATAAACATCATGAACTTCCAAAACACCATCAATATCATCCAAAACACTCTCAAACCTCTTCTAAACTAATCAATCATCTCATAAAATCAACCATTTAGCTCTCAAAAACAACAAAAATCAGCCAAAAAACAAGTCATTTCAACACTCAACACACCCGCAGCAGGCAACATCCTCATCTTCAACAACCACCGTTCTTCATCAGCCACATCCATTTCTTCTCCATCAGGACTACTACTTGATCAAGACTGTTCCCAGCATTCCGCATCTTCGGTGCAAGCTACAGCATGCTACCTACGACGTGAGTGCCCTGGGACTGACACTCATCTCCAACTAGATGCGGAAGGGGAAAACACCCACTTTCATCTTTTCTCTTTCTTCTAGAAGTGGCAACATCTAAACTTCTTCTATTACTGGGGGCACTTTTGTATTGTTTATCTTTTGGACATTTGGTTCTATCTCTGTCTCCTTCTATGGCACTAGACTGCTCTATACTACACTATTCTATTCTGTACTATTCTATTTTGCTTTTGGAAGGAGGGAGAGAGAGAGAGGGAGTAGAGTGGGAGAGGAGGCATGCACCCCCAGGTGTAGGGGGTGGTGAGCCCGCCATCAAACGGCCGTCTCCCCCCCCCCCCCATAAGCCACCCCCTCCCCACTATATAAGGGAAGCCCACCCCCCTCCCCCCCCCCATGGTCTTCAGCGCCGCCCCCCTGCTCCACCTGACACACAGTGCCGCCCCCTGCTCCACCTAAAACGCTGCCAGGCTGCTAGGACCGCCGCCACCCTCATCATCATCATTTTCGTCTTCATCACCATTCTCAGCACAATGCTGTCAGGGCCCACTGTCAGAAAATAGGAAATTAAAGAAGCTTCTTAAGAAGCTTCCATTAAAAGCTTCTTAGGGGTGCTTCACCTGCAGATCGCATGGAGGACACAATTCGTTCGTAAAGGGAGTTCCCTTGTGGAAAGGAAGGACTGCCAACTTGCAGAAAATTTCAGCACACCCTCCACCTGCCCGACTTATTTCCAAATTCCAAATTGCGATGGCCCCAAAGCACCACACAAGAGGAGCACGCGCAGGAGCAAGAGGAGTACGTGTAGGAGTCCCCACTCAGAGCGCAGGAATAGATAATACCCCTCCTGCGGATGTTCAGGTTCCATCAAAATCAACCTTCTTCATTTCCGCATGATATGGGTGCATTAAGTAAAAATTTGCAAAGGGAAAACTTAATCGCATAGGAAATTTACTATAATTGAGTGCTTTGTTTTAAACAAGATCATAGGAATGTTTGAAAAAGTTTTAAATTTCATGTCAAGGTTCTTATAATTCTTGCACCATCATGATGAAAGGTTGTTGCATTTTTTAATATATGGTTCATGTGTTAAAAGATGCACTTATGCAATAATGTCCTAGTTGCATCTCACATATAGGTTAAATATATATTGCGATGTTCTTGTGCATTGGAAGGTTTGCATTGGGTAACTTACATTGGCAAGAATGAATTATGTTGTATACAATGCATTTGTGCAATAAAAATCCATTGTGATGATCGTAAATAGGTTAATTCATAGAAGGATGTTTAATTAAAGAATAAATAGTTGCTATGGAGAGGAATAAAAGAGTTACATTTTATTTATAATTCGCATAAGCAACTGCATTCTTATTCGTGTGACTTGCATGGGAAAATAAAAGATTATGTTTTTATTTCAATATCATTGTAAATTTACATAGCCTAACTTGCATGCATAAGCAACTTGCATGCATAAGTAAATGTATGAAAAGAAAAAGGGTTATATTTTATTTGATGAAAAGCATATATGATGCAATATGCATGAAAGAATAGTTACATTCAATATGAAAAGATAGGTTAAGTTAAGTTAAAATTTTGCTTAGTATTGCACTTGCAGAGTTAATCCAACATTCTCTTACTTAGATCGTTCTATGTTGGAAGTAAGAGAGGGTACTAGGTCTTAGGACACGAAGACTAGTAATATCGACAAACAAAGGATATTAAGTGACCAAGTGAGTTGCTTGCAAACTGTCATTACGACCTTAGACTACGAAACTAGGACGTTTCCCTAGTCCAAGATAAATCAATAGGTTAAACTCTAGGTTGGATTATCGATCAAGGCCTACGCCTTGGACATTTGGAGAGGATAAAATCTTGGACGTTTCCCTAGTCCAAGATAAATCGATAGGTTAAACTCTAGGTTGGATTATCGATCAAGGCCTACGCCTTGGACATTTGGAGAGGATTGTTTGATTAGACAATCTTACTAGGGACAAGTGGTCCATAAGGGAAAAGGACGTGATCTTAGAGTTCTCATCTTAAAGATCGAAGGACCAAACGTTAAGATCTCACAAGAAATCCTAGAGCCAAATCAATCTTCAGCCTAGTGGGACTAGGGTTTTGGATTGGGGCCCATGGAACTTCCAAATCCTATACCTTGATCAAATGTATTCTTAATCAAAGAATGCCATATGATAAGAGATGTAATTCCTCAAGATAAGTACTGCTACCTATCTTGTGCAACAAGTTTGCAAGGTCATATGCTATTGCAACTAAATCATAAGATGCTACTACTACATCTTAGGTCAAGGAAGGCGAGTTCTAATTACAAGTTAGATTCGTTAGCCCTACTACAACTCTCTCTCTTAGGGACTGACTTGTCAAACTTAGGGAAATTGTGAATTTCCAAGAAGCAAATTGACCAACCAAGGACAACGGGGTTGCCCAAGATCTATTTGACTATAGTACTGTAATATCCCCCCCCGGTGCCTTCCCCCATAAGAACCCCCCCTTAAAGGTTTTTTTAAAATTTAAGGCAAAATTTTTTACTCTCCCTCTCTCTTCCCCTACCGTGTGCATGGTAGGAAGAGAGAGAGAGAGAGAGAGAGAGTAGTAATAAGTGGGGGGTATGCAGCCCCCCAAATGGGGGGTGGCGGCCGTCTCCCCTCCCCCTTACCACCTCCCCCCCCTTAAAGAAAGCAGCTTCCCCCCCCTTGGGGGTCTCAATGGAAGGTAGCCCTCTCTCTCTTCACTTGCCTCACCATGCTCCCCTCCCCCCTCCCCCCTCCCTCTCCCCCTCCCCCCGCCCTGCGTAATTTCAGCACCCCCCTTGGCCATGAAGAAGAGGAGAGAGAGAGAGAGAGAAAAGAAGAGAAGAAGAAGAAGAAGAGGGAGAGAGAGAAGGAGAAGAAGAAGGAGAAGGAAGAAAGAGAGAGGAGAAGGAGAGAAGAAGGAGAAGAAGAGGGAGAGAGAGGAGAAGAAGAGAAGAAGAAGAAGAAGAGAGATAGAGAAGGAGAAGAAGAGAGAGAGAGAGAGAGAAGAAGAAGAAGAAGAAGAAGAAGAAGAGAGAGAGAGAAGGAGAAGAAGAGGGAGAGAGAGGAGAAGGAGAGAAGAAGAAGAAGAAGAGGGAGAGAAAGAAGGAGAAGAAGAGGGAGAGAGAGGAGAAAGGAGGAGAAGAAGAGGGAGAGAGAGGAGAAGAAGAAGAAGAAGAGGGAGAGAGAGAAGGAGAAGAGGAAGGAGAATAAGAGGGAGAGAGAGGAGAGAAGAAGAAGAGGAAGAGGGAGAGAAGGAAGGAGTGAAGAAGAAGGTCCATAATCTCTTGATCACCTTCCCAAAGCCGCGAAAGATCTCGTCATGAAGAGGAGAAGCTTGAGATTCATGAGAGATGCGGGAGCTACGAGAGCCGATAGAAGCTCAAGCGGGAATTAACACCCCAGTCCCATAGCACTAAACCAGGTTCTTTTATAAGATTATGATAGAATACTAGTCATTGATAATTATTATTTTTCTTGGGAAAGGTTATTGAAAGAAGGTAAAAGTAGGATTTACACGATAAGCTCTTTGCATTGAAAGGAGAACTAGGACTATGATGAATGACCTTTATATGGTACATATATGAGAATAGAAAATATAGGATCTTGCATGCAAAATGATAGATTTTGCATGGTTTTTTGCACACATAAAATAATAGGTTTTACTCACAAGGAATGATGAATGGAAGTTAGGTTTTGTTACATGAAATAGTAGCTTTCATCTTAGAGGTTTAGTCGCATGATAATTAACAAAGGGTAATAGGTTCCATGTTGAAATTTGCATGCATTGTCATGTATAGAGTTGCATGATGAAACTATATTTAAGCCACATCGCATATATTGAAAAGCAAGAAAAGACAGGGTCGCGTTGGAGGTTGCATTGTAATGCATCCTATTACATAGAGGTTAGCTAAAGGCTTAATTTTTGCCATCAAACTTGGATCTTGTTCGCAATATCATAGAAAAACATAGGAATGATATAGGTAAAATTCATTATGTAGATTTATGTCAGGAAGTTAAACAAAATATGGCTTTTAGATTTTATACATAGAATAGGGGTCATGATACCCTTAGGACCCTACATGATATGAAAAGGGGGGAATGCATATCTCAAGGAATGTGTTAATGCTTTAAGTGCTCCATGTGGAAGAGTGTTGAGTCTAACAAGAAAATTCTGCAGTAGTACCGCAGTAAGAGAGATGGAAGGCACGCATGCATTCAGACTATATCCTGAAGGCCCAGGTGAAAAGACTTGCATTGCCAAGTGTGTTAACTTTACTTGGTTAGAGAGAGATGAGTAAAGAATTGGAAGAATAAAAGGCTCTTGGATGGGTTGCAAATAAGGCTTTTCCGTTGCCTTGGTTGAGCAGTCAATGCTTTGAGTTAGGACTAAGTTACCACAAGGAAACGACCAAGGGGAAGAGAGCTTCAAAAGAAGTTAAGAGGTCAAGTATAATTGCCTGCGAATTGTTTATCGAACTTGCTATAGACTATCACAAATGGATACATTCCTAGCTTAATAGAAGCTGGTGACTTAACTCTAAATGGATTGTTGACCCAAGTTATGCTTGGTTATTTGAAAAGGGTATCTCCAAGTGAATATCGACTGGTTGTGCTAGTAAGAGGAGAGAATCTTACTAAGGATAGGTGGATCATAAGCAAGGTGATTGCTTGATGTGGTTTTGGATGCTAATCCAGGTTGTTTGTGACTGACAATTTCATGGCGGGGTCTGTAAGGATAAATTGCCATGGGAACAAAAGGGATGTTTTCCCTAGTAAATGTTATTAGGCTGGTTGCTTCAGCTGTGGATGATTTCCTAAAGGGATAATTAAGGAAGGATGGTGCTAGCTACCCCCGCGAACCACCAAACTAACCAAGGGGGTTATGAATCCGCGCTAGAAATGTGGACCGAACCCACCGCGAGAGGTCTCTCCATGGAAATTACTTGGCATAGGAGGACGCTTGGGTGCCAGAGGGGGCTCTGGCCGTAAATCCCAATGCCTCCGGACCCTAGAAGTGTTCTACGTGACTCGAGATGGGATCTCGAGGCCTTGATACTAGTTACAAGGTAGAATCTTGGTAGGATAAACCTTCGGGTTTTTATTTCCGGGATATAGAAGGATTATTTCCGCGGAGGTAGAAAGGGACACTTAATTCTCCTGTATGGGCAGGAGACAAACATTAATCTGAAGATAAGTCAAGGAAGTGTTTGATCTCGTTATCTTGTCTTCGTGTCTGTGCCCTAAATTACGTAAACGAACCTGTGATTAACAGGTTTATTAAGGAAGCTGCTTTTATGTGTCAAACATAATGTGGTAGGTAATTGGATAACTAAAACAACCCTCGAGGGAAGCATGGTGGATGTGACCAATGGGTCTATCCTACGAAAGGGTGGTCTTGGTTAGCCGAGAGCTTTCCTCAAAGGAAATGTTAACGAGAAATGTTAGGAAAAGTCAGACGATGACATTAGACAATGTTGGTTAGAACCTTGATTCATACTGTTTTAGGGGACCAGAATGGGACTATGCCCTACGGGCAGAGAGGTCGAGCGATGCATCCCTCTCGTTTCCCATTCTCTTTGAACCAAGTGCGGTATGAGTCTGCTTGGGTCCAGTTGCATCTATGCAAAGTGGAGCGGCTGTCAACCGATGCTAGAAGGCTGTTAGGAAGACTTGACTGCTAGGAACCCAGAATTTAGGTCGATCTTAGTGGGAACAGCTAGATAAGTTCCATTGCGAGGCAGACTCGAGAGACCCTAGTTGGAAAACCCCGTGTCATTCCTTAGGAGTGTCGGGTGGCATCTTATAGATATATTTCTCGATGGACTGCTAAGACGTGTCCCGCAATTTGAGGAGCGGGCAAGTTACAAGTGCAAGGAGACCTAAGGTAATGATAATTGGGGTCGGTAGGGTATAAACCCTAACCCAAGGAAAAAGGGTAAACAAGCAACCTAGGTTGCGAAGCCCTTGGAATCTCGCCAAGTTGCGAACGATCCAGAATCGAATGCTGGGAGTATTCGGGAAGGAATCACACCTTAGCAGTTGGTCGTACGAACGACCACAGAAATGATCGTGATTGTACACTTAGGTACATTGTTTGAACTTATTTGCTCAAGGAACTAATTCAAGGCCAAACACTTAATGCTTCAGGTTAATAGCCTAGAGGAAGAGGCATGTTCAGTTACCTCCAACTGCCTGCCTGGCCCTATCCAAGGGGGTTGTTAGCCGTGTCGGGTACATGGACCGAACCCGCTGGGAGAGGTCTCTCCGTGGGTGTGTGCTGCTTGGAGCGGGAGGACATTGGGTGCCAGGGGAGGATCTGGATGTAATTTCCTTGCCTCTGGATCCCACACAAGAGGCCGATGTGACTCGAGATGGGATCTCGAGGCCCGTGTACTAGTCTATGGGAAAAACTTGGAGCAACAATCCTTATGATTACTGGGATAGCCTTCGGGCAAGATACTTGACGTATTCCAAGACTATGATAAATAAAGATCAAATATTTGAAAAAGGAACTTGCTTGACATTGTTTTTTTAATGTCAATGCCTAAGTTATGTGAAGGAACCTGTGTTTAAATTAGTTAATTAAGGAAGCTGCTTTTGCATGTCAAACACAATGTGGTAGGTAATTAGATAACTAAGCAACCTGAGGAAAGTGCGGTGGACGTGACTTGGGTCCATCCTACGGAAGGGTGGTCCCGGTTAGCTGGGAACTTTTCTCAAAAGATGTGATAATGAAATTGTGAAGACCTAGAGTCAGTAGAGTTAGAATCCCGATTTATGCTGTTTTAGGGGAGCGGAATGGGACTATGCCTTATGGCCAAAGAGGTTGAGCTTCACATCCCTCTCGTTTCCCATTCTCCATGAACCAAGTGTAGCATAAATCCGCTTCGACTCTGTTGTTCCTACGTAAAGTGGTTCATCTGGAGCTCGACACTAGCTACTTCCTAGAGACTTGGCCGATAGGAAAAAAACCCTGATTTCAGGTGGTCCTAAGTGGGAACGGCCTGATACTTCTGCTTCGGGGCAGACTCAGGAAGACCTAGATCGCAAACCTTGTGACATTCCTTGCGAGTGCCAAGTGGCACTTCCTAGACTCTCTTCCCGATGGGCTGCTAAGACATGTCCCACAGGTGGACAAGTGGACATGTTACAAATATGTCTCTTTTCTCTGCATTTGTAACTCCACTTTTGATCTCTGGTCACCACCAAACTATCATCCCTCTGTAACTTTGAGAGGGAAACCTCTTGGGTCGAAATTAGGACCAAACTCTCTAGGCTTTGATTTGATATCCTGGGTTGTCATCTTGGATTCCAACAAGTTGAATCTTGCTTCCTCATCTTTCTTTCTTCTCTCATTCATCTCCTTTAGAGAGTAGATATCCTCTATGTGGTTCTTTCTTAAATAGTACGAATAGAAGGATCTAGGAATAGTTTGTTTTTAGGTATATTCAATGGGTAAATGTCTTATTTGTTGGCTGATGGCACTTTTCACACCATGTATTTGATCACATCACATCTCTTCCACCTCCTTTAGTACTAGATATGTTGGCAATATTCATCCTCAATGTCTGCATCTATTCTATAATCACATCCATCAACTCTTTCTTAATGCTTGCAACTGAGTTGGACAAATAGTCCTTCAATGTTTCTCCTCTTGGAGTACATGTAGTAGGGTTTTAGGAAGTCTCTGTAATCACTACATAGATTGGTTGGGTGGTCCAAGGGGTCCTCAGTTCTAATTCTGATTCGGAGCTCCTGTTGAGACTGGTGGTGGTTCCAGTTGGTAGGGTTTCACTGTGGTTGTTGAGTTGCCATTGGGGAAACTATTTGAGACCACTATTGTTGTTGTTGAACCATTTAAGGTACCTTTTATTGTTTGTGGCCACTGTGGATTTGGTGCATTGTAATGTGGCACAATTTTCATCTAAGGATAGGGATAGGGAATAGTCTTTGGGACTACATTTGGTGGGCATATCATTCCTGGAATGGGAGGAGATAAGCCTCCTCTTCCTGAGGTCATTGACAATCTTACTTCAACTTTATCATACAATCTTGCACCTTCCACTATAGCTTGTAGACTAATTGATCTTCTCTGCTCAAACTTACAAACTTTTGGTTTTGTAGGCCTTTAAAAAAATTCCATTTTGGATGCCTTCATCCAAGTGATGGTTGGTTCATCTCTTTAGTATGGATTCCATTTTAGAGGCGTATGCTTCTACATGTTCTCCAGAGGATGCATTCGCTCTTAAAAATCTTCCCGCCTGAATTTGGTGAGGAAGGCCACCTTTCAGTCATCCCATGTGCCAAATTCTTACCACTCGTCTCTCATACCACTAAAATGCCGTGTGTTTGAAAGTGGCAGGGAATATAGACAACTAATTCTCCGGGGTTCTAGCATTGTTGGCTACACATGCTACCATGAACTCAGCTATATGAAGATCATGGCCTTCATTGTACTCTCCCTTAAATATTAGGAATGTGACTACATTCACTAGCCTGTCATCAATATTTCTAAGATAGATTTTGGCTAGGAAGGGGACCTTGATTTGCCATGGGACTTCTCTAAAGAGTGCCACAAGGGCCTCAAAGGAGGCTTCTGCAGGCTAGATTATTCTTGGCTTTGATTTATTGACTTCTCTCTTCTTAGGTACCTCTGGATTCATTCTAGTACTTGCCTCTTGATCGCGTCATTCATCAGGGAGTTAGCTCCACCTAGTTTTCGTGCACTCGACATAAGGGAATCAAAAGGGCTTCAGTCTTTGGAGGACTCTCTTACCAATACTTTTTCTACTTCCTTTTTTTCAACATCTCTAAATTCAGCTTTCATTCCACTGCAAAGGGGAAGCATTCAGTTATGAAGATATTGAAAGTCATTCTTCTAAGAATTTCCATAGTGCCATTACCTTGATAATACCAACTTTGGATGATCTAAATAGCATAGGTTGTGAAAAACACTTTGTCTACTTGCTTCTAGTGAGTTGCCAATTGGACAAACAGAAGGTTGTCAGTGCACCAAGCATCCCACCATCCATCCCATGAACAAATTCCAACTCTTTTCCTTCTTATTCTTGTGAACTTCTACTGACCCCAAATCTTGAATATTCTTCACAATCTCCCACTTGATAATATTTGGAAATTCTTCAATGAAGGCCAAATCTCCCATGGATGGGATTTCTCTCTATTTCTACTTCGCTCTTCATTTTTGTGGGAAACAATTGGCTATAGTGATATAACTTTTTGTAGCTTCAAAAGACATTGGGATCAATTTGTCACATAGAGCCCGCATCAAGATAGTGACAGGCTTTTTCCATTGAGGAATGTACTTCTTGTAGAAAGTGTATTTGGTAATGAAAATCTCCAATTCTTCAACAATAGCAAGAATTCTACAATATACAATTGCTTTTCTTCCTCTTCAATAGTGCCACTTCTTCCATTTTTATCCTCCTATTAGTGCTTGTTGATGGTAGTTTTCCCTAGCTGTGCAGCAAAAACATGGATCCCCAAGAGGAACACCAAGGAAAATAGAGAATCTACTGCAAGAAAATCTATCTTATCACACCAACAAACATGTTCTTCATATTTTAATCAATCATAATGAATAAAAAATAATACCAAACTTCACAAATATTCATGCAACATCATATAGAAAATCTCCCATGTATTTATCACAATAAATCTTCAACGTAATCTTTATATTATTCATAGAAATATCAAAAAACTAAAATGACACAAAGAAAAGATCAACTTTGAATGGAATTCATCACATAGTGTTCATCTTTGATCATCTTCATAGTCTTTCTCTCATGTAGATACAATGTTCTTCATAAAAAATTGGCTATCACTCATACTCTATCTCTCTCACATATGCTCTCTCTCAATAGTACATGAGAATAACAATGAACTACTTTCAATAATCCTCTCTTGGTCGTGGATACCCCTCCCAAGAGTATGTCCCTTGGAAGCTCACCACTGTCACTATCACTGTAGTCTTCACATCAAGTCTTCTTCAGATACTTCTTCAAACTATTTTGAGCTTGTATTGTTCCTCTTTCAAGATTGCAAAACATTCCCTAAGCTAAATATCCATCCATTAGAATACATGCAGAAGCAAACAGAGCCTTATAGAACAAATAGAATACTACACAAGGTCAACAGAAGGCATAAAAACTATATAGCTCAAACTAAAACCACTTCAAACCAGAAAAACCATCCAACGCACTCTCAATCACTCCTCAAGACTCATTCACAATCCCAACATCACAAATAGAAAGAAATAAGATCAAAACAAAGGAAAAATAGACCCTATGAGAACTAAACATACACATTATAGAACCTATCAAAACGTCATATCTCAACCAAAAACCATCATGAGCTTCTCAAACCTACTCGATCCATCCCAACACACTCCAAAACACTTTCAAACTCAACAAAAACCAATCATTCCATCATAAAATCAACCATTCAGCTCACAAAAACAACAAAAATCAGCCTTAAAAATAAGTCAATTCAGGCTTGAATATATCCACACACTTAATTAGGGAGCATCCTCGTGACCTTGAAACAAGGAAGAATACTAAGCCCAAAAACTAGCTCGGCACTTCTATCTCAAAGTTTAATCAATCAGAATCCATGAACCAACGTTGACCCCATCAATCTCCAAAATAACTTGGATCTATAAAAAAGATTGATGAAAGAAAAACACCTTGAAGCAGCATAAGCCAATCCTTAGCTTTCAAACTATACCCAAACAAATTAGTAAAGGATATAAGAGGAACTTAGTTGCACTCATTGACATTCTTAAAATTTTTGAGCCAATAGTTGATATTTAGCTCAAGGTGGAGCCATCAATGGGATCATTGAAGATGGGTATGATGTACACCATATCAATCAGCCCTCCTTGTAGTTGGAAGGCTTTTGGTGGACCTGTATTCAGGTGACTTGTTACCATATGGATGCTCCAAAAAAAGCATATGGCCTATGCCATTTTGACTTGAACTATATAGAAATAGAAAGGATTGAAGAAGAAAGATTAGAAGGAAAACAATGGATGAAATTATATTCTATATCAAAAATATAGTTGTATAGTATCCCTAAAGAAGTACTACCTCACTTGATTTCATCAAAGACCTTATTCTTGATGAGGTGAGTAGTCATGTTGATGAAAGTACTTTCCATGGAGGTGATGATCCAACACAATAAAGCCACAAGCAAAGGCCATGGTGGCTAATGAAACCATAGATATGGCATACACCTCCATAATGCCATTAGCAACCAAACTTGTAGGCTACTCCCACCATCATCCCCATAATCCTAACTATCCTCATCAGTGCCAGCTATGATGATACACTACGCTTTGCAAAGCAAACACCAACATTGTAGAAACATAACTATTATTAGACCAAAATGGCAAGTTTTGCAAGACAAGAAATAGAACTAATGCAAAGTTGGTTGAAGGTGGACAAAGCTAGATCAAAAGAGTCAACAGAGGCAAGCCATCAAAGAAGGGAGTGGGATTGAAGCTAAAACGTCCAGTGCTTACTTGTGAATTCTATGTGGATTGAGTAGCTCCTCTAGAATGGGCCTTCTCTTGGAGAGACAAATGGAAGCATCATGCACACTTTTTGAAAGCAAAGAAATTTAATCAACTTGTTGATATAAATGATGCCTTAGAGCTACGTTTATTCAAAATGCAATGGCAAGAAATATAGGGAATATTCAATCAAGGATCGTTGGTATTTCTCAATAAGGAAGGTGGCTACTCAAAAGTGGAAACTAATAGCCGCGAAGACTCAAACAAGTTCTACCAAGCTCAAGGAAGTTGAACACAAGCTAGAGTTTTCTTGTGGGAGTGAGAATTTTAAGAAATTTGAAAGCTTGAGCGAGAAATGAACTATTGCAAAGAAAGCACAAGAAACTACATTCAAGGACTTTAGAATTATAGAGGTGGACTATGATTAGCATGCATTAAAGATACAAAGCATAATATAGATGAAAACTATAGATGAAGAAGAGGAAGCCAAAGTGTGCTTGAAATGGCAAGAGATCCTAGTCATACATCCAAACTTAACTAGTTTTCCTCTCCTCTTTTGGGTGGTAATGACATTTTGAATATAAGATGGACAGTAACAATAGATACAAATCTCAATGGAGGATTTATCTCCTTAAGTATATGTTGGGCCTATAGAATTGATCCCATGGTTGAAGGATATGAGGACTAGAAGTCAGATTACTTTAGTAGATAGCATGTTGGAATTCTAGAGAGCAGTTTGAACATAGCTACATTTGGGGTATGTGATCTTAGAATTTGACAATGGGTTCTTTTTAGGAAGCCTAAGATTACTTCCAAGATTTGATTTTGTAGAAGAAAGTTTCGTCGATCTGACATACAAAGCAAAAGTTTTAGGTAGTGCTATAATAGCAGTGTAACGTGTCCGCTCGTCCTCCTGAGGGACACGTCTTAGCAGCCCATCGAGAAGAGAGTCTAGAAAGCACTGCGCAGCACTAGCAAGGAATGTCACAAGGTTTGCAATCTAGGTCTTTCCGAGTCTGCCCCGAGCAGAAGTATCTAGCCGTTCCCACTTAGGACCGACCTGAAGTCAAGGTTTCTTTCCTATCAGCAAAGTCTCTAGGAAGTAGCTAGCATCGAGCTCGAGATGAACCACTTTGCGTAGGAACAATAGAGTCGAAGTGGATTTATGCTGCACTTGGTTCATGGAGAATGGGAAACGAGAGGGATGCGAAGTTCAACCTCTCTGCCCATAAGGCATAGTCCCATTCCACTCCCCTAAAATAGCATAAATCGGGATTCTAACTCTACTGACTCTAGGGCCTTCACAGTATCGTTTTCACGTCTTTTGAGAAAAGTCCCCAGCTAACCGGGACCACCCTTTCGTAGGACAGACCCAAGTCACGTCTACCGCACTTTCCTCGGTTTTCTTGGTTATCTAATTACCTACCACATTATGTTTGACATGCAAAAGTAGCTTCCTTAATTAATCAATTTAAACACAGGTTTCTTCACATAACTTAGGCACTGACACAAAAACAATGTCAAGCAAGTTCCTTTTTCAAATATGTTATTTTTATTTATCATAGTCTCGGAATACATCAAGTATCATGCCCGAAGGCTATCCCAGCAATCAACAAGATTACTGCTCCAAGTTTCGCCCGTAGACTAGTACACAGGCCTCGAGATCCCATCTCGAGTCACGTCGGCCTCTTGTGTGGGATTCGGAGGCAAGGAATTTATAGCCAGAGCCTCCCCTGGCACCCAAGCGTCCTCCTGCTCCAAGTAGCACCCACGGAGAGACCTCTCGCGGCGGGTTCGGTCCATATCCCTGGCGCGGCTAACAACCCCCTTGGATAGGGCCAGGCAGACAGTCGGAGGTAACTGAACCTACCTCTCCCTCCAGGCTTTTAACCTAGAGCATTAAGTGTTTTGCCTTGAGTTAGTTCCTTGAGCAAAGAAGTTCAAACAATGTACCTAAGTGCACAATCACGATTATCTTAGTGGTCATTTGTACGACCCAACTGCTAAGGTGTGATTCCTTCTTCCCGAATGCTCCTAGCATTCGGTCCTGGGTCATTCTCTACTTGGTAAGATTCCAGGGGCTTGGCAAGCTAGGTTGCTTGTTTCCCCCTTTTCCTTCGGGTTAGGGTTGTACCCTACCGACCCTAATTATCCTTACCTTAGATCTCATTACAAGATAGATCATGGACAACCCCATTGTCCTTAGCTGGTCAACTTGCTGGTTATCTCCTAGATCCCTTGAAGTACATATGTACCTTTGTCTTTGATCTTATTTGATCAAGATTATCTATCCCGTTGACCATGGTTGGTCAAGATGGTTCTGTTTAGAATAGTTCCTACTCTGTCTTAAGTATAATCTTCTTAAGCCCTCTTAATAATGCTCATAGGCGCTTAAGCTTTTACCTATCCCTCTTGAAGTCACCAAGGACTTTGACATGGGATTCATGGATCTCAGTCCCATTTGGTAGATTACAAACAACATTGAATTTTTCCAACAACTTTAATGCACGCAACGTTATGCCATGCCTTCCATTTTAATGCTTGCAATTTTGATATAATCCATACGATATTTTGTGCCACACATGCGAAGGTACTTTCTATGCATGCAATCTTAACATTATCCTCTATGTAATTATTTACACGATCTATGACCTTCTTGAATGATCTAACTTTATGTGATCATTGTATGAGCCTAGCTGCACTTTAATCTTTTCAGCAGATTATTACATGTACCTTAGAATCCATCTTGCGATATGGAGATGCACTTTGTTTCTTTTAATGTCCTCTGAAATGCATTTTAAGCAAGAACTTGTGCAAGGAGCAATGCACTTTATGCAAGAATTCATGCAAGACGTTTTTGATAATTTATGATGCAATTATCTAATCGATTTTACCTATTATGATGTCATCTTACAATGAAAATGATCTTGCTTGTTACATACATCACAACTATGTTCATACCTAGGAAATTATCAAACACGCAATTAATGTGATGCATGTGAATATGATTTTTCACCGTGATAATTATAACCTATGATTTAATAATAGAGCAACCTGGGTTTGGAGTGATACCGTGATTCCAGTGGTATTGTTGCCTGATGAACCATTCGTGGTTGCAGTGCCACCTTGTTTCGAACCTCCATCCACGCTTGCAGGGTTTTCGGCCATCTTTGTGGAACTACGCTTCGGGGCCATACTCGAAGACACGTGTACGAGAGATAGAATTCCCGCACTCTCCTATGCAAAATTCTTGCCGCCTCTCCTTGAGTGGAGGCAGAGATTGAAGGGGGAGGGGCGTATTTCCGGAGATGTCAAGAGGGGTGTGTGACCTCTCTTTAAGGAGGGGGAGAAGAAGCTTCCAGAAGCTTCTTTCTCTCTCTCTCTCTCTCTCCTCTCTCTTCTCTCTCTCTCTCTCTCCTCTCTCTCTCCTCTCTCCTCTCTCTCTCTCTCTCTCTTCTTCTTCTTCTTCTCCTCTCTCTCCCTCTTCTTCTTCTCTTCTTCTCCTTCTCTCTCTCCCTCTTCTTCTTCTTCTTCTTCTTCTTCTCTTCTTCTCCTTCTCTTTCTCCCTCTTCTTCTTCTTCTTCTTCTTCTTCTCTTCTTCTCCTCTCTCTCTCTCTCTCTCTCCCTCTTCTTCTTCTTCTTCTTCTTCTTCTTCTCTTCTTCTCCTCTCTCTCTCTCTCCCTCTCCCTCTTCTTCTTCTTCTTCTTCTTCTTCTTCTTCTTCTTCTTCTTCTTCTTCTCCTCTCTCCCTCTTCTGCTTCTTCCCTTCTTCTCCTTCTCTCTCTTCCTCTTCTTCTTCTTCTTCTTCTTCTTCTCTCTCCCTCTTCTGCTTCTTCCCTTCTTCTCCTTCTCTCTCTTCCTCTTCTTCTTCTTCTTCTTCTTCTTCTCTTCTTCTCCTCTCTCTCTCTCTCTCCCTCTTCTTCTTCTTCTTCTTCTTCTTCTCCTTCTCTCTCTCCCTCTTCTTCTTCTTCTTCTTCTTCTTCTTCTTCTTCTTCTTCTTCTTCTTCTTCTTCTTCTTCTCTCTTTGTCGATGATCATGGCGGGGGGAGGGGGGGGGGGGGGAGGGTTTCGTTTTAGCCCACGAGGGGGGGAGGGGAGGCTACATTGTCCAAGGCCACAAGGGAGGGGGGGTGCTGAAGACTGATGACCAGGGAGGGGGGGCTACCTTGGACGAGGGGGGGGGGAGGGATTCCTTATATGGTGGGGGGGGGGGAGACAGCCGTTGAACAGTTGCCACCCTCCACCTCGGGGGGCTGCATGCCCCCCTCTCTATCATTACTCCCTCTCTCTCTCTCCCTGCCATGCAATCGACAGGGGTGTTGAGATATCGAGCTCCACTCGTGATACGCCAGGGTGACCGTTGTGTATTTATGTCACCGACTTGTCAGTTGCACACGCGGTTGGTACACCGCCCATGAATAATAGCTACATGATAGCTATCCTTATCTACTCTAGTTCGTGACTTAGTTAGTATGCCACCTTAGTTAGTTGAGTTTGGTTTGAGACCCATATATAGGGTTCTTCTATTTCTTTGTATGAGACTTCTTTTGGCTTACACAACTAAGAAGAGGAAAACTGTTTTCAGCCTCCACCTTTGTGAGTATTCTCCCATTGTGCAAGCAAGAAAGCTACAAGCGAGACTCCTTCCTTCTCTCCCACAATCTTGACATGGTATCAGAGCCTTGTTCGTGGTAAGGAGCTCAAGAAAGCAAGCCAAGCTCGCGGTTTTTCTGGTAAGAGGGGCAGTGTTGCTTTCATTTTCTATTTTGGGAGTAGATCTCTGCAGGTAGCATAGCCGAAAATTGCAAGAGTACATTGTCTCAGGTTGAGACGCCCTTCGCGGTGAAGCAAGAGGGCAGTATATGCTGCGGGAGAGGGCTTTAGCCCATGGCGACCCTGTTTTTTTGATTTGAGGCCATTTCGGGGCCTGTTTTGGAGGCGGAAGTTTTCTGCACGTACTCAGGAAAAGGCCTTGTTTTATGCTGTGTGACCACTGTTCTACAGGTCGGTGAAAAGTTACCACAGAAATTGCATCATATGCTTGTGTGCAGAGACATTGGGAGTTACAGAATCATCCCTGTTGCCTGTTGATGCAAAATCGTCACTAGGAAGTGACTGTGTGGTCAAATACCACTTTCCTCAGTTTTGTAGATTTGCCTTTGTGAGGCTGAAGCTGTGTTCTTTGCAGTGACAGAATTTTTTGTAGTGTTCTGTAATGGCGTCTGATTCTCTCTCACAGATTGTCACTGAAAAGCTTGACAAGAACAACTTCCAAGCATGGAAGTTTAGAATGACGAATTTCCTTATGGGAAAAGGATATTGGGAATTTGTTGCAGGAAATGAAGAAGAACCAGTTCTTCCTGATGTTCCCAATCAACAGCAAATGCAGGCATTTAAAGCATGGCATGAGAGAGCCAGGAAAGTTATGTACTGGCTGTCTATTAGCATTTCAGACTCTATGATTGTGCATATTCAAGATGCAAGTACGCCAAAGGAGGCATGGGATACTTTGTCAAAAATGTATAGCACAAATACGCAAGCCAGGAAAATGCAGCTCAAGCAAGAGTTGCACAATGTGCAAAGAGAAAGTATGAGCATCAATGACTACCACATGAAGGTGAAGAAGATTGCAGATGCACTTGCTTCCATTGGGTCGCCAGTGGAAGATGATGATTTAGTCTCAGTGACCTTGAATGGTCTAGGAAAGGATTATGCACAGTTCCGAACATCCATTTCTGTTCGTGAAAGATTTCCTGATTTTGAGGAGTTGATTGCTCTTCTAATTTCTGAGGAGCAGAGAAATGGTGGTGCATCTTCTTCAGGAGGAACTTCAAAAGAAGCTGTATTCTACTCAAATGCTGGAAGAGGTAGAGGCAGAGGTAGAGGAGGCCGATTTGGAGGCCGTGGTAGAAATCAGAATATGCAGCAAACTCAAGAAAACCAGTCCTATGGAGGAGGACGTGGTAACTCTAGAGGCAGGGGGAGCCAAAGAGGTCGTGGTGGATGGCAAAGAGGCCAAAATGCAAACAGCAATGTTGAATGCTACTACTGTGGTAAAATGGGTCATATGGCTAAAGACTGCTATAAAAAGCAGAATGACATCATGAATGAAAAACTACAACAAGGGAATTATGCATCTTCTAGTAGACAGGGTGATGACAGAAATGAGCATTTATTTATGGTGCAGCACATGAACAATTCTGTGACAAGTGCAGAAGAAAGCAATGATGTATGGTATGTTGACTCAGGTGCATCAAACCACAGCAGAATGGATGGAGGATGCAAAGAAAATGGAAAAACCAGGATTTGTGGAGACTGGTGATGATACTGCACATCCTATTGTGCAGATCGGAAAATTTTCTTTGTCTATGCAGGATGGGAAAAAGAAATACCTGTCCGATGTATTTCATGTCCCCAATATCACCAAGAATCTGGTTTCTGTTGGTCAAATGGTTGAGCAGGGCTTGCAGGTCAGATTTAATCCTCATGGATGCTTTGTTGAGGATATGAAAAATAAAGGTCGCTTGATAGCAAAAGGAAAGAAGAAGGGCATAATGTTTACGTTGGATGCAGACATGTCTGAATTGAGTGCAGCAATGTTTGCACATGGGACAGGTATAGTTGCAGATATTGATATCTGGCATAAACGCATTGGTCATGTTAATGTACAGTGACTTAAATCAATGCAGGCCCAAAATATTGTTGCAGCTTTGCCTAAATTCAAGGTTGCGGAAATGCATAAGGTATGTGAAGCCTGCCAATTTGGAAAACAGGCAAGGAAACCATTTCCTAGACATGTTCAAGAGAGTGAGAAGCCATTGGAATTAATCCACTCTGATGTGTGGACTACTAAAGCTGCATCTCTTGGAGAAGGCCATTATTTTATCACTTTTATTGATGACTATAGCAGAAAAGTTTGGGTGTATTTTATGAAAAAGAAAAGTGAAGTTTTTGGGCATTTCAAAACTCTTAAAGCTATGGCTGAAAATGAAACAGGTCTGCAAATAAAATGCCTAAGGTCAGATGGAGGGGGAGAGTACCTCTCAAATGAGTTTGTAAGGTTCCTATAGGAGCATGGCATAAAGCAGCAATATTCATGCAGTCATACCCCACAACAAAATGGAATTGCAGAAAGGAAAAACAGGCATATTGGAGAGGTATCTCGTGCCATGCTCAATGAAAAAGACCTGCCAGATTTTTATTGGGCTGAAGCAGTTGCTACAGCAGTCTACATAATGAACAGGACTCCCACTGCAGCAATACATGGGATGACTCCAGAGGAGAGGTATACTGGTAGGAAACCAGATATTTCTCATTTGAAAATTTTTTGTTGCATTGCCTATGTACATGTGCCAGATGAGTTGAGATCCAAGTTGGATCCAAAAGCTGAGAAGTGCATCTTTATTGGTTACTCTTTGCAGCAAAAAGGGTATAGATGCTATAACCCTTCTACTCGTAAGTTTACAGTGAGCAGAGATGTTGTTTTTTATGAGATGAGTAGCTGGTATAAACTAGTAAATGTGATTGATGATGTAGATGCACAAAATGGTAATGCTGCACAGAATTCACAGCAGCAGTCACAAAATATTAGTGGACCTGGAGCGTCCTCTAATAGTGGTTCACATTCTTCGCCATGGACAGACAGATTGAGATCAGGAGAATCTTCTCAAAGCAATGCAGATAGTGGTATGCAGGTATCACGAAAAGGAAAAGAGAAGGTTGATCAGCCCATGTTTGATGTGAATGCAGGTCACTCTTATGTGGATGGTGAATCCAGTGGCTCAGAATAGAGCATTGATGATGAGTTGGGTATTCCTTCTATTGTTACACCTGGAGTAAGGAAGACCAGGGATGTTTTGAGAGCACCTGGGAGTGAACCTATTTTGCGCAGGTCTACGAGAGCTAGGTATCCAGTGGATAGGCTGAAATATGATGGATTTACAGCCATTCACTATGCATATATGGTCAAAGTGATACAGGAACCAGAACCCACTTCTTTTGAGCAAGCCATGGGAAAAGAAAAATGGGAGAAAGCCATGGATGAAGAAATGGATGCCTTGGAAGCAAATGCTACATGGGAGTTAGTACCTTTGCCTAAAGGTAAGAATGCAATTGGCTGTAAGTGGGTTTATAAGGTGAAGCACAATGCAGATGGTTCTGTGAACAGATACAAGGCAAGATTAGTAGTCAAGGGGTATGCACAAATATATGGCATTGACTATGAAGAAACATTTAGTCCGGTTGCAAGGATGGCAACCGTAAGAGCAGTCATTGCTATGGCTGCATCAAAGGGATGGTCTTTACATCAGATGAATATAAAGAATGCCTTCTTGCATGGTGATTTGCAAGAAGAGGTCTATATGGAGCAGCCACCAGGTTATGTGCATGCTGTTCATCCTGAGTTTGTTTGCAGGTTGAAGAAAGCCTTGTATGGCTTGAAGCAAGCACCTAGAGCATGGTCTGACAAGATAGGACAGTATCTTGTCACTATTGGCTTTTAGATTTCCAATGTAGATTTCTCACTTTATGTGAGAAAAACAGAGAAAGGTATTATGCTACTTGTCATTTATGTTGATGATTTGATTATGACAGGTGACAGTGATGAAGATATCCTTCATGTGAAAATGCTATTGAAGCAAAAGTTTGAGATGAAGGATTTGGGAGAGCTGCGTTATTTCTTGGGCATTGAGGTGATTAGATCACCAAGTGGGATACAGCTCTTGCAGAGGCAGTATGGATTGGACATGCTGTCCAAATATGGGATGATAGGCTGTAAGCCTATTTCAATTTCTTTGGAGCAGAATATGAAGCTGAGCACATATGCAGGTGAGCTTCTGGAAGACCCTACTATGTACAGACGCATAGTAGGAAGCTTGATTTATATGACTATTACCAGGCCAGATTTGATCTATGCTGTTGGACTGGTAAGTCAGTTTATGCAGGCTCCAAGGAAACCGCATTTGGATGCGGCTAGACGCATACTCAGGTATGTGAAGTCCACATTGCAGTATGGACTATTTTATGAGACTGGGGTTCAGATACAGTTGCATGGATACACTGATGCTGATTGGGCTGGTAGCATTTCTGATAGACGATCTACCAGTGGATATGTGTTCTCTTTTGGGAGTGCTGCAGTCACTTGGAGTAGCAAGAAACAGCCTACAGTTGCCTTGTCCAGCACAGAGGCTGAGTACAGGGGTGCAGCAATGGCTGCATGTGAGGTAGCTTGGTTGCATAAGCTACTTTATGATATGCATCAGTCTACAGATGGGCCAGTTGTCATTTATTGTGATAACATGAGTAGTATACACTTGGCAAATAACCCAGTCTATCATGCTAGACGAAAGCACATTGAGGTGCATTATCACTATGTGCGAGAGAGGGTTTTACTAGGTCTTATTGATCTAGTTTATGTCAGCACAAATGATCAGGTAGCTGACATATTCACGAAGGCATTGGGCGCAGAGAAGCTGCGCAAGTTCAGAGACCTGCTTGGTGTGCAGGAATTGGGATTGAGCTCGAGGGGGAGTGTTGAGATATCGAGCTCCACTCGTGATACGCCAGGGTGACCGTTGTGTATTTATGTCACCGACTTGTCAGTTTGCAGACGCGGTTGGTACACCGCCCATGAATAATAGCTACATGATAGCTATCCTTATCTACTCTAATTCGTGGCTTAGTTAGTTGAGTTTGGTTTGAGACCCATATATAGGGTTCTTCTATTTCTTTGTATGAGACTTCTTTTGGCTTACACAACTAAGAAGAGGAAAATTGTTTTCAGCCTCCACCTTTGTGAGTATTCTCCCATTGTGCAAGCAAGAAAGCTACAAGCGAGACTCCTTCCTTCTCTCCCACAATCTTGACAAGAGGGAGAGTAAAAAAAATTTAAGTTAATTTTAAAAAAATTTAAGAGGGGGGGTTATCATGGGGGGGGGAGGACGGGGGAATATTACAAGCAGCCAGTTTATGACTCAAGTTAGGTATTTCTAGTCATTGGATTTGGATGTCTATCTTGTTAGGGGTTGTATCTCATTAATGTTGAGATGAACTATTCCACCATAGAATGAGGGGCATTGGAAATGACATATAGAGTTGAAATGTTTCAATAGCACTTTCACACTACCCTATTTACATTTTTGCAAACCATCAAGTATTGCTTTATTTGGTAAATAAACCATGCACTACATGATGCATTGTTAGGTGGATTCTTCTAGTGCTAGAGTTTGATTTCACTATGGTTGTGCACAAGGGAAAGCAACATTATACAGCGACTATAAGCATAGAAAATGGAAAAAGGTTGATTGGAATTGATAAATAACTACCCCAATGCACACTTATTTAGAATCCAATATGAATCATAGTTTTTCAAGGTTGACATAACAACCTAATGGACCAATGAGAAAGGATTACCAAAAAGCTTAATACAAAAGGCAAGCATCCACCTTCTCATGAATACTCTACCCTACAAGATGATTGTAGGAAAATTGTATAGATTAGAGCATGATGGTCTCTTGAGAAGATGTGAGTGCGAGCATAAAATGAAGAATGTGCTACAAAAAGCATATGGAGAGATAGCAAGAGGCTTGTATAGCATTAGTACCACAACTAGGAAAGTGCTTTGATCAAAGTTGTGGTGGCATACCTTGTTTAACAATGCAACACACTTTGCAAAGCATTGTAATGAGTGACTATTAGGCCAAAAGGATAAGATGGAACTCACACTAGTGATTTGTTGTCAACCATTTGAGGAATGTCTATAGATTTCATGGGAACCATTAGCCTCATGACTCAATACTCACAAGCACAATGTATTACTATTGCACATGAACTCTGTAGCCATTTGAGGAATGGCTATAGAATTCATGGGGCTCATTAGCCTTGTGACTCAATACTCACAAGCACAATGCATAACTATTATACATGGATCACATGATCAAGGTAGTAGAGGCTAGGTCCATTTGCAAGAAGGATATCAAAACCATGACCAAGCTCTTATAAGACTAGGTTATGTTAAGATTTGCTACTATCCCATCGAGATTGTGAGTAATCAAAAAACACATTTGATCAATAAAGTCATTGAGCACTTATTCTCCATAGTTGTGGTCGTTCGCTAAAAGTTTGATCCTTACTATCCTCAAGCTAACAACTAGGTGCAACTAGCTAGGCCACTTTAGGGCCCCATATCCCATCCGAGAAAATAATGCCAACATTAACCCTCTTCACAATCCTCCAACAAGGGGGAATTTCAACAATCAAGGATAAAGACATGGAGCAGGATGAGGGGTAGGTGGCCAAGTTTGTTTCTTGGCTAGAGAAGAAGAAGACCCTGCCATTTATGGAGAAGGGGAGTGAGGCACCATTCACGTGGCCATCAATAATTAAGAAGTTGGACCTCAATATATTGTTTTGCAAGTGCTTGTGGACCACTAAGAAAAATCCTTTCAAACTCTCATTGAGCACTATTTAGGCTTCAAAAAGAGCTCTTTGATACATTGAGTAAGCTTTTATCATGGAACTTGGCAACATGTATTTCCTTATATACAAGTTTCTTATGAACTACAAGGAGCCAATAACGATGCATATGTTTTTTTGGTGAGCTTGCTTAGGTGAAATTTTTAGCTACGGGACTAGATAGGCAAGCTTTTAGGTCATATGACTTGAAAGTAAGGCAATTTATGGGCATTCACTCTTGTGTACCTATTCTCGCAAACTCCACTAGGGCTATTCTTCCCCATGGCACATTAGACTATGAAGTGCATGCATAAGGTTGTTTAACATTCCTAAATGAGTGTCAACTATGTATGAGCACTTAGAATTGCAATCAAATATGGTTCTATGAGATGTGACAAAATGTGTTTAGGATCAAACTTCATAAAAATAAAGAAACATCTCTCCTTGCACACTTAACTTATTGAGTGAGAGTTTTTCATAATCCATACTTGTTACTTTTTTTCAATTCATAGTTTGCAAAAATGTAATATGGACATCCAATAAAATTAAGTACACAATATTATTTAATTATTTGTAAATAGAAGCATCGTAACAAATACATGTGCACAAGTGTGATGCACTCTATATGTGTATACAAAAAGTTGGGGTGTATATAGCATGTGGGTGGGTGCAAAAGTGTACAAATGAAGAGCTCTTAAAGTGGGAATACTACATCAACAAAACTATTTAAAGATGGATTCAATAGCATAAATAATAAGATATATGTATGGGAAAAAGATGTAATGTAATGTTTATATAAAAGGATTGGATATATGTGTATTTGAACATAAAATTAAAAGCAAGATAAACTGGATTGATATCCTAATGATGAAAGGGACACTTATGTGGAACTTAGCTCAAATTCGCACATGCCTCAGTGTTGCAACTCGGCTCTTGCTATCCTCCTACTATTGTCAAAAATCATGGACAACAAAGTTATTACCTTCATCAATTCATGTGCATAGTTTGTGCCTCCTATTCTGTTGTTTGTGGGCAGCATATGCATCATCATCATCATCATCATCATCATATTCATCAGTTTGCACCTCCTGTTGTTGTTGTTTGTGGGTAGCATAGGCATCATCATCATCATCATAATCTCCAACAATTTGTGCCTCCTATTGCTACTATTTGTGGGTAGCATAATCATTGTCTTCTCTCGTAAAATTGCACCTTCATTTGTTAGTCGTGGGCTGTATAATTGTGGGTGCACTAATCATCCTTATCATCAATATAATCGTCGTCATCATCTCTAGAAAATTGGTGTTGGATTTTTATTGATTGTGGGTAGCTTGTTCATATTCATTATCTATATCTTCATCATTGGCATTGGGTTCATCTTCATCATCCCCATCAGAGTGATATTCATAAGTTTGAGTATTAGTAAGATCATCATCATCTTCATTTTCTTCATCTTCCTTATCGCTTCCTTCCTTTACCCTATTGTCTTCACCCTCTAATAGTCCCTCTTTACCACCGCCGTAACCAATATTACCTCCACCTCAAACATCACCATCATCCTCTTCCTCTTCATGCCTATGTTGGGTCCACTACATATTGTCACATGCCACCATCAAATAAGGTAGAACTATCGCAAAGAAGGAGCCAAAGGAGCTACCATGTCACAAGCACCATGGCTACCGTACAGATATGCACTAAAACCACCTAATAGGGTACTAATTATGTTGAGTAGGGGTGCATAGGTTGACAAGAGGGACCCCTTCCCCCCTCCTCCTCCTCCCCCCCATAACCCACACATGGCTATATCTCCTCCTGGTGGGGAGGGAGTGTACTGTGAGAAGAAGGAGAGACTCTTGATAGCCTATGCATAGCACATGGGAGAGTATTGAATGCAACATGTGCAACAATTAGGATCTAGGTGCAAACACAGACAAGGATTTAATACACGTACATCAACCCTTGTGTGGTATACTTATTGCTGCTGTGATTTTCTGTGTTGAAGGGTGATATACCCTACACACCTTAGATGATGCACCCCTTTGACACACACACACACACACACACACACACACACACACACACACACACACACACACACACACACACACACACACACACACACACACGCACGCACGCACGCACGCACGCACGCACGCACGCACACGCACACACAATTACTTTATAGTACACTATTGCACATATAGAAGCATGTACGTACCTATGCGGCACGTTGCACATGTCCACTACATTATGCATTCATCAATAATGTGCATCTACCTACACATAGTGTATCCATCCATTATTGCACAATGCATCCATACACCTATACACATCACACACAAGTGTACACCAAGGAGCCTCACGCCCTCTTTACAATCCAAATCCAACCTATAGGGTAGGAAGGATAATGGGAAGAGAAAATAGGAGAAAGGAACCTTGGAGACAAACTTGTGTGTGTGTATCCATGCATGCACATATAGACATGTTGTGCACTCATCTATTCACTTGTATAGTGCATCGTGTAGCTGTCCACATCGATAGTGCATCCCACTTCACACTCTGTGCACTCTCCCCCACATAGTAGCACATAAACACATTATTGTTCATCCCAACACACTCTACACATTGACTACACATAATCTGTACCCACATGCACATTAACACACGTGAGCACCTCTCATACTAGTGCACATCAACAACCTCTTCTTTTTTTTCAACCACAAAATAGACTATTGCCAAAGGACCATGCCTATCTTGAGCTAGTACGACAACTAGCTACCATTAACAAAGTCAAGGTATGGGTGAAAGCAAGACAAGATGAGTTGCACACAAAACATGCCAATGAGATGATCAACCTCCCTATCTTGTCTCACATGCCTAATGCATCCATTCATCAAGAATGGACATGATAACTAGATGAAATTACAAGGGAGCCACCAACTACTACACAACCCATGGAACATGAAGTTTCTCTTGTTTTTAATGTATGTTGATTGCAATACACCCATCGGAACATTGAACTTTCCATAATTGTAGCACTTGCATCAACCCAAGTCACCATTCCACTCAGAACTCTACTTAAGGATAGTCCAATGATCTGGTA
Source organism: Lygodium microphyllum (assembly GCF_053477565.2). NCBI lineage: Eukaryota > Viridiplantae > Streptophyta > Polypodiopsida > Schizaeales > Lygodiaceae > Lygodium > Lygodium microphyllum. Next base: position 1,526,262 of record NC_141157.1, on the reverse strand, counting down.
AGGATTAAAAGTATGGGTAGATGGAATGAATCCTATCCGATCCTACCATGTTTCAAAATTTGGCCTTATTGCAACTTCAACCTTAAGTGCTTTAAGGGTCAATGCATTCCGAGAGGAAGTCAACGTCATGCAATTCTTTCCATGGAAACACTTGGAGACACTACGCATCAAGGAATTGTAGATACATGAGCTAGTGTGAGCATAGTTAACCACAAAGTACTCCAAAAAGCTTGGGGCAACCCATCCATTGAGCCAGTGTACTTCAATATAGCTATGGTTGATGGATTCAAAGTTTGACCATTGAAAGTGCTAAGAGATTGGCCAATTGGAATTACAAGAGTGATATTTAAGGTTAACTTTATTTTCATAAAAGTAGTTGACTACAACTTACTACTCAATCCACCATGGATGCGCAATGCATGTCTGATTGAAGATTGGGGCAACGGTCTAGTCTATCTAGATAATTGCAAGGATGAAGTACGTATTGAGATGGAATCTTGGAAAACAACCCGGTTGACCTATATGCTATCTTGGCACTATGAAAAGGTGAGTCTAATGACCATCCGACCACCCGACCATTGGCTAGACATATTTCCTCCCATCAGGATGAGCAAGATTGGATGCATATCCTTGCAAACTTAGAATTGTCATTCATTGAGGAGTTGGAAAATCAACTTGCCATGAATGCATGAGTCAAAAAGATGCATTGGATTCTATAGCTCTTATCCTTGAACCTTCCACCTCATGCCTCTCTTCATAATGGCCCTTCACTCAGCACCCACCATATTCTAGTGGTATCCAACCCCAATATAGAGGTTTGCATTGTGTAAAATCCTTAGCCAATGGAGACCATGTTTTCACAATTGATCAGGATATCAATTTGACTATCTTCAAAGAACTCTTGAACAACCCCACATGGCAATGGACTAGTTTACACCAAGTCCTATTTGATTTCCATAATAACCTCTTTGTCTTGCTAATGCAAGCGCAAGGCATATATATTGAAGAGATGAGTGATTTTAAGGATTATCTATCAATTCAAGATGATGAAGATTCTGATGGAGATTGAGTGGACTATGACACTGATAGCCGTATCTTTGAGCAAATATACTTAGACAAAAAACCCTCACAATCAAAGATGCTGCTCGTTCATGTTGGCATTGTCAAAGTTACGTCTAAATTGGATTGGCTTGATTCTCTCAAATTTCTTGATTACCAACAAACTAGGCATCAGACCAAGGATCTATGTCCTAACCTAGAGATATTCTTGGCCAAGAATGACTAAGACAAGGTCTAGGAGGACACTTTGACAAGCTCTGACTACGATGTAGAAGGAGATCAGGATTCTAACCCCAGAAATTTCCCAACCATCCCAATCTCAGAAATAAAAAATTAAACTTCAAGTCCATCTAAGGAGAAAACACTTAAAACATAATGCATGTAGTGTTGACTCAGAATCTGAGCCATAAGAAACCACGTGATCTACCACCATGCTTCACGAAGTTTAAGAAAAGCGATTGAGCTGTCATATTGCTTGGGGTTAAACACAGTGGCACATCCAATGAACCAAACCCATTGACGGACGACCAAGGAAGGTCAAAGAGATGAACATCACCAAGGTAGGGAATCCCCTAACCTCATATATATTGCTAATAGCCTCAATGAAGAGGATGAAGCACAGCTTGTAGATTTACTAAAGGAATATTGAGACATCTTCACATGGAACTAATTTGACTTTAAGAGTGTATGATCGCAAGTCCTTACATACATGATCCCTATCAAGCCTGATATCAAGCTTGTGAAGCAAATACACTATCTCATGAATCCTCACTATGCCCATCACGTCAGGGAAGAGATTAAGAAATTGCAACAAGTTGGATTCATCTATGAAATTGAGTGTATTGATTGGGTACCACCAATTATTGTGGTACTCAAGAAGAATGAAAAAACTTGAGTATACATCAATTAAAAGAAACTCGATGTTGCAACCTTGAGAGACCATCTACCCTATATAGATCATATGATTGAGCGAGTGGTAGGGAAGGAAGCTTATTGCTCCTTAGATGGATTTTTAGGATATAATTAAGTACAAGTTGGCCCGGATGTTTGGCACAAGTTCGTTACATGCCTTTATTTCACGGTACAAAAATAGTGTAAGCAATTCTTTCTCAAACAATTCCTTTAGAAAAAAAATATATTTTTACAATGTTTTCTGTCCTGATTAGACATAATATCAACTTGAAGGTATTATTCCCACCAAGTTGAGTCTCTAGACTAGTATTGGGACTTCTAGAGTACTATCTAGGTTCAAAAGGTAATTGATAGTTTGTAAGAGTCTAAGGAATTTGTGGCCAGAGTCCCCCTAGTATCCTCATCTCCTCATGCCAATTAGAATCCCCTACCATAGGACCTTTCGCATTGTGATAAGTCTATACTCATTGATCTGAAAATAGAAACCCATTGGAGTAGGTTTAATTTGTGTTGACCTTGGGGAGATCTAGCATCATTAGGGAACACTACCTCGGTTGGTGTTCTATGCCCATCGGAATATTGCCTTAGTCAGTGATTTGTACCCAATTATCCGTCTTTGATCATGGTGGGGATTTACGACAATCACTTGGTTGTTGTTGGTATTTGCAACTTCATTTGTAATTTTGATACTTACCATTTTGTTTGTAGTGGTCATACCTGCAATGTTATTAATAGCTCCTACTTCCGCAGCCTTTGTAAATTTCCTCTTCGGGGCCATGGTCTTTGATCAAGAAATTGCAAAGAAGACTTCAATAATAGAGTTATGGGCCATCTTGATTGGATTGATAGACATGGTGACAATAGGAATTTTGAGAGAAAATCAAGTAGAGTCTCGATTCTACAAGAAAATGAAGGTAGAAGAGACGGGATTTGACTCAGAAAGGCGACAAAGTATCCCTCTTGTCTTTGCAATAAGAATTATCTCTCTCACTCTCCTCTTGCCTCTCTCTCTCTCTCTTGCTCTTCTCTCTTGATTTGAGAAGAGTCTCTTCCCTTGCTTCTAGCTAATGTCCTCAATGGCTCCTCATGCCCCATATTTATAATTTTATTGAAGGGAGGGGGGGTCTCATGAGTTGTGGCCAAGAAGAGGAGTCCTTTATGGAGGGTATCTTACCAATTTAGCTATCTAGAAGCTTTCGAGATACAATATGTTGCTAGCAATCTGTTCTTTGAGGTCCACACAGAGGCTGCCAGAGATGCCATGACTGATTTGCCTGGCTTTCAGGTGATATTGCTTCAATCTAGGCCTGTTGTCAAATTGAGAAAAGGGGGAGATTGTTGGAGTTTTCTACTAAGATTGAGAAGGAAGATCTCAAGCTTTTTTTTATGTCTATCAAATTTTTGGGTTTAGGGAGGAGAAGATGATGGCGAGATGAATTTGTGTTGAAAGGGGGGAGGGCGGCACATTCTAGTTGTCAACTTGTCCTCTTTATTAAGCTTTTAAAAAGCTAAAATATTTTTCTTTTCTTGGCCTTAATCTCTTATAAGTTAAGTCTTGACTTGCTCAAGCCTTTAAACGTGTCTAGTTTAACCAGCCATAACGGCCATACACATGGCAATTCCCATGTAGAGGTATTCGTGGCCATATCAATCTCAAAAGGTGTGAAGGTACGGGATATATATTATCTTATTCATAACAATTCTTTTGATAGTTTAAGTTCTTCAAAATTGATGTATGGGAAGTCGAGAAAGTCGAAACGTCACATCCTCTTTCCCTTAGAGGAATTGAGATATCCTCATCTCAAATGAAACTAGGGGTATTGGTAACATAGTGATTTTTCATTAACCCGGGTTGCATCCTCTTCAAGATAGTCTTTCCACTGGATGAGATACTCCCTAACGGTTTTACTTCTTAGAACATTCTCTTGCTTGTCAAGCATCCTAGTTGGTTGAAGTTCAAGGACTCCTTGACATGGCATCACAAGTTGTTGGTCGTTAAGTACATGATCAAGGTTAGGAACATAGGCTTTCAATAGACTCACATGGAATACATTATGCACTTTCAATTTGTGAGGGAGTTGCAGCTTATAAGCATTAGATCCTAGACATTTTAGCACCTTATATGGTCCACACAATATCTAGGACTTAGCTTCTTGAATTCTCCAAGAGATAAGGAACTTTTCTTTGGGTGAACTTGAATAAAAGCCATGTCACCTTCTTTGAAAATGTGTTCTTATCTTTGTCGATCAATATATGCTTTCTGTCGATCCTTGGTAGCTTGAATATATTGTCTTATAGCCTTTACTTTGCTGATCCATTTCTTCCAACATCTGCTTAGATGCTTCTACCGTAGGGTAGGACCAGAAAAACTTAGTGGCATAAGAAAACCTTGCCCATACAATGCTTGGAAAGGAATCATTTGAATACTTTGGTGATATGATGCATTGTAGGCAAATTCAACTAAGGATAGGTACTGGATCCACAGTTTGGATTCCCTATTGCAATAAGCTCTAAGTATATCCTCAATAACCTGATTAACCGGCTCTAAGTATATCCACCGTTTGGGGATGGTAAGCAGTGCTGAAGTAGATCTGGGTTCCTAGAGATTTGTACAAACTCTTCCAAAAGTTTGATGTGAAGAATGAATCACGATCATTGATGATTCACTGGGTAATCCATGTAATCTAAAATTTTTCTTAATGAAAATTTTGGCAATATTGGAAGCCTTGTAATTGGCTTTTATAGGAATAAGGTGTGTGACTTTCGTAAGCATATGTCAGGACCAAAAACGGGCCACACTGGCTCTATGGCACTAGTCGGCCCTCTACTGCTAACCTAAAACCACCCCACACACACGGCCTCGCGGTCGGGAGCGTCTAAGAACTTTGTGTTTGTGCATTTTTGTAGTCCAACAGATAATTCTTTCCCACACTCATCAAAGGGAGTCCCTAAACATATTGGTGTTATACACCACATAAATACACACAAAGGGAGCACCCCTCGGTGGGCTATAATCTCTGCAGCTCCACTACGGCTCTCCTACACCTCAGGGATTGGCCCCAAGATGCACCATGAACATAGAACACATTCGAAACAAAGTCCACTCTTTCAATTAATCGATCTAGGATATAATGAATAATCCTCACTAAATATTCCCCAAGGAACCAAATATCTAGCCCTATGGCTTGGGGTACCTCGCACTCTCAACTTAGGTCAGCACTCATACAAACAAGTGCTATGCATCCAAAATATGATACTATATGATGCGTGCAATGCAATTGTGTATGGCCACCATGTTCAAACAAGTTTATTCATTAGCAATCAACAACAAGGAAGTGTAAAAATAGTTCTTTTCATGCTTTTCTTCTAATATGCGACTGCTTCGTTGCTTAGGGCTAGTACAGAGCTTTCTCGTGCTACTAGAGCCTTTAAATTTTAGAAAACAATGAACCCTATATGATATGCATCATGAAAAATTAGAATTCAACATACTTTAAATACTCAACAACCCCCTTCTTCCTACCATTTAAAATTTTGTATGCGTTGGTAGGTTGAAGGCATATTTTTCATGTATTTTTCTTTTTCTAAAGCGATAAAAATCCATTCTAATAAAGAGATACGGCTGAATTGAGGCTAAACCTCATGCTTCAGCTCTACCATACATTCACAAACATAAATATTATTTTTTATGTAGAAAACCTATTTTTTATTTTTTTATTATTAAATATTTATTTATATAAAATTACTGATATTTACTGATTTTCCAGTTTAGATTGATCGATCTTTCTGATAATGATTTTCTTAGCATGTTTCAACCCATAGGAACATCATACGCACGACTAAAACCCAAAAAACACATAATTCTCCTTACACCCCATAGTCTTGGGTTTTGCGTGTTTAGCATAAAATTATCATACAGCTGATTTTTTGTGATTTGTTCAACATGGCTAACAAATCATAACATTGGCAATCAAATACAAGCATGTCCAACCATTTCCAACCAAAATTGATCATAAAACAACAAAATCTACCTTTTTCTCATAAAACTGCATATTATGACGTATGTTTTTCGAAATTGGAGGCCCGCTGATGCTCTTCAACAGCCACTCACAATTTGTCCAACCTCAATTCACGTCCCTTTGCACTCTCGCATCATCCAACGATCAAAATCATTCATCTTAGCCACCCCCTTCTCTTTTACATTGATCCATGAGAACAAACCACAAGAGGAGAGAGAAGAGAGAAAGACTAAAATCGGATCTTTTCATAGAATGAGTCAAATTCTGCAATGTTTGTTATGATAGATGGCAAAGAATTGGAGGAACTCACTTCCCTAAGATTTCCTTGATGATGTAGAGATTGAAAATCTAATATTTTAATAAAGAATGGGGCGTTGAAAAAAATGGCACCCCCCTCCCCCCATGTTTCATAAAAAGTTGCAACTTTTGAATTCTTAGCTTAAACAAGCTTAAACTTGTCTTTTTAAAAAAACTAGTTCCGATTTTTGTATTTACAATGCGAAGGAAGTGGTTTTTCCGATTTAGAAGGGGCAAACGAGCTTGGAGGCCGGCTGGTTTCGTGGCATGGAAATCTATAAATTTGGCTTCCATCATGCACTTTTTGGCTCCTAGATCACATAGCTACTTTATAAGGCAAAACCTTGCGGGGATTAAATGGAGGGTCAAACAGACTCCAATCAACAAACTGAGACCTAGTAGTAGTGGCCTAATAGTAGTGGCCTAAACTACCTACCTAACTTAGGACACCCCGTCTAAAATTTTGCATGCATTGGTAGGTTTAAGGCATTTTTTTGTGTATTTTTCTTTTTCTAAAGCCATAAAAATCCACTCTAACAAAGAGATAGGGTTGAATTGAGGCTAAACCTCATGCTTCAATTCTACCATACATTCACAAACATAAAACTGGGTTTTCCTTATTTTTCTGATGCGAAAAACCAAGTTTTTCTATTTTTTTATATTGTTAAACTATTTATAGAAAATTACTGATATTTACTGATTTTCTGGTTTAGATTGATTGATCTTACTAAGAATTATTTTCTTAGTATGTTTCAACCCATAGAAACAACATACCCATGACAAAAACCCAAAAATCACATAATTCCCCTTACACTACATAGTCTCAGGTTTTGCATGTTTAACATAAAATTATCATAAAATTGATTTTTTGTGATTTCTTCAAGATGGCTAACAAATTGGAACATTGGAAATCAAATACAAGCATATCCAACCATTTCCAACCAAATTTGATCACAAAACAATGAAATCTACCTTTTGCTCATAAAACCATGCATTATGACCTCAATTCACGTCCCTTTGCACTCCTGCATCATCACACGATCAAAATCGTTCATCTCAGCCCACCCCCTTCTCTTTTACGTTGATCCATGAGAACAAATCGAGAGAGGAGAGAGGAGAGAGAAACACTAAAATCAAATCTTTTGATAGCATGCGTCAAATTCTACAATGTTTGTTACAATAGATGGCAAAGAATTGGAAGAACTCACTACCCATAGTATTCCCTTGATGATGCACATGCTAAAAATCCAATTTTTAAAAGAAACAGGGTGCCAAAAAAAATGATGCCCCCTCCCCGCCCCCCACATTTCATAAAAAGTTGCAACTTTTGGATTCTTAGTTTAAACAAGCTCAAGCTTGTCTTTTTAAAAAATTGAGTTTTGATTTTTGTGAGGAAGTGGTTTTTTCAATTTCGGAGGGGAAAATGAGCTCGAATTCAAGATTTGTCTACCTAGCTGGCTTCATGGCATCAAAATCTATAAATTAGGCCTTCGGCATGCAATTTTTACATCTCGGATCACATAGCTGCTTCATAACACGAAACCTTGTGGGGATTAAATGGGGAGTCAAATGGACTTCGATCGACAAATGGAGTCTTGCATTGGGTTCTTGGCATCGAACTCTATCTAGGAAAACTCCAGCTCATCAATCTGCAACTGTTTCATTTTGCATGAAAATTGGTCTTTAATGGCCTCCCGGGCTCTTTTTCGCTTCAAAAAATGGCTCTAAAAATCCGCTCTCAGCATATCAATGACTACAATAATTGAGTTATATTCTCTTTGTACTGGGGGTAATCCAACTATGAAGTCCATGTTGATGTATTCACATTTTATTTTGGGGGTGTCAAGTGGCTGGAGCTTGCCTAGCAACTTGACACGTTGAGCTTTAATTCACTGGCAGTTTAGGCATTCTGTAACATACTTAAGTATGTCACCCTTGAGTCTCTCCCAATAGAAGCTTTTTCTGATTGCATTAAGAGTCTTAGCATATCTAGGATGTCTCGAAAATGGAGAATCGTGAGCTTCCCAAAGTATTTTCTTCTTGATTTCTTAATTTGCAGGAATATATAGCCTTGTCTTGAAATAGACAAGCTCCTCATTTATGGAAAAATCTTGATACTTAGACTTGAGTTTTGGATTTGTATCCTTAATGGGGATTTCTGGCCTAGAAACTCCTTGCTTACGGATCTAATACCAACTGTGACGTGCTTTCCCAAGCCACTTCCTTGTTGGCACGTTCTTAGCAGTCCATAAAGAGATATCCTAGACAATGCCGTTCGGGACTCTATGGAATATCTCGGAATTTGCCATCTAGGAATGGCCAGAAGTTTTTCTGGCCATTCCCACAAGGATCAACCAGAAAATTGGGTTCCTAACATTGGTCAAGTTACCTATGGGTCAAGTAGCATCAGTAGTTTGAGTTTCCAATTCTCATAGGATTAATCAAACTCAAGTGGACTTGCATTGCACTTGGTTCAAAGAGAATGGGAGACGAAGGGGAGTGCAACACGTCACCCCTCGTCCTGCCCATGAGGCAAAATCCCATTCCAACCTCCTAAAACAATGCAAGTTAGGTTTTTCCTAATATCTAATGGCCATTCATTTTTTCTATTTGCTAACGTAATTTTTATGAGAAAAGCTCTCGAGATAACTGAGACCACCCAACTGTAGGTCTAAACCCATTGTGGACCCATCCACCTATTTTCCTCAATAGAGAAATTTTGCTTACCTAATTATCTACCACTTTATGTTTGACATATAAAAACAACTTTTTTTATTATCTTTTGACACAGGTTTGTTATACGTCTTTATTTCATGATACAAAAATAGTGTAAGCAATCCAAATTGTTCCTTTAGAAAAAAATATATTTTTACAATGTTTCCTATCTTGACCAAACATAATATCAACATGAAGGTATTATTCCCACCAAGTTCAGTCCCTAGACTAGTATTTGGACTTCCAAAGTACTATCTAGGTTCGAAGGATAATTGACAGTTCGTAAGAATCTAAGGAATTTGTGACAAGAGCCCCCTGGTATCCTCATTTCCTTTGCCAACTAGAATCCCCTACCACAGGACTTTTCACATCGTGATCGGTCCATACTCACTGATGCAAAAAAAAACCCCTTGGAGTAGGCTTTATTCACGCTAACCTTGGGGAGGCCTAGCATCATCAGAGAACATTGCCTCATCAGTCGATGTTCTGTGCCCATTGGAATACTACCTGAATCAACGATTTGTACTTGATTATTTGTCTTTTATCATGGGGATTTACAACAAGTGCTTGGTTGTTGTTGGTATTTTCAGCTTCGTTTGTAATTTTGGTACTTGCCATTCCATTTGTAGTGGTCATACTCGCAGCATTATTAACATCTCCTACTTCTGTAGCATTTGTAATTTTCCTCCTTGGGGCCATGATCTTTGATCAAGTAATTGCAAATAAGACTTCAATAATAGAGCTATAGTCCATCTCAATTAGATCAATAGAGATGGCGACAATAGGAATTGAGAAGAAACCAAGTAGAGTCTCAATTCTATATGCAAATGAAGGTAGAAGAGATGGTATTCGACCTAGAAAGGCATCAGAGTATCCCCCTTGTCTTCACAATTAGAATTATCTCTCTCGCTCTCCTCTTGCCTCTCTCTCTCTTTCTCTTCTCTCTTGATTCTAGAATAGTCTCTTCCCCTACTTCCAGCTAATGTCCTCAACGGCTCCTCGTGTCCAGTATTTATAATTTAATTGAATGGAGGGGGGTCTTCTGAGTTGTGGTCAAGAAGAGGAGTTCTTTATGGAGGGTATCTTGCCGACCCAGCTATCTGGAAGCTTTTGAGGTGCAATATGATGCTTGCGATATGTTCTTTGAGGTCTACAGAGGTTGCTAGAGATGCCATGACTGATTCACCTAGCTTTTAGGTGATCTTTCTTCTCAATTTGGGCCTCTTGTCAAACTAAGAAAAGGGGGAGATTGCTAGAGTTTTCTATTGAGATTGAGAAGGGAGATTCTCATCCTTTTTTTGTGTTTATCAATTTTTTGAATTTAGGGAGGAGAAGGTGATGGCGATGAATTTGTGTTGAAAGAGGGGGAGGGCGGCACATTCTGGTTGTTGACTTCTCCTCTTTATTAAACTTTTTCTTTTCTTGGCCTTAATCTCTTGCAAGTCAAGTCTTGACTTTCTTGACTTGCTCAAGTCTTTAAACGTATCTAGTTCGATCCCAGACTTAACCAACCATAACGGTCATACACATGGAAATCCCTATGTAGAGGTATTTCTAGCCATATCTATCTTGGAAGGTATCGAGGTACGAGATATAGATTATTTATTCTAGACACTACTTTTGATAGTCTAAGTTCTTCAAAATTAATGTATGGAAAGTCGAAAAAGTCAAAACATCACAACTGACATGTGGCACATATGATTATCACTATGCAAGCATTCTACATCGTGTTTTGTAAAGAGTTCTCTCTCGAAAAGGGGAGTCAATATTGGTTGCATATCCTAAATGAGACTCGTAAAGAATTCAATGAGAGTGTTAAAAAACATGCTCAAAAGCTACGCAAAGTATTTTAGTGTTTGGGTAATACCATCCAATCACCCCCTACCACTCAATTGCAAATCTTCTTAAGAGGGTTGGATTTCACGATCTACTTGCACTTGAGTAATATTGCATAAATGATCTAGATGCGGCTATAATAGTAGCAGTGGGAGTCAAGTTAAGAATTAAAGCTACCTGTAGGCAAGAGGACAAGCTCTCTCCATGACTAGGATGGTGTCAAATGTGGTACTAACATGATATAACTCAATACACATACCACCCAATAATATAATGGGTCAAAGTCAAGTGAAATCAAGGATTGCTTCAATTACCTGCACTCATAGGGAGGAATGTTACCCAACCAAGACCCATAATGTCTATGAGGAGTGAGAAAGATCCCACAATAAATCAAGGGTTTGTGCAGCCACCAGTCCCTCTATGGATCATAAAACCTAGTGCGGGGGTGGCTCCTGATACCATTGGTTTTACAAGTCCTCTACATCAAATATTGTGAACGAGGTTAAGGACATGATGAAATATTACACTGACATGATTATTGAAAAATATTCGCATATCATTGTGGATGTTAATTTCCTAAAGCAACAAAATCTAATGGGTACTAGGAAGCTTGATGATACGAGTCCATCAAGATTTAGTAGTGAGTGGTGCAGTGGTTAGGACTTCCCTCAAAATTGTCCCAACGTTAAATGTGACATATGTAGGAAGTCTCACCATTTAGCCAACACTTGCTAGAGTAGGATTAATTCCCTTGAACAAGAAAGTAGAGAGCCTAGTCCTATTAATCATTGAGGACAAGGAAATAATCTTCAGCAAGATGAGGGATCAAAGTAGATTTTGCAATAGGAAAGGCTGTTGTGGAAGAACTAATGTAATGTGCCCGCCCCTCAAATTGCGGGACACATCTTAGCAGTCCATCGAGAGATCAATCTAGAAGATGCCGCCCGGCACTCCCAAGGAATGACACGGGGTTTGCCAACTAGGGTCTCCCGAGTCTGCCTCGCAACGGAACTTATCCAACCGTTCCCACTAGGATCGACCTGAAGTTTGGGTTCCTAGTAATCGGGTCTTCCTAACAGCCTTCTAGCATCGGTCTACAACTGCTCCACTTTGTGTAGATACAACTAGACCCAAGCAGACTCATACCGCACTTGCTTCAAAGAGAATGGAAAATGAGAGGGATACATCGCTCAACCTCTCTGCCCATAGGGCATAGTCCCATTCCGGTCCCCTAAAATGGTATGAATCAGGGTTCTAACCAACATTGTCTAAGGTTATCATCCGACTTTTCCTAACATTTCTCGTTAACATTTCCTTTGAGGAAAGCTCTCAGCTAACCGAGACCACCCTTCCATAGGATAGACCCATCCACCACGCTTCCCTCGGGGGTTGTTTTAGTTATCTAATTACCTACCACATTATGTTTGACACATAAAAGCAGCTTCCTTAATTAACCCGTTAATCATAGGTTCCTTTACGTAATTAAGGGCACTGACACGAAAACAAGATAAAACACTTCCTTAACTTATCTTCAGATTAATGTTTATCTCCTGCCCATACAGGAGAATTAAGTGTTCCTTTCTGCCTCCACAGAAAAAATCCTTTCGTCTCCTGTCAATAAAACCCAAAGGTTTATCCTACCAAGATTCTGCCTTGTAACTAGTATCAAGGCCTTGAGATCCCATCTTGAGTCACATAGAACACTTGTGTAGGGTCCGGAGGTATTGGGATTTACAGCCAGAGCCCCCCTGGCACCCAAGCATCCTCCTATGCCAAGTAATTTCCACGGAGAGACCTCTCACGGCGGGTTCGGTCCACATTCCTGGTGTAGATTCATAACCCCCTTGGTTAGGGTTTGGCGGTTTGCAAGGTTAGCTAATGCCATCCTTCCTTAATTATTCCCTTTAGGAAATCATCCACAGCGTAAGCAACCAGCCTAATAACATTTACTAGGGAGGAAAAACATCCCTTTAGTTCCCATGGCAATCAGTCATCATAGACTCGGCCATGAAATCATCAATCACAAACAACTTGGATTAGCATCCAAAACCACATCAAGCTGTCACCTTGCTTATGACCCACTTATCCTTAGTAAGATTCTCTCCTCTTACCAACACAACCAGTCGATATTCACTTGGAGATGCCCTTTTCAAACAATCAAGCATAACTTGGGTCAACAATCCTTTTAGGGTTAGGACACCAACTTCTATTAAGCTAGAAACGTATCCATTTGCGATAGTCTACAGCAAGATCGATAAATCAATTCGCATGCAATTATACCTATTCCTAATGCACCGGATCTCATGTGACTTGCGTATATGAAAGTCTAGGTTTCTATCCATTGGCGCAATTGCATCCTATGAACGAAAACTAATAGTTCGTGTGTTTAATTTTTATGCAGATGCAAATTGTGATTTTTTATTGGTTAATTTAGGCATTGCTCTATGCGAAGGTCTATTGTAAAAATTTATGAAAACCTTATCATTTCATGTGTGTCATTCCATGCAGAATCCATTCTATTTTTCCACTTGACTCCCATGCAATCATCCCGTATTTGCAAGATTTCTTGTAACAATATTTCATGTACTAGGCTAGTCAATATTTCATGCAACTCATGCACTTGAGTTTTCATAATCATAAACTTTAAGTATGGAAGAAAAACCATGAACAATAAGCAATAAGAATAGCGGGAGGGTTAGAGGACACCATTTTCGAGGGGGTGGTCAATGTCATCTTGCTAGGTGTCACGAGCCATCCACGGACTTCCGGTCTCATGCATTTGTGTAACCCTGAGTGTCCTTGATTTCTTGATGGCCCCAAACGAGTCTTCGTGCTTGGCCTTCTAATTTCTCTTCAAGTTCTCTTCTTTCTCATCATCTTCTTCTTCTCTTCTCTCTCCCTCTTTTTCTCCTTCTTCTTCTCCTTCTCTCTCTCTCCCTTCTTCTTCTTCTTCTTCTTCTACCCTTCTTCTCCTTCTCTCTCTCTCCCTCTTCTTCTTCTTTTCTTCTCTCCTTCTCCTACTCTCTCTCTCTCCCTATTCTTCTTCTTCCTCTCTTCTTCTTCTCCTTCTCTCTCTCCTCTTCTTCTTCTTCTTCTCCTTTTTCTTCTCTCTTCTTCTTCTCTCTCTCCCTCTTCTTCTTCTTTTCTTCTCTCCTTCTCCTACTCTCTCTCTCCCTCTTCTTCTTCTTCTTCTTCTCTTCTTCTTCTCCAGAGAAACTGGGGAAGATAAGCACTAATAGGGCTTATGACCTGTGGGTTAAGACCCACCATGCATCCGCTGCGCTACTCTTGATGTTTCAAGTAGTGCACTCATATTATTCGAATTAATCTTAGGTACAAGAGTAGGATCTATTCTCAATTGTGTTACATGTCGATTAAGCTTCTAGGAATTTTAGTCCTCCTAATAAGGTTTAGTGGGTTCTAGATCTTCGTCTTCATCTGATCCGTCTATATATCCATAGACTGCACCTGTGTAACTTCGTTTTCTTGGAGGCTCAAAGTCTTCTGGACTTAGATCAAGGTGTCCTAGCTCCTTACAATGGAAGCATTGACGGTAGGGACATCTCCTATGAATGTGCCCTATCTCTCCGCACGTATGGCATCTCTTATCCTGATCTCCATAGTCATCTTTGCTACAATTACCCGATTTAAGTTCTTGGACGATTGGATTCACTCGGAGTAATGTGTCTTGCAGGTCCATTGGGTGCATCGATTGCAACCAAGTGTTTATAGGTGGATTCAACCCAACACAGAATTTTGACACCTGTTGTGTCATATCCATTGGGGGTGCATACTTTAGGAGTGAAATGAACTTTGAATAATATGCTTCAAGGGATAATCCTAACTACTTCAAGCCATAGAATTCATTAATCTTTTGTGTGCGGTAGGCAGGTGGCATATACCTCCCTCGCACAGCTTCCTTAAGCTTATCCCAAGTGACTGTCCCCTCCGAGATCGCTTGGTCTCTACACCACTGTTTGCACTAAAGTCTCGCTTCACCTCTAAGCTTAAGTTTGGCGAGCATGGCTTGGTTAGCAGGTGCAGTTCCTGCTGCCTCAAAATAGTCCTCCATGGACTCAATCCAGATCTCAACGTCGGCTTGAACAGTCCTTCCTTTGCCATCAAACTCGGGTGGCTTCATTTCTTTGAGAAGGAACTTCTTCTCTTGCATGTCAGCATTCATGGGTGTAGAAGGTGCCTGACAATCAAGCCATACCACTTAGGTTAATTTTTGTTTAGGATATGTCTATGAACCAAACATTAACCAATCATGTATCATTATGAAGTTTTGCTCTGATACCAACTATAACGTGCCCACCCCTCAAATTGCGGAACACGTCTTAGTAGTCCATCGAGAGATCAATCTAGAAGACGCCGCTCGGCACTCCCAAGGAATGACATGGGGTTTTCCAACTAGGGTCTCCCGAGTCTACCTCGCAATGGAACTTATCCGACCGTTCCCACTAGGATCAACCTGAAGTTCGGGTTCCTAGTAGTCGGGTCTTCCTAACAGCCTTCTAGCGTCGGTCTACAACTGCTCCACTTTGCGCAGATACAAATGGACCTGAGTAGACTCATACCGCACTTGGTTCAAAGAGAATGGGAAATGAGAGGGATGCATCGCTCGATCTCTCTGCCCATAGGGCATAGTCCCATTCTGCTCCCCTAAAATGGTATGAATCAAGGTTCTAACCAACATTGTCTAAGGTCATCGTCTGACTTTTCCTAACATTTCTCGTTAACATTTCCTTTGAGAAAAGCTCTCGGCTAACCGAGACCACCCTTCTGTAGGATAGACCCATCCACCACGCTTCCCTCGGGGGTTGTTTTAGTTATCTAATTACCTAACACATTATGTTTGACACATAAAAGCAGCTTCCTTAATTAACCCGTTAATCATAGGTTCCTTTACGTAATTAAGGGCACTGACACGAAAACAAGATAAAACACTTCCTTAACTTATCTTCAGATTAATGTTTGTCTCCTGCCCATACAGGAGAATTAAGTGTTCCTTTCTGCCTCCGCAGAAAAAATCCTTTCGTCTCCTGTCAATAAAACCCAAAGGTTTATCCTACCAAGATTTTGCCTTGTAACTAGTATCAAGGCCTCGAGTTCCCATCTCGAGTCACGTAGAACACTTGTGTAGGGTCCGGAGGTATTGGGATTTACGGCCAGAGCCCCCCTGGCACCCAAGCATCCTCCTATGCCAAGTAATTTCCACGGAGAGACCTCTCACGGCGGGTTCGGTCCACATTCCTAGTGTAGATTCATAACCCCCTTGGTTAGGGTTTGGCGGTTCGCGGGGGTAGCTAATGTCATCCTTCCTTAATTATTCCCTTTAGGAAATCATCCACAGCTGAAGCAACAAGCCTAATAACATTTATTAGGGAGGGAAACATCCCTTTAGTTCCCATGGCAATCAGTCATCACAGACCGGTCCATGAAATCGTCAATCACAAACAACTTGGATTAGCATCCAAAACCACATCAAGCAGTCATCTTGCTTATGACCCACTTATCCTTAGTAAGATTATCTCCTCTTACCAACACAACCAATCGATATTCACTTGAAGATACCCTTTTCAAAAAATCAAGCATACCTTGGGTCAACATTCCTTTTAGGGTTAGGACACCAACTTTCTTTAAGCTAGGAACGTATCCATTTGCGATAGTCTACATCAAGTTCAATAAATCAATTCGTAGGCAATTATACTTATTTCTAATGCACAAGATCTCATGTGACTTGCATATATGAAAGTCTAGGTTTCTATCCATCGGTGCAACTGCATCCTATGAACGGAAACTAACAGTTCGTGTGTTTAATTTTTATGCAGATGCAAATCGTGATTTTTATTGGTTAATTTAGGCATTGCTCTACGCGAAGGTCTATCATTTTATGTAAAAAATTATGAAAACCTTATCATTTCATGTGTGTCATTCCATGCAAAATCCATTCTATTTGTCCACTTGACTCCCATGCCATCATCCCATATTTGCAAGATTTCGTGTAACAATATTTCATGTACTAGGCTAGTCAATATTTCATGCAACTCATGCACTTGAGTTTTCATAATCATACACTTTAAGTATGGAAGAAAAACAATGAACAATAAGCAATAAGAATAGCGGGAGGGTTAGAGGACACCATTTTCGAGGGGGTGGTCAATGTTGTCTTGCTAGGTGTCACGAGCCATCCACGGACTTCCGGTCTCATGCATCTGTGTAACCCTGAGTGTCCTTGATTTCTTGATGGCCGCGAACGAGTCTTCGTGCTTGGCCTTCTGATTTCTCTTCAAGTTCTCTTATTTCTCATCATCTTCTTCTTCTCTTCTCTCTCCCTCTTCTTCTCCTTCTCTCTCTCCCTTCCTCTTCTTCTTCTTCTTCTTCTTCTTCTTCTTCTTCTTCTTCTTCTACCCTTCTTCTCCTTCTCTTTCTCTCCTCTTCTTCTTCTTCTTCTCCTTTTTCTTCTCTCTTCTTCTTCTCTCTCTCTCTCTCTCTTCTTCTTCTTTTCTTCTCTCCTTCTCCTATCTCTCTCCCTCTTCTTCTTCTTCTCCTTCTCCCTCCTCTCTTCTTCTTCTTCTCCTTTTTCTTCTCTCTTCTTCTTCTCTCTCTCCTCTTCTTCTTCTTCTTCTCCTTTTTCTTCTCTCTTCTTCTTCTCTCTCTCCCTCTTCTTCTTCTTTTCTTCTCTCCTTCTCCTACTCTCTCTCTCCCTCTTCTTCTTCTTCTCTTCTCCTTCTCCTTCTCTCTCTCCCTCTCCTTCTCTTCTTCTCTCTCTCTCTTCTTCCTCTCACTTCTTCTCCTTCTTCTTCTCCTTCTCTTCTTCTCCTTCTTCTCCTCCTCTATTTCCCTCTTCTTCTCCTTCTTTCTCTCCCTTCCTCTTCTTCCTCTTCTTCTTCTCCTTCTTCTTCTCCTCTCTCTCCCTCTTCTCCTTCTTTCTCTCCCTTCCTCTTCTTCTTCATCTTCTTCTTCCCCTCTCTCTTTCTTCTTCTCCTTCTTTCCCTCTCTCTCTCTTCTTCTCCTTCTTTCTCTCCCTTCCTCTTATTATTATTATTATTCTTCTTCTTCTTCCCCCCTCTCTCTCTTCTTCTCCTTCTTTCTCTCCCTTCCTCTTCTTCTTCTTCTTCTTCCCCTCTCTCTCCCTTCCTCTTCTTCTTCTTCTTCTTCCCCTCTCTCTCCCTCTTCTTCTCCTTCTTCTTCTCCTTCTCTTCTTCTCCTTCTTCTCCTCAGCCCAAGAGGTGCTGTTTACGAGGCAGGGGGTGGTAACATGCTGACCAGGATGACAGGCCGCTGCTTTGCCAACACGCAGGGGGCACTGTGTCCGTTCTCCAAACGGAGGAGAGAGGGAGCTCACTGCCTATCCTTTTAAGGTGGGGGGGTGGCTTATGGGGGGAAGGAGATGGCGCGCCCCGCCATCTGGGGGGTTGCATGCCCCCTCCATCACACACTTCACTCCCTCTCTCTCTCTCCCCGACGTGCTGTCAGCGGGGAGAGAGAGAGGGATAAAAAATTTTCAAAAAATTTTAAAAATTTAAAGGGGGGGATTGGTTCGCAAGGGGAAGGCACGGGGGAAACACCGAGGATGTTACAACTGCCTAGTGGGAGTGGTGTAAGTTTGATTGAAATAGTGTGTGCTAATGCCACCAATGCTTCTAATTTACAAAAAATTATGAGAGGTCAGAAGGCCAAAGAGGGGGATAAATATAATGCAAAATCTATTGAGGAAACCCCTAAATTGGATGATAAGGGCAAACAAATCCTTAGCCTTGACGAATAAGGTGGTCCTTTGAAGGCTGTTGATAGAAAAGTAGACCTAAATAAGGAGAAGAAAGTAAAGGCCAAGAAAGAGGTGCCTAAGTCTATGAAGTGACCAAGAGAGCCGATGGTTTGGTGGGAGAAGAGAGCTATTGCTAACTTTTAGAAAATTGATCTAGTAAGTTCTCTTTGTGAGATCAAGCCTGATATTAACCTCCTGCAACTAATTAAACTATCCTTGGGAGTCAATAAGGATTTTAAGAAGATCCTTTACACTGGATATATTGTTGAACCCTTCAATATAGCTTGTCTTGGTGATAATCGATTAGTTTGAGCATGCCAAAAAACATTGCCCAAGGGTGCCACCTTATGTTGATGGTATATTGGTGGACTATGCCATTGTGCATATAGGATCCTTCATTAACATTATGAGATTGGAATTTATGGAGAGGTTGGGATTAGAGATCTAAAAAGGTGCATCCACAATTCTAAGGATGGTTGATGATAGTTTGAGACAAGCAGAAGGTTGTATTACTAAAGTCTATGTAACTGTGGCTAATGTCAAATGTATCTTGGACTTTAGGCTCATTAGGTTTGTAGGGCGGCCAAGCTACCAAGTGCTATTAGGAAGGCCATGGATCTTGGAATTTGACTATCACGTCCACATATTGGCTAGTTATTTGATCTCTGATAGAGGTGCTAGATGAGTTATAATTGATGCTTACCTAGAATCACCTCAAAGCAAGAGAGCATCCATATCCTCAACATAATTGGATGTGCTAGAGGGGCCTTTTGGTAGGGAGACTTCATTGAGTGATGAATCAAGAGAGGACTCTACTATGGAAGATGTTTGCCATGTAACTCTAAACAAGCCTATAGAAGCTCAAGATAGAATCAGATATGTAGATGTGATAGAAATAGACCTTGCTTCATTGAATGATTCGTGACTTATCAAATTAGGATCTGTGTTCTTAGCATGGAAGAAAGGAAGGAATATATGTCCTTAATCCAGGAATTCCATGATATATTCTCCTAGAGTTATGATGAATTAAGGGATATTCCCCCGAGTTTAGTTGTGTATATTATTCGCTTGAAAGAGGGAGGTTTCCCTATTTGGTAGAAAGTGAGCTGGTGCCTTTTGAGTTAAGGGACAAGTTATTCTGTAATAACACATTATCTATCCATAGGAGAGATTGAAGCCTCTTTGTCTAAGGCTAAGAAAATAAAAATTAAATAGTAAGCCTTAAAGTTTACCTTAATTGCAAGAACTCTATATCGATAAGGGCGAAATGCTATTTATTATCAATGCATTATACATGATGAAGTTCAATTTATCTTGGAAGAGTGTTGTGACTTTGCTTGTGGAGGGCACTTTGCTGGATGTTTGATGGCATATAAAGCCTTAAGAGCTAGATATTGATGGCCGTCCATCTTCCAGGATGCATTTGCATATGTAATGAGATGTGATATATACCAAATGCATGATAGTAAAGAGAATTGGAAGTGCCTAATGACTCTTATTATGGATTTATTACCATTCAAGAAGTGGAGCATTCACTTTATAGGTCCAATTACCTCGTCATCCTCTACATAGAAGAGGTATATCATAGTAGCAATTGACTATATTATGAAATGGCCAGAAGCATGACTGATGAGGAAGGATGATGGAAAGGAGATTGCTAGCTTCCTTCTTGGATAGATAATTTGTTGGTTTAGTCTGCCAAAATAGTTGGTGTCAAATTGTGGAACTCATTTCCCCAAAAAGGTGATCAAAAGCTTAGCAAATTAAGCATAATTAAACAACACCTTACAATCCATAAGTGCAAATGGGCAAGTTAAAAGCACCAATAAGCAGCTTGTGGGAATCCTATCCAAGATCATTTTAGGAAAGAAATGAGATTGGGATAGAAAATTATATGTGGCTGTAGGGTCGTATAACACGATCTTTAAACAAGCTACTAGCCACACCTTGTTCAAATTGGTCTATGGAGAGAAGTGTGTATTATCCCTTGAGATTGATTTGCCTATAATAATATTTTCAATCAACCATTATCTAGGGGATGAAGCTTTAATTTTCAAATGCTTTATGACCTTACCACATCTCATCAACTTAAACTTCAAAGTTTATTACATCAAGAGGTAGTCAAGCACCATATGAAACAACTTCATGATGTGGAAGTGACGAAGTATACCTTTAAAAAAGGATAACTCGTCATGTACTATTATGGATGTAGGTGGATCCCCAAGAGGAACACCAAGAAAAATGGGGAATCCACTACAAGAAAATCTATCTTGTATCATCAACAAGCATGTTCTTCATATTTTAATCAACCCCAAGAAGAAAAACAACACCAATCTTCTCAAATCTTCACGCAACATCATATAACAATGCTCCCATGGATTTATCACGATAAAACTTCAACACATTCTTCATATTCTTCCTCAAAAGAACAAGAAACACAAAGGAATACTCTACTTTGAATGAAAACATCACATAGTATTCATTCTCAATAGTTTCATAGTCCTCATAGTCTCTCTCATGTAGATTCAATGTTTCTCATAGAAAATTGGCTATCTTTCACTCTCTATCTCTCACACACATACTCTCTCTCAATATTACATTGGAATAATCAATAACAATCATCCATATCCCCTCTTTTGTCATGGATACCCCTCCCAAGAGGTATCTTGGATATAAAGGGTCACCAGAGCCACTATAATGTCCTTTTGTAGCTCAAGAGTGTCACTGTCACTTCAGTCTTTACTTAAGTCTTTAGCAACTACTTCTTCCACTTCTTTGAGCTATTTTGAACTTGTATTCATATCTTCCCAAGATTAGAAAACTTCCCCAAGCTACATATTCATCCCACAAAATACCTATAGAGGCGTATGGAACAAAAATAGAACAGAGACAAAGACTCTACAGAAGCTCAATAGAGGGTCTATAGTACCATATATAAGGTTATCAGAAAGCACTCAACTCAACTAAAGCCATTCAAAACTGTAAAAAATCATTCAATAATCTTCTAAACACTCTTAAACTCCATCAATCATCATTCCGACTTCTCATACATAAAGAAAATAGAACAAAATAGAAGCTAAACAAAACCAATCATACACTATCA
The DNA here is from genome assembly GCF_053477565.2 of Lygodium microphyllum. Classification (NCBI taxonomy): domain Eukaryota; kingdom Viridiplantae; phylum Streptophyta; class Polypodiopsida; order Schizaeales; family Lygodiaceae; genus Lygodium; species Lygodium microphyllum. Next base: position 1,504,547 of record NC_141157.1, on the reverse strand, counting down.
AGGCATCAACAGAACATGTCAGAACATCATATCTCCTCTAAAAACTATCATGAAATTCTAAAACCTAATCAAACTTATCTAAAAAACTTCTAAACACTTCTAAAAAAACTAATCAACATATAGAATCGATAAAAAATCTACCATTCAGTTCACAAAAACCACAAAAACCAGCCAAGAAATCAAGTCATTTTAGCAGACAACATATCCCCGCACTTAATCACGGAGCCGTGATCTTAGAAAAATAGAATAAAAATTCAAAATATAGCTCAGCTTGATCTTCCACTGCATCTTCAAGAAACACCATCCAAACATGACCCCAACACATAACCTACATCTAAGAAAGAATGCAATGAAAGGAAAACACATTTATCCATTAACACAACTTAGAAACATAAAAGCATGACAAACTTGTAAAGGATACAAGAGGTTCTGCATATTGAGCTATCCATCTATTATCATCACCACAAATCTCCAAAAAGATAGCTTCTTGAACAAGTTACCACCACGACCCCATCACTGAGCAAAATAACCATCACACATAGACACTAAACACAAAACAACCATCTGAATGGCACCTCCAAAAGAGAGATATCATTATGAATCATTAAAAATACATCCATGGATATTAATGAAGATGATCTCGCTTAAAAGCTTGGTGATTTTGGAAAGGATCCATGGATAGAGATTCATCTATAAAAGTCTTGGGAGGATTTTGTAATAACAACAGGCAATACGTCCTCTCCACCAATATAAGATATCGGCTAGGTAAGCAAAGAGCATGAAAGTACAATATATCTAGTTTTTGGGGATCAATACCCACATTCACATTCATACACAACTTCAAGATTGACTTTTGATCATTATGCAAATGTCGGTGCATGTACACAAGATACCAACCAAAGTGAGTAGTTAGTCTCACTGAAGGATCTGAAGATCAAGAATATTGTTGAGCAAACTATATATAATTTTGAAAAAGCTTGGGTAGTAGCCGTCAATTCCCATGGAGTTAGTGGCTAATTTATTTGAGGTCCTGTAAGAGAATCTGTTGAACTCCATTCCTATCATCTAAGAATCTTCTAATCAAAGCCTGTATAACCACTAACCAACTAAGGAGAATGAGGGATAAAAGTGGTAGGAGAGGAAAGAGGAACAAGTAAGAGAGGATGAAGGGATGGGTAAGCAAAATCATAAAATGAAGAATGAGCTAAAGAGGGATTAGCTAAGAATTTAGGGGAATCAGTTAAAAAGGGTGTTAACAAGTATGCTAGAAAAGTGGAAAGAATGGTTGTGGATGGGGAAGGAGAAGGAGGGAAAAAACACGATCCTCAATAAAAGAACAATCAGTTAAATAGGGATCTAGGGAGCACCTTGGGGTTGAAATAGAAGGGGTAAAATAACTTGTGGATTAGATTGATAAAGTGAAAGATAGGTTTTATATCTATAGGCCATTTGCTGCTTACTGATAATAAGATAAACAAGGCACACTAATAGACCTAAGATTTGCAATGATAGGCATCAAAGAAATAGGAATAAAAAGGAGGTTTCTTGGAAAGGTGGGCTAAGAGGTCCACCCTCTATTGGTTAGTATTTTGTGCATGAGCAAAGTCTTTGTTTTGATGCTAATTCAAAATCATAGAATCAATCATTGCATGCTAAGAAGTTTCAGGACAATCAGCCACTTTGGAGGAATATGTCTAGAACATTTGATCTATCTACAACTCCAAATGTCTAACATACAAAACAACTTGTAATACTTTCATTTGGCTAGTCTGGCTAGATTAGTTAGGTACATTAAATAAGTCGGTTCTACTTTTGGTGTGAATGGTCTTTATGACCTTAGGTTGTATATGCACTAAAGTGTGTGTTGAATGAATAATGAGAAGAATGAGAGAGGAAGTATGTTGCTTCACTCTGTGTCTTACTCACTACCTGCATCCCTGAAAGCTAACATGGTATCAGAGCCATGAATGGGCTCACTGGTGGAATGCATTGGAAAAGAAGACTTGAAGCTTGAAGACAGAGTGTATCTATGAAGAAGCAAGGCTTCCATTGTTACTCTATCAAGGTATATGTCAGGGTCTATGCATTCTATCTATGCAAGAGCTTGCTATAGCTTGTTGGGCAGTCTCTCAGGGCATCATTAAGCACTAGAGTGTGCTCTATGATCATCATTGTCATCGAATGCTGCTGCTGCACACTTCAGACAGGCCAGCGTGTTTGCGCATGTTTTCAGGCTGAACTCCATGGCTGAGATTCAGTACATGGATTTCTCACCAAGGCTCCATTGAGCATTAACAAGTGTGTGGCTTGTCTGGAGACTCACCAAAGCTCCATTAAGCATCAACAAGTGGGCATTTATCATCATCACCAGAAATCTGATCTGAATATACTCTGAACAGTCTATGTGGACTGTGCCTATGAGCAGGCTACTCTCATTGGCTAAGATTCAAGGTGAATAGCACTTGTCAAGTGGCATAGAGCATGGATGCATACCAAGGAAGGTTCTTGAAGGGTATACTTTGCTATTGCTCTTGTGGGAGCTCATGTGTGAGCTGTAATAGAGGTGTACAGATCTGAATACACATGGCTGAACTGTCATTGAAGTTACAGGGACATTATACACTTGTGATGTCTGCATTTTAGATGCTCTTTGGCATGTACATTGAGCTTGAATGTAGCACTTGATGCTTGGTACAAGACATGTCATATTTCTTGGGTATTTTGACATAAACTTGGAGCTTGGAATGGCCTGATCTGAGAGCTTGTGACAGGCTGAAAACTGGAAAAAAATTTGCAGACATAAAGCACAAATTGGTTACTCCTGAAGAACTAGTTGATTTGGTTAGTCCCACAGGTACTTGAAGACTTGGTCTGTGTTGTTAAATGGTGAGCATTGGAAACGGAAGTGATGCAAATGTTTTATGGTTTTTTGGGACTGAAATTAATCCCTGTTGCCAGTGCATTAGCTGTTTGAAATCTCGGAATGTATTTACGACATTCATATATACTGGTTATATACTATTTTGTGGTTCTATGCCTATGCACGGCTTGACACATGTACTAGCAGCTATCTGTGGAAGTTTGGGACATTATGACATGTATACTACTCAGTTTTGGGCTTGAAATCACTGCTGGTTACTCACAGAATTACAGTTTTCAGACTATATATATGTACCCTGGCAGTGAAGTTGCAGGAGTTCAAACCGAATAAATACATAGCATTTGCACTGACTGTTTTACCCACAGGTTAAGCCACTTTTTTGTGGGCTTTTTTGGATTGTCAGTGGGCTGAAATACCCTCTTTTTTACTACAATTAATTGTAGAAAACTGTCATAAACAGTTCCGGGATGAAGTTGAATTGTTAAGAAGATCTTGGTTTGCAGGTAGTCAGGCAAGGTCTACAACATGGCAAATGCTGATAGAACTGATAATGTAACCCAGATTGTGGGAGAAAAGCTTGATAGCAACAATTATGCAATATGGAAGTTCCTCATGGAGAACATTCTGATAGGCAAGGGATATTGGGACTTAGTGAGGTGTTGAGGCTGAACTTGAAGTTCTAGAAAGGAACCCTATAGCTGATCAAAGACGAGCGCATCGAGCTTGGATGGAAAGAGCTCGCAGAGTTTTACATTGGCTGTCATTATGTATCTCGGATGCTATGGTGATGCAGATCATGAACTGTAAGAGCCCAGCAGATGCATGGAGTATATTGGTCAAATACTATGGCACAACCACAAGTGCTAGGAAGATATAATTGAAGCAGAAATTCAATAACATGGAGAGGAAGAACAGATCCATACAAGATTATGTCACAGAGGTTAAGACCATAGCAGATCAGCTGGCATCTGTTGGTTCACAGGTTGAAGATGAAGATATGGTTGCAGTGACTTTGAATGGCTTGGGTCCTGAATACAAGTCTTTTGACACTTTAGTGTCTGTGCGGGCTGAAATGCTTGACTTTAATGAGCTGGTTGCATTATTGATTCATGAAGAGGTGAAGCTTGACTTAGCTACAGGGTCAAGCAGTTCAAAGAATAAGGATGCAGTCTTTTACTCGAATCAGCGTGGCCGTGGCAGCCGTGGTAGGGGCTATGGATCTGGCAGAGGAGGACAACAGAATGCATCCTATGGTAATAGCAATCAACAATCATCAAATGCAAGAGGAGGTGGAAATTTTCAAGGCAGGGGGAGATCTAACTCCCAGGTGGCAGAGGCTCATGGTAGCAGCAACGTCAGTCAGAAAATCCAAATAAGGATAAGGATTGTCACTACTACGGAAAGTATGGGCATATTGCAAAGGACTGCTGGAAGAAGCAAGGAAACCAGAAGGGCAAGCAGCATGGACATTATGCTATGTCCAGTCAGGCAGATGACTCTGGTGATAGACTGTTTGCCATGCAATATGTCAAAGATAAGGCTGCTGAAAAATCATCTGATGATGCAGTGTGGTACATTGACTCCGGGGCGTCGAATCACATGACCCCTCACGGTGATTGGTTCACGGATATGGTGGCTGAAAAGCATGGCTATGTATGCACGGGTGATGACACGCAGTGCCTCTTGTGGTTCATGATGGCAGAAAGAGAAATTTGCATAATGTATTGCATGTCCCTTCAATTACGAAGAACTTATTGTCTGTCGAGCAGAACTTGTAGGTTAGATTCAATAAACATGGCTGCTTTATTGAAGAGTTTGGCAATGGATGCAAGTTGATAGCTCGTGGTCACAGGAATGGCTGAATGTTTACTCTTGATGCTTCTTTGTTAGAGCTAAATTCAGCTATGTTTGCCCATGGTTCTGGCACTGTTAGGGATTTGGAAATATGGCACAAGAGAGTGGGGCATGTCAATTTGCAAAGGCTGCAAATTATGCAAAAGAAACAGCTGGTTACAGGTTTACCCAAGTTCCAATATTCAGATATTGGTCATGTATGCGAGGCTAGCTAGTTCGGTAAGCAGTCACGATTGCCGTTTGTCAGGCATGTAAGACAGAGTACTCGTCCATTGCAGTTAGTGCACTCTGATGTTTGGGGGCCATCTCATAATGTATCTATGGGAGGTTCCAGATATTATGTATCTTTCATTGACGACTACAATCGCTATACCTGGCTTTACATATTGAAAACAAAAGATGAGGTCTTTGCTGTTTTTTAGCAATTTAAAGCACAGGTTGAGAAGGAGTTTGAATGCTACATCTCTTGCTTGAGATCTGATAGTGGTGGGGAGTATGTATCAAATGAATTTGATGATTTCTTGGCTGAAAATGGCATTCGTAGGCAGCTCACCTGCAGCTACACTCCGCAGCAGAACAGAGTACCTGAAAGGAAGAATAGGGTTCTGATGGAAGCTGGTAGGGCCATGATGAATGAAAAGCATATGCCGCTTTACTACTGGGCAGAGGCTGTTATGACAACCCTATACATTTTGAATAGGACTCCCACTGTAGGTATTCATGAGATGACACCGTTTGAGAAGCTGTATGGCTATAAGCCGGATGTAAGTCACATGAAAGTCTTTGGCTGTCTTGCTTATGCGCATATTCCAGATGAGAAAAGGAAGAAGCTAGATCCCAAAGTGCATAAGTGTGCTTTCATTGGATATTCGCAGGAGAAGAAGGCATACAAATGCTATGATCCCTCTACCAGGGAGACTTTGGTAAGCAGGGATGTTATCTTTGATGAGATGGGATCTTGGTATGTATCACTAGTTGCAGTGCCAGCGGATATGCCTTCCACTCATGCCTCTACAGTTGATTTACAGCAGAGCACTGCTATCACAAGACCTCATAGTCAGACAGTATCCCCATGGACAGGGAGATTGAGGAGCTCTCCGTCCACGGACACCAATATGTCAGTGAGGGGGAGACATGATGTCTTGGACAGCAAAGGAAAAGAGAAAGTTATTGAGGATGCATCTGGTATGATGACACCTGGCATAATGACTTCTGGCTATGAGTCTGTTGATACTTTAGACATCGAACTTGGTATTCCGACTGTCTATACGCCTGGCACAAGGCAGAGCAGGTATATTCCGCCTCATGAGAGAGGGAAATCGAGTAGTGCACCACAACTTAGACGCTGCAGAGGGTTAGATACCCTGTTGACAGGTTGACATACAGTGGCTACTCCGCAAAGCATTATGCTTATATGACAAAAGTGATGGAGGTCAAAGAACTAGGTACATATGCTGAAGCAGTGAAAGATGAGAATTGGTGTGTAGCCATGGATGAAGAAATGAATGCCTTGGCTGAAAATAAGACATGGGATTTAGTGCCACTGCCTGAAGGGAAAAAAACCATTGGCTGCAAATGGGTCTACAAAATCAAATGCAAGTCAAATGGCAGTGTGGAGAGATACAAAGCCAGGCTAGTTGCAAAGGGGTATGCCCAAGAATATGGACTTGATTATGAGGAAACATTCAGCCATGTTGCTAAGATGGCAACCATTTGCACTGTGATTGCCTTGGCTGCTGCTAAAGGCTGGAAATTGCAGCAGATGGACGTTAAGAATGCATTTCTTAACGGTGACCTAGCAAAGGATGTTTGTATGGTTCAGCAGGAAGGGTATGTTCACCCTGATTTTCAACATTATGTATGCAGGTTGAAAAAGGCATTGTACGGGCTGAAGCAGGCTCCGAGAGCTTGGCATGCTAGGATCAGTAACTACTTGCAGAGATTGGGTTTTGCTGTTGGCAAGGCTGATCACAGCCTATTTACAAAGAAGACTGACAGTGGCTTGGTAGTGCTGGTCATATACGTTGATGATTTGATAATCACTGGTGATGATGACTTGGGCATACAACATGTAATGAAGATGTTGAAATCTGAATTTGACATGAAAGACCTAGGAGAACTGAAGTATTTCTTGGGCATTGAGGTAGTTCCAACTGACAATGGGTTATGGCTGATGCAGAAGCACTGTGCCATGGAGATGCTGAAGAAGTATGGCATGGCTGAATGCAAACCCCTGGATACACCTCTTGATCAAAATGTCAAGTTAGACATGAACACTGGGGCTGAAGTAGAGGATGTGACTATGTACAGGCAGATGGTTGGCAGCTTGATTTATTTGACCATCACTAGACCTGACTTGAGCTATGTTGTAGGGCTCATAAGCCAGTTTATGAAGAAGCCTAGAAAGCTGCACTTGGATGCAGTTAGACGCATTATGAGATATGTTAAGTCCACTGTAGAGTATGGGTTGTTCTATGTCAGAGATAAGCCCTTGATATTGACTGGATACACGGATGTAGATTGGGCAGGTTGCTCATATGACCGTAGATCTACAAGTGGATATGCATTTGGATTTGGTAGCAGCATGATTAGCTCGAGTAGTAAGAAGCAGCCTACGATTGCTTTGTCGAGTACTGAGGCAGAGTACAGGGGTGCTGCATTGGCAACATGCAAGATTTCATGGCTGCTCAAGCTTATGGCTGATTTGGGCATACAGGTAGATGCTCCAGTGAAGTTACTATGTGATAATCTGAGTAGTGTACTCCTGGCTATGAATCCAGTCTATCATGCCAGGACGAAACACATAGAGGTACACTACCATTTCATCAGAGAGATGGTTCTTGCAGGACGAGTTGATCTTATGCATGTAAAGACAGATGAACAGGTTGCGTATATCTTTACCAAGTCCTTGCGTAAAGATAAGTTATGTGGTTTTAGACAGCTGCTTGGAGTACAAATGTTTTCTTGAGCTTGAGGGGGAGTGTTAGAATATCAAGCTCTTTCATGTGTGTTTGACCCACATGAGCTGGACACAGCTAGTCTGGCTAGATCAGTTAGGTACATTAAATAAGTCGGTTCTACTTCTGGTGTGAATGGTCTTTATGACCTTAGGTTGTATATGCACTAAAGTGTGTGTTGAATGAATAATGAGAAGAATGAGAGAGAAAGTATGTTGCTTCACTCTATGTCTTACTCACTACCTACATCCCTGAAAGTTAACACACATACCAAGCCAAGTCTTCATCATCTGGGATCAACTAGTCACCTCGCAAGTACATGTAAGGCATAAGCATGGTATTTGTAGTCACAGAATCCTCAAAAACCATTCTAACCACTTCAGTCAACAAATCAGAAGACCAAGCTCCACCCCAACCATTCTTTGGAAGGGGCAAATCCATTGTGAAAAGCTTAATGTAAAATGCCAACTTATGGTGTTGATAATGCACAAAGAAAAGTGATTTGGAGGAACAAACTCCTAGAACTACTCAAATGAAGACCATAGCAAGTCCATTCTTGACTAAAGCCTTTACACATTGGCTTGGAATAAAGGGCATAATATGATATTTCTTTGAAGGACAACTAAATCTGCAAGAGAGATAAGGAAGGAACTAGTTGCACAAAAGGACTCAGTGAAGCAGAATGGGACTAAGCCAATTGTTCCTTGAGTAGTTGAATTTAAGTATTGCTCTGGTCTAGGATAGTTGTAGTTGATTTGATATTTTCTGTCTGGGCAACTATCAAAGCTTTTAGTTTGTGATCCTCCTTCAACAACCTATCCCTCACCTTAGTAAGAGTAACAACTTGGGATTTAGTCTTTGCCAACTGAGCTTGCAAAGTAGAGATCTCCTCTGTTTGGATATCAATGACCTTAGTCTGTTGCTCCATCTGTGTACAGAGGTTAAAAAAAATTCTTGGGTAGAGGCTAGCTCAATATTAGCTTTATTCAACTCCTCCTTAGACTAGTGAACCTTTTCATAAAAAGAAGAATAAAGTTGCTAGATACAAGAAGTAATTGAGAGTTCAATAGAGCTCTCGATGTCTTTGCACAAAAAGAGAATTGCATCTCGTGTCTCACCATACATTGCATAAAGGGAATGGAAATATCTAGAGTACCATCTCTATGTGCTCTAAAAAGATTTGGCGTTGTAAGGAAAGCAGGTAGCTAACTGCAAGATTGAACATGAACTGAAATTGGAGGAGTGGGAACTGGTACTAATTCAGTCACTCACTTAAGACACTTCCTCTAAATGACCATAGGAGGGGGAGAATCAGCATCCTCAATGTGATAACATCATCATCTTCAGTATGAGGAGGAGGAACCTTTGGAGGATCAACTGGTAGTGTGGGAATTTCCTTCACAGGGGCATCATATGTCAAGAAAACATAAAGGTAAGAACCAAGTGTTACATTAGTCACATTACCCCTCGTGGCTATGATAAAATGCTGATCCATTTTAGCCTAGAGATATGAACTCCAATCAATGGTGATACCTTTCAGCACCATGTGGGAAACTGCAAATAACTCCTTCAAAAGATAATTAGAAGGGGTTTTGGTAGGCATAAACTTGTCTTGAAGGAACTAGCACAATTGCTTCCAGAAAGGATTGGAAATTATGAACACACTAACTCCTGAGGTAGTGATAACCCGCTTAGGATCCAAGACATCTTGGGTTTGCTTCTGTAATAGCTTCAAAATATCCTCATTAGAAAATAGTTGACAAGCAGTAGGAAAAGGTTCCCCATGATATTGTAAAGAAAGAGCTCTACCCAGGCTCTTAGGAATCATGAGGATAATTGTACCACAAACAAGGCTAGACCTCTTGTTGTAAGAGTTTAAGAATTGCTAGGACAAGTGGCACTAGGAGAGTCACAAATTTGGATAACCTAGCCATAACAATAAGGTTCGAATCCAGCAACAATGAATAATTATGCAATACCAAAGGAACATATTGGATCGAGGGAGGAGTACGAGATGCTATTCTGATGGTTCACACACACATCACACTCACACACAAACAATCCCAATAAATGCCTGCAAAACAACAAAAATACTCACAGGGATTGGACCAACTCACTGACCATCCTCATCCAGAAAAAATTCGACATGACCTCTCCACTTATGCGACCGAAAGCTTCATGAAATGTATAATAGGCACCCAATATCCCCGTATCAAGCTGAAAAGAAAAAGAATATACACCGTAACCTAACTCAGAGCAACATAACCAAAGAAAGATTAGACTAATCCAAATCACAACGCACTAATGACTAGACCACAGTAGATGACTAGAACGGTCAATAAAGACTAAGATTGGTCAGCACGTCACCCATCCCACTAGTGCTTCATTGAAAAAGGGAATGGTGCAATGTGAGGGAAAAGAGAAAATTTAATTGATTGTTCATTTTACAAATTAATTAACAAGGAGTGAACTTTTATTAGGTGATAAACCTTAATAAGAAAATGATAGTTCATTTTATCCATTAAAAATTTTGATTAAGTTTTACAGTGCTTATTAATGTCTCGGGACTATGTCCCGACTCAGGGTCTCTAAATGCAAGTTTATTTTTTACAAATTAATGTATGTGTAGCACTTTTTTTTGTTAGTATGTGTACTTGTGACAACATGTTCATTTTATTATAAATTAAAAATGTGTATTTGGTGCAAGAAGCGCATGCTATGTGAATGGATGGTTTATTTTAATTAATTAAAATGTGTGTTCAGCATGAATGCATGTGGAAAATGTGGTCAACTAGTTCCTTGTAGCAATTACTTGTGATGTTTTGTGCAAAAAAGAAAAGGAGAGGAATGGGGTACTTGGAGGGGGTGTGAATGCAAATAAATATGAATGTGCACTTAACAATTGACATGACGGGAAAAACCATAACAACACAATCCAAAAAGCAATCTAGCTAACTAGAAAATGGTTATCATAAGAAAAAAAAAACCAAATTACCATGTCTAAAATTTTTCAATGTACTTAGGTGTTTTTGTCTTAGGTTTTTCAAAAGTTAAATCAATGGGATGTGTATTCGTGGATTGTAACAATAGAACCACATTGTGTTAGGTTGTGTGGGTTTTCTTCGCTTGTAGGTTTATATTTATTTTTGTTTTCTTTTATTATTATTATTTTGGCATGGTCTTGTTGGATTTTTATTTTTCATTCAATCAGCAAAATGTTGGCTGAAAATTGAACACAATAATCCACTTTATTTTGTGAAATTTTTAGTAAATTTTCGACTATTTTACCAATTTTTCAAGAACTTACTCATTTGAGGAGTTAGTTTCTATTCAAATAAATATTTTTCAAATTATTTTGAAATGTTTCAACTCATGTTAATGTGTCATAATTATGGAATGAATTTTTTTCACTTTTTATTTAAAAATTTTCTAATTTTTATGATTTTGTAAGGATTTTATTGAGTTTTTATGAAAATTTGAAGTTTTATGAAGTTGTCTTATGTTTTTCGATTTTGATTGGTATTTTTTAAGTTGATTGAAAAGTATCAAAAATTTTAGAAAAAAATCAAAAAATTTGCAATTTTTCTCATTTAATTTGAATTTTTAATGGTTTTTGGAGAAATTTAAATGTTTCAAAATTTAAAATTTTGAGAATAGGTATACGCAAGCACGGAATGTGTTTTGACGACATGTGAACAACTGCAAGCTCATGAGAGAGAGGAAGAGAGACGGAGGGGAGGGATGGGGAGACAGTTGGGAAGGGGAGAAAATGGTTCTTTTTTGGGTTTTTTTTGTTTTTTTTTGTTTTTTTTTTTAAAGAAAGTGTGCCCCTCATCCTATGCACAAACATGGGCGGGGGGTTAAAAAATTTGCTCTGACGGGATCAAAATGAGAGGCAATCACATGCGTAGAAGGAGGATGTGCATAGGTGTCATGCAACACGAAGAAAGATGATGAAACACAAAATAAATAGAAAAATGAATAATGAACAAACGAGACACTGGATGAATTGACAGAAAAAAGAAAAACGGTGTCACGTGACTGGGGGGAAGAGGGCGGAAAAAGAATGTCTCAGGACAATGAAGGGTGTTCACATAGAAAAGAGGAACAAAAAGACACAAAAAAATTAATTTTGAAAAATCCATCAATTAAAAAAATGCAAAAACAATGAAAATCATTCGTAAAGAGGATTCGGACAAGCCTATCATGTCAAAACGTAGTTTTGATGAGAATAGGACCCGTTTCTATGGAAAAAATGGGAAAAACACAATTGAATATGGGAATAAAAATTAATATAGAAAGATTTCTTGAGAAAAATTAAGAGGAATGAAAACAAAAAATATCCATAGGGAAGTGACAGACAAAATAGGTAAGGTAGAATGCAGGTCCACAGGTAGTAAGGCATATTCACATGGAAAAAGCTGTAAAAATGAGCACAAAAACACACATAAAAATTAATAACACAAAATCAGTGGGCCAAAACATGATGGAGAAAAAAGAAAAATTGTGTCAGGTAGTAGGCTAGACAAGGTTATCTAATCAAAGTTGAATTCCAAGGAGAATAGGGCAGGTTTACATGAAAAATAGCAAAAATCACACACGAGAATACCCAAAAACGCGCAAGAATTAATAACAGACAAACTGTGCATTGAAATGATGAGTAATAAAAAGGAAAAATGTAGAAGGGAAGGTGTTGGTTGGAATTGTCACATCAAATCACTGTTCTGGAGTGAGAAAGGCATGTTCATATGGAAACACGTCTAATTTATAAAATATTCTTAAAAAATTAATAGCTCATGAACCATCGGTTGGAACTAGGGGACATAAAAAGGAAAAATGGGCAAGTCAAAGGGACAAATAGGGCTATAAAGTGGGATATGGATCCCAATGAACTATTGAATTTGTTCACATGGAAAAGCGGCAAAAGAATGGAGAAAGACAAACAGACAAGGAACGACCTCGGGGACAAGGTGAAAATAGGATGGGTGGGTGGGGAAGGGACCCCATCAGGGAAAAATCAAGACATGGTATAAATGAATGATCAGATAGAGGTGTTTCCATGAGGGTATGCAGAACATACACGGAGGGATATGTCCCCATACTTAAGACCTTACCAAGGAGGGGATACTAAGCAACAGGAACCTAAGACTTGACAACAAACTAGACTCTAACATCCCCACACTTGAAATAGGACCTGACACTTGTAAACAAAAGGGGTAGGATTAGAAAAACTTGGCCCTATTTGCAGATGGTCGAGGTGAACCGGCGTCGCTGACACATGAAGGGTTGTAGTCGTAGTTAGGAGGTACCACGGCTCACCACATTGCACTCATCCAGTATGGCAGGGATCATGCAACAACAACCAGGGAGGTAGCATTGTCGATGGAGCTTCGATTCTGGTGTTGATGGACGAAGAATACAACACTCATCACAGCAGTTGCTCATGTGAAGATGATAGATCAGACACTCACCCATGACTCACGTCACTCGATGGATAATAATTGAAACCCATATCTCACACCCGGTGCAGAAATCGAGAAGAGGGATGGTTCAGAGGAATTATGCCAGCATGCACAGTTGATGGTGCATCGGTGTGTCCCAACCCATTTGGCATAGGTGCAAGAAGGAAGGCTATGGAGCCTTATCTTGCAGTGCACCAAATAGAGGGAGGTGTGTATTGATGATAGAGGAAACCGGTCTCGTGTGTGAGCATAGGGAAACAAGAACGTACCTAATGCCAGTTGTTGTCGTAACGTCCCTCAATCCTCACCTCTTGGTTGATGAAGGGGAAATCAATCACGCTCATCCCCCCTCTGTCTCATGCTTTGTTGATAGATACAGGATGGAAACTTGTTCCTGAATCCCATTGATGTAATGCTCGATGTCACTTGTGTAAAGGTTGCATGCCTTGTATATAATTGATGGTGTAGTAGTGCATCTTGCCTGGTGCCGGCATACGGTGCGAGAAGGAAGGCCAGGGAGCCTTATAGTGTCGTGCGCAGAAATAGATCATGCATTCTGCATTGAAAGGCCCAGACCATGCATGCAATGCTCCATTCACACATCTCACCTCTCCATTGGATTTAAAGGGCAAAGACTGGTCACTCACCCCACCCTTTGTCTCACACTTGTTTGAGAAATACAGAGTGCAACCCATACACACATCTCCATCCAGTTAGGATGAAAACTCACATCACTCAAAGGATTGTCAATGAAGATCAGCTTCGTCTCGTGGATGATGTCAACTTGTTTCAGGTGATGAAGAGGCGTACCTAGGGAGGTAGCCAACAAATTTGGTACTTGGATTGCATATTGAAAATGTCGTCATATTGTAGGAGTTAGATGCACTAATGAAGTTGCAGATATAGCACACCCAGGGAGGTGGTTTTGGAATTGCTTCTAGAAAAGTTATGCTAGTGATCCAACTATCCTGGATTGCGGGGTGTTACAACCCTTTCCACAGCCAGCTTCTTGTCCAAGGATATTTGCCACATTTTCTTGGAACAAGGCTTGTTATGATATGAATTTCTTCCTTTTTTCCCATTAAAAATTTGATTTTTTTTCTTTTTCTCTACTCTCGAGGGTGTTTTCGCCTTTTCTCGAAGTTGGCATGACAGAGACCAAAGTCATTTTCTCTCGTGACCGATAGTCTTTTTTTCTTGTTTTGTTTGTTCTTTAAAAAAAGAAGAATGGCAGGAGTGCCATGTATCAGAACCATCCTCGCCACCTCTGTTGGATTAGATGGAAGGGGAGTAAAGGAGGGGTAGAAGGTAGCTGTGTGAGGGGCTAGAAGAATGACGCCACCTCATTAGAAAGAAAATGATGATTATCAGTAGCAACATGAGAAGAAGTACAGTGCGATGCCCAAAGGGAAAATATTGTCAAGATTCCCAAGGAGGGAAATACTCCTTGAGGCGATAGCCATTAATTAAGAACGGATCATCAAAGGCATCAACTGTCTGCACTTGGACAGAGCCATTAGGGTTGACAACAAGTACATTATAGGGGCCCATCCAAAACTATTGAAGCTTACCTAGAAACTTGCCAAAATGTGAATCATAAGCAAGGACCAAGTCACCTTCATTAAACTCCTTCTGCTTGATGAAGCTATCATGATAGGCCTTTCGTCATGCTTGCATGACTTCCATACACTATAGGGCCATCTTGCGAGTCTCATTCATACATTCCAAGTGCAAGAGATGGCGTTGTAGGGACTCATCATCTCCCAAGCACTCTTTGATAGCCACATGCAGAGAGGGTGATTCCAGTTCAACAGAGAAGACGACCTCTATGCCATACTCCAGTTGCAAAGGGGTCTGTCTTGTAGAAGCCTTATGGGAGGTTCTATATGCCAAGAGGGCCTCAGCAAGTCTATCGTCCTAACCAAGGAGATGTGTAGCAATCATCCTTGTCAGAATCAAAATGAGGATGTGATTGGTAACTTTGACTTGGACGTTGGCTCTGGGGTAGCAATGTGTGGACTTGCGATGGCAGATCTTTGATCAATTCTTCCATAAACTTGTTAAGGAAGTGAGTATCTATGTCACTTACTAGCTCTAGGAGACTACCAAAGTAGGTGATGATGTTCTTGTACAGGAATAGGGCCACGCTATTGCCATCTTTCCGCTTGAGAGCTTTGGCTTCACACCACTTTGTAATATAATCAGTATAGACCAAAATGTATTTGTTCTGCTTTCTTTTGGTTGGTGAATCGATGGGGCCAACGAAGTCAATTTCCCATTTCTTGAATGGCTTTAGGGGAAGGATGGGTTGTAGTGGCATAGCGCTAGATTTGATAGGCTCTCCCATCCGTTAACAAGCATCACATCGCTTGCAATAATCATAGGCATCCTTGTGGAGGGTCGACCAACAATATCTTGTGAGTAGGACCTTTCTTTCTATCACTTCTCGTGCAAAGTGTCCTCCACAGGGCTTGTCATGGCATGCTTTCAGCACTAGTCCAATCTTGTCTCCTGCAATACATCTTCGCAATACTTCATCCTTGCCTTTCTTGTACAAAGCGTCACCTAACAAGGTGTAGGGGGTTGATTCCAGCAGAAGCTTCTTCTTCTCCGGCTAGAGATACCAAGAGGATACTATTGAGTAGCCAAGAGGTTGGCTATGTATGTGTACCATGGGGTTATATTTTCAACTAGAAAAAGGGAAGCATTAGGGAGGTTTGGGTCATCTTGCTCCTCTTTGTCACTCTGAGGGATTCGTGACAAATGATCAGCCACCAGGACATAGGAGCGACCAGGCTTAGTAACCACTTTAAAGTCAAAATCCTAAAATTGAAGGAGCCATCTCATCATTCTTCCCTTCACATCTACTTTGTTCATCGAGAAGGAAAGGGCCTCATGGTCCACATAGAATTTGAATTGAGTGGAAAATAGGTAGTGTCAGAATTTCTCTAAGGAAAATTACCATTGCCAAGCACTCAAGCTCTGTCACTGTATAGTTCCATTCTTTGTCAGTTACTTTTTGACTTGCATAATAGATAGGTTGATCTAACTTTAAGAAGCCTTTTTGACATAAGATCGCACCTAACCCTTCGACAGATGCATCAGTGTGCACATGTAATTCCTTCATCCAATCAAGAGGTTGCAAGATGGGTGCTTCAATCAAACACTGCTTTAAGGTATTGAACGACTTGTCACAATCAATGCTCCATGTAAACTCTACATCTTTCCTTAGGAGCATGCAAGGGGGTTGCCTTTGTTGCAAAGTGTGCAATGAACCTTCTATAATAGCCCACATGGCCGAGGAATTCCCTCAATTGTTTGAGGTTGGTTGGCATTGTTAGAGCTACAATCTTCTCAATCTTGGTAGGATTTCTTGCTATTCCTTCTGCAAAGACAGTGTGGCCCAAAAGAACTCCTAAAGAGACTCCGAAGATGCATTTGTCGAGGTTGAGAGAGATCCATACTCTCAACATCTGTCAAAGAGCTACTCCAGGTGTCCCCAATGCTCATGGATTAGACTATAGACACAAAAGTCATCTAGGTACACCTCAATGAAATCATGCAGATGGTTTTGGAATGCAACCATCATCACTCGTTGGAAGGTAGCAGGAGCGTTGCTACAAAGCCCAAACGGCATCACTATGTAAGCATAGACTCCCCATTCTATTGTGAAGGTTGTTTTGTATTGATCTTCTTCTGTGATCTAGACTTGGTTATATCCACTACATCCATCTAAGAGGGAATAAAGCTCATGGCTTGCCATTGTGTCCAACAGTTGCTTTGTGAAAGGAATAGGAAAATTATCATTCTTAGTCTTGGAGTTCAACTTTCGGAAGTCCACACATATTTGCAGCTTTCCATTCTTCTTGGGTACTACCACGATGGGCAAAGCCCATTCACTATTGGCCATTGGATAGATAAACTCAGCTTCAAGGAGCTTTAGTAATTTGACTTTCACTAGGGAGAAGAAATTTGGGTTCATATGCCTTGTCTTTGCTTCACAGACTTAGTATCAAGCTCCAGGTTGATGTGATGTTGCATGTTAACCGTCAGAGGAACAAGGTGGAAAATCTAGAAAATCTAAACCAAAAGACAAAGGCCAAGGTAAAAGTGGAATGGAAGAAGAAGGCGCACCAAGAAAAATATGGAACCACAAGAAGTGCGGAAAATGCCTAAATAAGGAAAAAAGGCACACAAGGAAAAGCGCAAGTCAATAATCTTATAAAAGCGCACAAGCACATCATGATTTAATTTAAAGAGTGTCGGGATCTCACCCCTGCAATTCGTAAAGATAGATGGGCAGTAGGAGGGAAGCTAGGAAGATATGAGGACAAAGGAAAAAATGGCCTAGGCCATGGCCGGCCATGTAAAAAAGGGGTTAAGGGGATGACCGCCCAAAAGGGATTTAGGATTTTGTATATAAAGTTGAAAAGTGAATGAGAAGCTCATTCTTGTGTGTGTCCAAAAGTGGCTCTTCTCCTCTTCTTCTTCTTCTTCTTGCTTGCTTGAGCTTGTGCTTGAGAGAGGGAGTGTGAGAGCGTGAGGGAGTGAGTGTGTGAGGGTGAGGGACTAGGGAGGAGAAGCTCTCCATATTCTCCTCTCCTCTCTTCTCTTCTCTTCTCTTCTCTTCTCTTCTCTTCTCTTCTCTTCTCTTCTTCGCAGTAATGGAGCGTGGAGCGTGGAGCTTGCTTGAAGCGTGCACTTGGATCATGGAGCTACTGGAGTGCGCGAGAGAGGAGGTAACTTGATTGGCATGGAGGTAAGCTCACTACACCCGTAGATATGGATGACACATCGGCTATGTGAGAGGTAGCCATTAGTGCTCAGCTTGGAATGCTTGAAGCAATAAGCGGTCCGTGGGTCTTGGTGGTTGAGCGAAAGCTCCCACATTTTGGTTCTCTTCATAGCTATGGAGGTTGAAAGAGAAAGAAGAAACTCATGAAGACATTGACCTTGACAAAGAAAAATTGTCACACAAGTGAATTAGGTTCCAAGATTGAGACTTGGACTCATAAACACAATCTTGTGTATTGACAGTGACAAGACACTTTACTGGAAAGAAAAGAGTACTATCATTACTTTAGAAAAAGAGTGCAAGTACAATGCTTTATAGGATTTGAGTGTGGCACTTTCTCCTACTGTGCATATGGGACTCTGGTCCTAAGCCCTTACTCCTCCTTACAAAGGGACTGAAGTAGGTGTGATTGCAAATATCTCAACATCTTCTACTTTCTTATTTTCAACATCTCTAAATTTAGCTTTCATTCCACTAGAAAGGGGAAGATATTCAATTCTAAAGGTATCAAAACTCATTCTTCTGAGGATCGCCATAGTGCCATCATCTTGATAATATCAACTTTGGAGGGTTTCAATAGCATGGGTTGTGAAGAACACTCTATCTACTAGCTTCTAGTGGATTGCTAATTGGACAAATAGAAGGCTGTCAGTGCACCAAGCATCTCACGTATCTTGTTGTTGAGCATCCACAAACAGATTCCAACTCTTTTCCTTCTTGTTCTTGTGAACTTTAACTGACCATGACTCTTGAAGCTTCTTCACAATCTCCCACTTGATGATGTCTAGAAACTCTTCAATGAAATCCAAATCTCCCATGGATGGTCATTCTCTCTGCTTCTACTCTTCAGTTTTCTCCCAAACAATTTGCCACCAAGATGCACGTCTCTGTTGCTTCAGCAGCACAGGGAGAGGAAATAGTCCACCACATAAAGCCTACATCAAGATGATAATATGTTTATTCCATTATGGGATAAATTTATTTTAAAAAGTGTCTTTGGTATAAATGAGAATTTCCAATTATTTAGTGGTAGAAGAAACTTTGCAAGCATCCGTTGAATTTTTCTCCTCTCAGCAATGCCATTTCCTTCATTTTCAGCCCTCTTCTGATGTATGTTGATGGTAGTCTTCCCCGGCTGTGCACTAAAAACATGGAGCTCCACAAGGAACACCAAGAAAGACAGGGAATATACTACAAGAAAATCTATCTTGTATCATCAACAAGCATGTTCTTCATATTTTCTCAACTACAAGAAGAAAAACAACACCAATCTTCTCAAATCTTCAAAGAGCATCATATATCAACTCTCCCATGGATTTATCACAATAAAACTTTAACATATTCTTCATATTATTCCTCGAAAGAACAAGAGAACACAAAGGAATGCTCTATTTTGAATGGAAATCATCACATAATATTCATCTTCAATAGTTTCATAGTCTCTCTCATGTAGATATAATGTTTCTCATAGAAAATGGGCTATCTTTCACTCTCTATCTCTCTCACACATACTCTCTCTCAATAGTACAATGGGATAATCAAGAATAATCATCCATAACCCTATTTGGTCGTGGATACCCCTCCCATGAGGTATGTATGATATGAAGTGTCACCAAAGCCACTAGAGTGTCCTTTTGTAGCTCAACAATGTCATTGTCACTTCAGTCCTTACTTGAGTCTTTAGCAACTACTTCTTCTACTTCTTTGAGCTAGTTTGAACTTGTATTCATCTCTTCCCAAGATTTTAAAACTTCCCCAGGCTACACATTCATCCCACAAAAAACACCTAAAAATGCATACATAACAAAAACAGAATAGAGACAAAGACTCTACAACGAGGGTCTACAGTACCATATAAAAGGTCCTAAGAAGGCATTCAGCTCAACTAAAACCATTCAAAACCATCAAATAAGATTCCAAACACTCTTAAACTCCATCAATCATCATTCCAATTTCTCATACAAAAAGAAACAGACAAAACAAAAGCTAAATAGAACCAATTAGACACTATCAAGACATCAGTATAACATGTTAGGACATCATAGCTCCTCTAAAAACTATCATGAGCTTATAAAACCTAATCAAACTTATCTAAAACACTCCTAAACACTTCCAAAATAACTAATCAGCATACAAAATCAATCAAAAATCAACCATTCAATCCACAAAAACAACAAAAAGAAATCAAGTCATTTCAGTAGTCAACTGTAATAGGGAGCTTTTTCCTAGAAAATTAGAGCCTAAGTGGGATGATCCCTACAGAATCATTAGAATAGGTAAAAGTAAGTACACTATATTATTACTAGATTTACAGGGGAGGAATTTAAGAATAAGGTTATTCATAAAACAAGATTAAGACTCATTATCTATAAGTATACTAATGAGACAAATAACTTTGCAAGGAAAAGTAAGTCCACTACATTATTACCAAATTTATAGGCGGTGGAATTCAAGAATAAGATTAATCTTAACAAGATTAAGACTTGTTATCTATAATTATACTAACCAGATGAATGCCCTTGTAGGTTTATGTTGTGTTGATTTGAAACTTGCTAGAGAGGTTGGTTAAAACTGGTTGATGAGGTGGCTAATTCCCTATTTGGAACACCCATACATGGAACAAAGATACTATTAGGGAAGGCTTGTTTGGTGGAGCAAAGGGTATAAGGTGCTTGAGTAAGAAGATAGAACATTTTTTGGAAAATTAAGGTCTTCTACCATCACTGCTCGAGTATCCTGACAAGTATCCTTGCAGGTTTCAATTAAGAAGGTGGGATGGAGCCTTTGGTTCACTTTCTAAATATGTTGAGCTTTGATTATCATATATGGTTAGAATAGAGGCATTGATGATACTCAGCTATGTAAACCTTTTTTGGACCTATACATTGTATTGTGTGGAGTTAATAGGGGTCCCAATAAGAAAGGGAGTATCGGGGTAGTCATTAGGGATCCCCGGCATAGGGTCATGAGATGAAATTAGTTGGCTACCTTAGGGTAGGATTTACTAACAATATGTGGCAAAATATAAAGCCTTGATAATGGGACTGAACGTAGCTAAGAGAGGTAGTATTTTCCAATTACTAGTAAAGGGGGATGCCCAAATGATATTGAATCAACTAAATGGAATGTACATAGTACACAATCCCATTTTTCATATGTATTATCACACTACCATAGACTTGATCGTTGAGTTTGAAAGAGTGTCTCTTCATTTGATTTCATGACATTGGAACCAGTTTGCCAACTCATTAGTAAATTATGCTTATGAAGAAGACCTCTTTTTCAACTATGGTCCTAGCTTTGATCTATCTCTTGATAATGAGATGGGACCTAGTCGATTATGGGGACTCTTATCTAAACATGCTTTCTATGGAAAGCCATGACTAGTTTGGATAATGCAAAATGTAGCCAAGATCCATCTACCATTATTATCATTGATCCATAGGCTCATTAGATGACATGTTATGCATATGCCTCTTGTTGTATATGTAGGAGGTATGGGTCATAATTTGATACACCTAGTTTAGAGCTAGGAGCCCTATTTTCGGCGGATATAAATGTTATATTTTGTTAGGCCAAGAGAGCAATGAAATGATTTACTTTGTTACACTAAGGGGGCCATGTGTCTAGTTGGCACAATTGCATTTGATGGTTCTTTGTTTTAGTGTTGCACTAGTAGATAGGTTTAAAGAAGCACATAGAGGGAGCCAATTGTTACATAGAAGCTTATTATGGTGGCCAGTCTAGATGGTGTCTCTCCTTTCCATGTTCTTTCCCCCTTAAGCAAGATGTGTATATATTTGGGGATGTTTCTCTTTTTGTTGGAAATTAGCAATCAAGGCATGAAGTCTGAGAATTAGGTTAGATATATCTGGGGAGATTTGAGTAGTTGTTTGACTCCTAAGAAGACATTATTGGGTATACACAGATATGTCTTAGAGGTTGTCCTAGTGACCTTGTCCTCCTTGATTGCTAGGAAGCTGGTTCTAGGAATTCTTGTTAGTTGTGAGGAAACTAGGAAAGATTGACCAATAAAAGAATTAAATGATAAATGTGTCTGAAATACATACTATATGGAGATGTGTAAAAAGATTCTAATCCCTAAAATAAGAACATAATAGAAAAAATTAAAAGAGCATATGTTTATCACCTTGCAAGAGCTTGGTAGGTTCCTGAGGATGAGTCGGCGACTTGGGGTCGATGCCTTGCCTTCCTAGGGGTAGCATCTAGCCAAAAGAAAATAAGAAAGGTTGGAGCAAAAATCAAAATGAGTGAGAAAAAAGGATTTAGTGTCACCTCACAAGTTCTTGGTAGGTGTTTCTTGGGTACCGAGATTGCAATGCCTTGTTCTCCTTGGGTCACAATACGCTCAGCTTCCTCATTCTTACACGTCCAAGTACCAAATGATGGAGAATAGAAAATGAGAAAAATGGAAAAATATATGAATTCAAGTGAAATAGACTATAGAAGTACTCACCTAGTAGAAGTTCCTAGTACAATTGTCCTAGGTCAAGTACGTGGGTCAATAGACCACCACTTAGGATGACCTCTTTGATAGATCTTTTAGTTGGTTTGTGTTAGAGCAGTTGGTTAGCAACTAGCTCTTGATCTCTTTGTTAGATTATGCTTGGTCTATCCCTTGTGAAATTCATACCTTGATCTTTGTCAAGAAGTAGGGCTGTGTTTTGTATTATGTTATGTATCTTACTTAAAGTAGCTTGATACTCACCATGTTTTATTTGCGTGTAGATCAATATATGGGTTTAATGACCTAAGTTGCTTTATCCCATGGTTTCCAATGAGAGATACAACTAGGCACTAAAACTAAAGCAGAAAATGAAGCATTTGTGGTAAAAATAAAGAGGGACCAAAGTTTTCTAAGCAAAAGCAGATGGCCTAGAGGATCCCTAGCCATAGGTTAGCGCATTTATTCTTGCAAAAAAATTAAGTCTCTTAGAATGACAAATATCAAGAGAGGAGTGAGTTACGATGTTTAATATGTTTGAAATGGCACATCATGGGGCCAATTCCTAGGGTATATGAGAGCCATAGGGGCCATAACACTCAGCTACTAGGCTACCCTTTATGTATGTGATTCGAGGTGAGATAGTCTCCTACATGTGGGAAACTCCTTTGCTTGGAGTCAGGAGGGGCAATTGGTGGCACTACAATCTAAAATTGTATCTAAAAATGCAACACTTAGAATTGTTATTTATAGTACCTAGACACTCCTAGATGCGAGACTATGTAGAGTCATTTTGTGTGTTTAGGAGCTCAGCTAGAGCCATTAGAGCTAGTGTTAGTAGGTCCTGGCATGCTTTCAAAATTGCGATTGGAGATATACTATGCTACAATTCGATGAATATAACATGGGTTTTCTCATGAGTTTTGCTAGTCAAAAATTCATCGAGACTAAAATAAATTATTACACCATGGAATAAGAAGGCTTAGTAATGGTTTATACTATAAAGAAATTTTACCATTATCTTCTTACTATGCCTTTCATTTTCTTCGTGGACCATCAAGTGTTACTTTATCTTGTAAACAAGACTTGTGCTATTGGATGCTTTGCTCATTGACTTCTCTTGCTATTGGAATTTAGTTTTTCTATTGTTGTGTGTAAGGAAAAATAACACTTCATTGTGGATTACTTATCGCAAGTGACCAATCAAAAAAATGCCATAGAAGGTTGATGACCAACTCCTAAATGCTCACCTATTCCACATTTATTAGGAAGCTCAACTCTTCAAGGCTGACTTGATGCCTCGATGGGTAGACAACATAGGCTATGTCCTTGAGAAAGGTCTACTAGAATGACCAATCAAGAAAGCATGGCTCGCACATGTCTTAATTAAAACTTGACCCTACCAGTTGATTGTTGGTCAATTGTATCACCTAGGGAAATATGGTTTTCTTAGGAGATGCATCTGTGAGCATGATATTAAGGTTGTGTTACAAGAGCCACATGGTGGCATTAGTGAAGGCCACTTCAATCCAACTACCACACCCAAAAAAGTGCTTCAATCATAGTTATGGTGGCCCACACTATTTAATGTCATGTGGAAAGTAAATGAGCATGGTATGAGGAACAAACAGTCTAGTAGTCTAATGGATGGGAGTATTAATTGTGAAACCCTATGGCCAGATTGATTGGGTGTATGAATCTTACACTTTAGTACCTACTACCTAGTTTAAATCACATCTATTGTAGCCTTCTATGAGCACCATGAACCTTAGTGTTAATTGTCTTTAAGTGAGGCTCTAGGCATATTACTCCAATTTGTTATCTATCTATATGTACTTTTTAACATCCATTCTATTTGTCATGGCATACTTCAATTTTAGTGTGTTTAGGTTAATTCAAAATTTGTGTGTTGCTACATTCTCTTAAATACTTGCATAGCCCACTTTATGAGTGTTACTTAGTCCACAAGTTGTCTTGTAGAAAGGTCTCTTATTGCACAAACATGAAAGCTTGATTGCCACCTTTTTAACAAAGAAAGAGCATGCAACGTAATATTGTTTTGGGTGAATCATCTTCCAAGATATCCAAGAGACCAAGAGATACTTGTAGCACATTGGATCAAACTCTTGGCATTACCTTTGTAGCAATTTACATTAGTCAATTTTTCCTTTCTATAATGGTCTTGGATTGTAAAGTGAAGCTTTCTTATTTGTAGTTTTGTAGATTGCTTGTAGGATGAACAATTATGCATACATTCCCACCACATTTGATGATTATTCAAGTTTTAGTAATCATTTCAAAAAGAAGGTTGACACTAGAAATGAAAAAAAGTAGCAAGGTAATTACGCTTCCACTAGCAAAAATAATGATGACAAAAGTTAACAGCTCTTTGTCATGTAGCATTTTATGAATACTATGACTACTGATGGTCTATCTAAGAATGATGTATGGTATGTAGATTTAGGTGTCTCTAACCACTTACTTCTCATGTTGGTGAAGAGTGGTTTAGAAAGATGTGTAGTCTAAAGTCCCTGTGGAGAGAGGGGATGATACAACCCCTCCCATTAGTCATGTTGGAAATATTCCCCTGAGTATGCAGGATGGTAAAAAAAAGTACTTTATTGATGTGTTGCATGTACCAAATATGACTAAGAACATGGTTTCTATTGGTCAAATGGTGGAATAGAGTATTGTAGGTTCACTTCACATCTGATGGACATTTTGTAGAGGACCTTGGACTTGAGTCACAATTAAATTATGTGTAAAGGAGCATGTTAGATTTAAATATATTATGTAAATGAGCAAGGGAACTTGAAGTACACATATTCACGATGTCTTGCCTCTTGTGGGAGAGGTCTACATGGCACCTCAACTAGATACCTTTAATTACTATGGCCAAAGCTTAAAAGCTCTATTTGGCTGCTTAGGGATTTCTCCTGACACTCTTCATCATAGGAGTCTTTTGCCTCATCAACATTATCCAAACATGGGCTTCTTTCAACCCCTTTCTCTCCCATGTCCTTACTGTCAAAGGACATGTGTAGGGGCAGTTGTCATCTTCTTAAGCTTTGTAGATGAGCCTTGTGCAAACCCATGCACACCTCTAGTTGCTTCTCCCTCATGCTATAGGGTGCAAATACTTAGAGGGGTTACATATTCAGTAGGATCAAAAGTGCATTTGACAATAGTTGTAAGCAATTAGAAATATAACAATGTATTATTACTAAAATAGCTATATCAACACCATTGAGCTAACAAAGTACTAGCCATAGCAAACAAAATGGCATCATAGGACTAACTAAATTCTTTAGGAAATTTACTTATTTTGAAAAAAAACTAATATATTGCTTCTGTTATGAAAGGTGATTAGTTCCAATAAAATAGTAATAATATTATCAATTGGTAATGTAGCGATGTCATATTAGATAGTACCATACAAGATGGTTCTAAACAAGGATATGGTCTAAAAAGTACTAATCACTGTACTAAATAGTACTAGATATTACACATTTCTTAATACTTAACTGCCTTCTTTCTCATGTCTATTTGAGTACTAACAACTAGATACCATAAACATAGAACTAATTATTTCTTAGATCATAGTAATCATAGTACTAAAGAGCCTAATTTTTGTAGGGAAGGCTCACCTCCTCCCCCATAAGGGTAACTATTTTAATTGTTACTAAAGCATTGCAAAAGGCAGGGGGAAAGGAGAGGACATTTTTCTGTAGTACTAACCTTCATTACTCAGAGTAAATACTGCTAGCATACTAGTACTAATGAATTCTAAGACATTGGTCATAAGACAATTTTCAACCTAGAACTCAGAAGTACTAAAAGAGTAGTTAATATGATTTCATGAGAGTGGTCACATCTGCAAACTAAAACGCTCATAGTAAAAGAGTAGTTGAATGCAAAGTGTAAGAAACTGTACCAAAAGAGTTGTAGTGAACATTGCCCAATTACTATTTTAACTTCAAAGTACTAAAATTACATGAAAAAATGACTAAATATGAATTGTGAAAATTATATGAGACTCTAGTAAAAGAGTTACAAAATTAGATAAATACATGTAGAAGGTCCAAAATCCATTACAGCCACCTAGTCACAACTCATGCTTTCATTGCATAAATGGGCCATGCATAATTTGGAATAAGAGAAGTGATGTGATGTAGATAACATGTGATATGTGTGTGTATAAATCATAAACACAACATCCAAAGCATTCAAGTGGAAGCCCAAGCCACAAAGCATAGCTACATAGAAAATGCATAAGAAGATTAACATATGTATACTTGGTACAAAAGCGCAGAGAACATTTACACCTATACCTAATGCATATTACCATGAAATGTCAAGGAGTAGGCTGCTAAGTGTAGGATGCTCAATTGGAGCAAGGTGAAGTGCCCTTAATCCATTAATACGCAAAGACTCTACCATGTGTGTGGTGTTCTATAGAAATCCATCACTCTCTTTCATCAGCTCTACAATTCTTTCACAAGTATACTTTGTTGCAAATAGCTCTCTTCTAACAACATTTAGCTTTTGTTGCATGTCCAAAGCCTCTTTTTGTGGCTCATTAATAAACACCAGGCTTTGCAAATTTTGAATTTTGCTACGAATCCAATTAGAAGTGACCATGAGTATGGCACACTTTTTCCCAACCTCTGTCTCCAACTTGGAGGCTTCCTCTAACTCTTTAACAAATGCATGATTTAGATCTTCCACACGACACCTACATATTGTCAATGCATGCTATTGCCTTTCAATCATTCCACATTTTTAGAAAAAAAAATTAAATGCATCACATGATGTCAAAGGATTTGAGGGTTGTGTCTTCAAATGCATCACATGCTACTAGAAGTGGATCCCCTTTGAAAGGCAAAATCATCCCAGTCAAAATTGATGCCTCCATACTCTAATGTAGCAACTGCAAAAACCAAGATAGTGCCAACTTTATTATTGATGATTGTATTCGTTAGCTAAATCTTCTTGTATAGCCTCTAAAATTTGACACCACATGACCCCTCTTTGAAGAAACCAATATGATAGCCCCTACATATTGTAGGATGCTATGAGCCTCGTGTTCTCATCAACCACTCTTCTAGCTCTCGATGAATTTTTGGCCTGGCTTGTAGTTAGGAAGAAATTAACTCCTCAAGGATAAATTCAATGTGCAGTGGACATCTTCAACTCCTTGATGTTGATATTTGCCTTTCCTTTACTCTTCATGGGTGATTTCTTCACAATGTGTCTTCTTTTTACAATGGAGTTCTTTGCTACCTTTGTCATCCTTTTCTTTGGCTAGGGTTGTACGTGCGCATGTGTGCGCACACATGTGCGCATGTGCACACACACACACACACACACACATAGCTAGCTTCACACAAACGCAGTGACACAAAGAGGGAGAGAGACAGAGAGAGTAAGAGCTTCATATATATATATATATATATAGAGAGAGAGAGAGAGAGAGAGAGAGCTAGCTTCACACAAACACAGTGACACAAAAAGGGAGAGAGACAAAGAGTAAGAGCTTCATACGTAAAGAGAGAGAGAGAGAGAGAGAGAGAGAGAGAGAGAGAGATCACAAAGAGATGATAGCCTCATCAATGAGAGAGGGTGCCACGAATTTGATTTCAAAAAAATGTCAAAAGAAAATACATAGTTAGTGAAGCATGGGATGTATAATATCTACATACGATTCTAGGGTATCAAGTTTATATTGGTTTGTTTGTAAGATTCACTCTATCATCCATGGCATTCCGTGCTAGTAGTAAAGTCACATATTCTCATGCTTGTTGAATGGAATCTGCCTTTAGTGTTAAGTATTTTTGCCAATATTATATACACCATAGCATGCTTTCACCTAGATGAGGGCTTTGATAGCAACATTCTTCCTTATTGCTACTAGAGCAACCTAAGGTAACCACAATTGCAGCCAATAGATGCAAGGCTAAACCCATATGGGGGATACCCATATTTATTGCTAGGAAAATGTAAATTGACCATCACTATTGAGATTGAGAGCATCCTAATCCTCTTCTATGTTCTTGCAAACATTCAGGTCATTGGCACTAAAATTTTACAAGGTCAAACATTCAAGTTTATCACCAACTACAATGTCAACTATGTTGACAAGCGCATCCACCTCTAATTTATAGACATCGTGTGATAAAAACTCTTTGCTCCAAGGAGGCACAGTCAGACTACCCATACCCCATAGCCTAGCCCACCCCTCTTGTGACCACAATACTTGTGATCAAGCTCTTAATAGATCAAGCCCACCAAAAACCACATGTCAATGTACCATCACAATGGCACTAGAGGTTGAAAGTCTATCTGCATGCTTCTAAGTATCACACTACCTTGAGAACTAAGAAAATGTAATCACATCAACACCACCAGCCATGCTACAACTTGCATGTCATGTAGCATTGGGTCCCCAAAATCTTACTAGAGGCACAAGGCTATTATGAGGGTTGTTGCCAACTTTGGCTACCTAAACTGGCCACTTGCACCCCTAGAGCAATAGCTTTTACACTGTCCACAAGCTCCTCTAGATTGGTCCCATCTACGATATCATCCAGTCTAATTCAAGTAGAAACCTTGCACCACAAGCCTACTAAGAAAGAGGGTTCTCCCTCAATCTCTTTTCTCCCTCTCCCTCACCTTCCCCCATCCTCACAATCTCCACTAGAAGGACACAACCCATCAATCTTCAGAATTGTTAGAACTTGTCCCTCATATGAGCTTGCAAAATGATTCATTACCCTTAGAAGAGGAAATTATTTCATAACCTTCATATGAGCCTAGCCAAGATAGTAAGAATGGAGGTACCTGCTCCTAGAGCAGGAAAAAGTAACATGGAATGCATTTATCCACTCCAAATGAGCAAATCCATTTTCATGTCCTTATCCCTGTTGACATAGTAGTGAGTATGGCAAAAAGGAGCATGGGAGATACAACTTTCCAAAGATTCTAAATATAAGGGCCCTTGAGAAGAAGAAGATCTACCTATTCTATCCCTTCAACCTCATTCCCTCTTTCATACACCTTGCAATTATCTCTGCCTCCTCATTATCTTACTCTAACAACCCATCACACCCTACGAGGAAAGGATAACGCCACTCTTCTTTGATGTAAATGCTAGACTCGATCGAGTGGCTATGATATGGCTTCACCTTTGAGCCATACTGCTACCTATTTGTATTGAGCTCTTCACAAATATGGTAGATAGTAGGTTTTCTTTGTGCACACATATTCTCTATTTGGAATAAAGCACCTACAACTATGCATTTCACCAAAAGAGTATAAACTTGGTAAAGGATACCTCTAGCATGCACTCAGGCTAGTCCTTGACTATTAGAAATGCTTATCAAAATCATTCAAAAGAAGAGAAGAAAAAGAAGTATGTTATCACACTCACAACACCTAGGGGCGGCCTTAGCCCACTCCCCCCCACATCACAACCTTAGGGCCTATCAAGTGCAAGACATCCCAAGCTTGCTTGGCAGGCCTATTACTTGGGGATATCTTGCCCTTGATAGGCCCTAAGTGTCTGGCCCAATAGTTCAACAATAGCATATGCCTTTATAGAAGCTGACTCAGCCTTTTTAGCATCCAACAATAAGGTAGACTCTTGCATCTAGTGAGAAACATCGCTAAGGATCTCCTAAGCTAAACTCAATTGTGTCAAACCATTATTCAAATTAGTATGAAGAGCATCAATGGACTCGCAATTTCATCATAAATGGAAGAGTATAGCTGCTGGAGACAAGTTATCAATGTCAACTCAACAAAAGATATAACTTCATAATAACATCTAAATATTATAATTGACAAGTTGTAGGAAAATCCTCACCATTGAATGATAAGGACAAGGATTGCCCTAGACCCTTAGGAGTCATCACCAGAGTAATATCTTGAAGTAGCCTAGTTTGTTTGCTATAGGAAAACAAATAAGCATCATAGAGAGATGGATCCATAGGTAATATTGAAAGTTCTTTAGCTACAAAAATATGCAATTCGGTCTTGTGGATAAGGTCCATCTATAAGGAGCTAAGAATAGTCCCATGAAGCTAGGGGAAGATACTGGATAGTAAGGGATGCCATTCAGATTAAACCCAAAGCACATATAAACCAGGACAAAGAGTAAAATCTTGCAAAAAGACAACATAGCACTAATAAGGACACTAGAGAGATGTAGATCGGTAAGGCACGCCAAGACAACCTCAATCAAACCACATCTTATGTAAAGTTTGACATGACTTAGCACACATGCAATTGATAGCTTCATGAGATATAGAAAGTCAAGCACCATGCCCTTATGGGAAAATAGACAAAAGAATTATGGACCATAGCCCATTAATGAATCAAAACCGAAAACCAATGTGACCATAGATCACTAACAATAAAGAACATCAAGTTTGGACTAGACAATGATACCTCAAGAACAAACAATCAAGACCACCAAAAAGACATTGTGCCACAATTTCAAAGCACATTCATTAATTAAATGAGTGTGATGCATATTGGGTGGTTTATTAAGATTTAATAAAATTTGGTTTACTTGGACTTCACAATGTTTTATGGGTCTCTAAATGCAAGGTTGCTTGATTAATAAATTAGAAGTATGTCTGACACAATGCATGCGCATTTGTGTAAGTGGGTTGATCTTAATAATTAATTTGGGTGTCTAGTATTAATACATGTAAATATGAATGGTCACAATCAACAAGTGTTGATGGTCCATTTGTGGAAAATTAATGTGTTTGTGAGTGATGGGGAAAAAGGAACATGAGAAAACCTAGATGTGTTTGTGGACACACACGGAATCTGATGGCAAACAATGCAAATTCAAAGTAGTACTCATAGCCACAAGTATGCAAAATCCAAGAAAATAAATATATGGATGGGTGCAACATGATGACAATGGAAAGATCCAACAAACTAGAGAAGTCATGTGGATTTGTGAGTGTGTCCTTATTGAGGTATGTGCTATGGGTGGGTTTTTTTTTCTTAAAGTTTGAATTCGTTTTGATTTTCCTTTGTGTTTTTTTTTTTGTTCTTTCTTCAAAAGTGTGGTAATGCTTTGTGTTTTTCTTTGGTTCTTGTGTTTAAGGAAATCGATTGGGGTTTAACAAATACTTGGGTATATGTGGTGGATGGGTGGTTTGCATGGTTTATGGATGTTTAGTTTGATTTTAATTGGTGAATTGGCATGTGTGTATATGTATGATTATTATTTTTTTGCTATGTTCATGTTTTTTTTAATTCCATTATTTTTTTCTAAGAATGAGATTGTGAAGGTATGTTTATTTTTGTGTTGGTTAATGGGCTTTTCTCATTGTTTTCTTTCTTTTTGTGTTTTCGTTAAAATATGATAGGGATTATGAGTGGTCTACCATGTGATATTCTTGTTTTTTGTGGTGTTGGGTTGTTTTTTTTTTTTTTACAAATGAGAAACTACATGTTTCACTTCCTTGTCTTTGCATTGGTTAATGGTTTTAGTGCTTGGTTTGTTTTACTGCTTATTATTATTATTATTGTGGGTTGATTGTTCAATGAAATTGCTAATATGAATATATGTGTGTTTGGATTTTTAAATACATTTCTTGGTTTTTTTCTCTAATATTTTTTTAATAAATGATTAATTTGAATGTTTGAATGTAGGGCACAGGGAGTACCAACATATGGGTATAGGAGCGGACAAACATGCATACAAACGACCACTAGGGATGTTATGTGCACGATTGAGAAGAAATATAAAAAATCCTTGACACTTTTTTTGTGTGTGAATAGTTGTAGAGAACACCCAAAAAATAGGCACAAGAATTTACATCTGCATGAAGACATGCAATCGACACATGAACAGTAGCAACAAAACCCATAAAAAATAAGGAAGAACACCCCACATGTGAATGACCACCAATCCAACCCATAAGGCATGTGCAAGAAGCTGGAAAATCAAGAAAAAATAGGTGCAAGGCGCACCCTATATGTGAACTAAAGTAGTCAATCAATTTTTCCTCTTTGTCTTCTTTTTTTCAAAATGGAAGGGAGAGAGTCACTTGGGGGGTAGTCTAGGAGTGATGAAGAAGGGGAGTGGGTGGTTTTTGGTGGCAGGGAGTTTAGGGGGAGTGGGTGGTTTAGTTGTTTGGAGGGGGAAGGGGGCTTCTTGGTGGATAGGGGAGGAAGAAGGTTGAGGAGGTGGACAAGGAGCAAGGTGGAGAGATGGAGGAGGTGGGAGGAACAAGGTAGAGGGAGGAGATGGAGGGTAGCAGGGGTGGTTCTACACACACAAGAAGCAACGAAGATTGTTGTGGTAGTCCTTCTGCAATGATAGTGGAAAATGGTAGTGATTCTATGGGAGGTGGTGAGATGCTAGAGTGGACAAGGCAGATGGTGGTAGTAGTGGTTTTGTTGCAAGCACAAAAGAGGGAGGTGGCATTCCTAATGGTGTCTTCTTTGTGGAGGCAGCAAGTAGGTCATTTGGCAATGAGCAGTAGCTCATAAATAAGGCAAAGGTTGTCTGCACCATAGGGTGGGTGGTGGCTAACAGGGAGGAGGGGAGAGGAAGTAGGGCACATAGAGAGAGAGAGGGGGGAGGACCCAAGGGATCTACCTTATAGAACATGTAAGATACCACGTGAGTTTAAAAGAAAGGGTATTATATTTAGTAAAAGTTATAGGATTATGTTTACAAAAAGGGTTTTTTAATTACAATTTGAAAAAAAAATTGTAAGTTTAATAAAATAAAATGTGCCATTTTAAGTCCTTATAACATTGAAAATTAGATATTTTAATTTTGACATAAAACTATTGTACTCATTGCATAGAGGACAAAGCTAGATTCAATCGTAATCAAGAGGTTTGGCAATTGAAGTTGTGCAACAAAAGTTATACTCCTTTTTTTGACAGGTGGTCACTAAAAATAGCTCGAAGACAGCTAGGCAAGGTACACTATTTTGGTCTAGAACTAATATTTACCCAATTACAACTTGAAACTGCAGAAAATCTATATTAGCTATGCATACTAAGCTTCATTTTGAGCCTATAAACACAAAGGACTGTGGAGCTTGTCTTCCCTACTTTGTATGTAGCCTATCTAGGCTTGTTTTGACATTGTTTGGGCCTTCCTTGGGTACCATTGGTGGCCCCCTTGAGCCTCCTCATCTTCAACATCTCAAGTAGGTCTTCAAGATAGCTCACATTGATTTGTGCCTGTTGCAGGTTGACATTGACAGGCAGCTCTCATGGGCTTTGCACTTTAGTGGACATATTTTGGGTAGCTCTAACATATTTGGATGCTTGACATAGACCTTGAGCATTGACATTGGCCATTTCTATTGACATTGGACTAATACATTCAATCCAAAGCAGGGAATATACAATTTTATAGGCTGTATACACAAGGTAACACACATCTTTATGGGTTTGATACTCACATGTCATGCTCATATAATAGCTATTGGATGCCAGCGGATGCTGGATGTCTTGGAGTTCATGTGCCATTATCTTGAAGTCTTTTTTGGGCTGAACTTGGCACAGATTTGAATCAATTTGCAAACTTGTGACTGGAATACACAGTCCACAGCTTGAAATTTACAAGCACCACTCTGTCCTAAGATGACATTGGTCCTTCAGCATGTCTGTTGATGCATATACATGCTCATATGATGTCAAGACACTGAGGAATGATGTGCCTATGACTTGAAGTGCACACTGAAGAATGATATGCCTATGACTTGAAGTGCATTTGGGCTGATTTTGATTGGATTTTACTTAGTTTTGACAAGGGTTTGTTGGCTATAATGAACAGGGTTGAATACCACTTTGAGGATTTGGGCATTATATCCTACTTCTAGACTTGATTTTGGGAATCCAGAATGATGTATTGATGCTTGACTTTGATGTCATGTATGTGGAAACTTCTTTGGGAAGGTCTTATGCTTATTTTGGAGGATTAAGATCTTGCTCCTAACTGTCATAAAATTGCAAGTCACAAGACAAATTTGAGAGGTTTTTTCTTGAACTCTATGCTTTCTAATTGAGTTGGCTGACACTGTTTTGGTACTGGATTACCCGCATACACTTTGGGTAGTGATTGGAAATGTTTTATATGTCATCTTTGGGCTGAAATGCACCAATTTTTGCAGACATTCTAAAGCTCTAAAAATAGTGGACAGCAGGTCTTGTCTACAAAGACAGGTTATACATGCAACTGTCAAATGCTTGTTGGACATACACCAATGTATGTATGGATAGTTGTCCCCAATATGGATCTCTTCACTCTTCAGCATGTTAGGCATGTACCTTAGCTCAACAAGAGCTTGATTAGTACTGGTCAGCTAGATGATGATGGTTTTCATACCACCTTTGGTGATGGGAAATGGAGGATCCATAAGGGATCTAGGGTTATTGCCAGAGGTTGCAAGAGTGATATTTTGTATCCACTTTATGTATCTAGTGTGCATGACCATGTTGTTGCCTTGACCGAGCAGCCAAGTGTTTCCTTGTGGCATGGCTGGTTGGGACACATGAGTCTCCTGTCAGACAAGAATGAAAGTACTTTTTCGTTTGGGTTACTTGCCTTGTCTTCATTATGCTGATTTTGAGCATTGTGATCATTATGTTTATGGTAAGCATGCATAGACGTCTCATAAAAAGTCTCTTTCATTGAAATCTTTGCCTCTAAAGTTAATACATTACGATGTTAGGGTTATCTCTAGGGGGAAAGAAATACTTTGTCGCATTTTTTTATGATGCTACTTGGAATGTATGAATTTACCCTATTTGTGATGAAGTTCTTGACAAGTTTCAAAAATTATTGGCATTGGTTGAGAACTAGACTAATAAGACACTTAAGTGTCTTCGCAATGACAATAGTGGGGAGTATGTGTCCAAAGCCTCTCATGCATTTTGTGACAGTAAGGGGATAAAGAGGGAGCTCACTGCCCCTCATAATCCACCCCAAAATGGAGTTGCAAAGTGCATGAATCGGACCATCAAAGATAAGGTCCGTACGATGATGTCTCATGTTTCAGTACCCCATGGCTTTTGGGTAGAGGCTATTATGACAGCCGTTCATCGGATCAATAGGTCACCGAATAGGTCTTTGGGGGGGAGATTCCCTTAGGAAGAGTGTCCGGCAAGCCACCTTCTTATGCTCATTTGCGAGTGTTTGATTGGTGAGGCTTTTGTGCACATATGGAAAGAGGAACGTAGCAAACTAGAACCAAAGTCCTGTAAATGCATATTCCTAGGATATGATGATGAGGGTGAGATGGGGTATAGAATTTGGGATACTCTATTTGTCTCAGTAGGAGTATGTCTCCAAAATTTTGCAACATTTCAATATGGAGGGGGGAAAGCAATTGGAGTTCCATTGCCTCCATATGTGAAACTCAACATCTGATGATGAGAAGGCTGAAATAGCCAAGATTATGTATGCTTCAATTGTTCGTAGTTTGATGTATGCCATGGTTGCTACACGTCTTGACATTGCCTTTGCAGTGGGAGTGGTTTAGTAGGTACATGGAAAACCAGCATTGGGAAGTAGTGAAAGGTATTATGAGATACCTCAAGGGCACAAGGGATTTGTGCATCTGCTTTGGTAAGCAGAAGGCATTTGTCATTGCCTTTATGGATGCAGACTATACTGGACATGTGGACTGCAGGAAGTCTGCTTCAAGGTATGTGCTTACCTTCACAGGGGGATTTGTTTCCTAGATATTCAGGCTACAAAAGTATGTTGCACTGTCTACTACAAAGGCAGAGTATGTGGCTGGCACTAAGGCATGAAAAGAGGCCTTATGGTTGTCATGTTTGGTTGTTGTTTGCTAAGCTTGGTATCACCACTAAGGTTTCTGTCGTCCGCTGTGATAGTCAAAGTGATATCATGTTAGCACGGAACCTTGTCTTTCATGAAAAGACAAAACACATACAGGTGAAGTATCATTTCATTAGGGAGGTACTTGATAGCAAGATCATTGAGCTAGTCAAGGTACACACTGACGATAACCCTACAGACCTTCTCATGAAGGGTCTTCTAACAAAGCAGTTTACCCATTGCAGGAGGCAGATGATGGGTATTGGATAGGTATAGCCTCTTTTAGCTTTGTACATACTTAGACTTAGTTGATTCTTTTCCTCTACCTTTGGGCACATTGCCTTTAGGGGGGAGGTTGTTGGGATATAGGGCAGTGCCCAATGCAATGCCTGTGCTCACCCTTAAGGGCTGACCTGTGGCATGACTTATATACCTATCTAAAACATTATTGAGGTACTCTTCAGTACCACCAAAAGAATGTGTCTTTGTCTCTCATCTCTCTCAACCTGTATCAACGACTTCACTCCATTGATCCATGCATACAATAGGTCAACAATCCTTTAACAACAACCATGGATAGCTAATATTCAATAATCTCTCTCCAAGGCAGTAATCAAGTGGTTCACCCAACAATAACGATCATCATTACCACTATGATAGAGAGTACAAATAGAAAATTAGCATACCATAGTTCAAAGGGGACAATCTAGCTGAGCTTGAAGAATGGATTCATAAATTGAAAATGTATTTAACACTCTATCCACACCATGATGAGGCAAAGATTTGCTATGCAGAATTACATTGAGAGGGATACACACATACATGGTGGAGATACATGATGAAAATTGAGCAAGTCTTTCATACATGGGAGGACTTTAAATCAGCCACGATCCAGATATTTGTATCTCCAATGGAAAAATAAAGATTGGAAAGAAAGTGGTATGATCTTAGACAATGAGGCTCTATGGTAAGGGAGTATTCCAACTAGTTCCTAAACCTTTCCATGTATGTTGAGGAAATTTCTACAACCAAGTTGAGTAAGTATATTTTTGGATTAGATCCAAAACCTTCAGCAGAGGTGGGGGTAGCAAAGTCTATGATTGTACATGCATCTGTACTGTATGATGAACACTATAGTGAGAAATATAGAAGAGAAGTGAGCTCTTTAAAAAAAAGATAAGGGGCACTTATCACTCAAATCAACCAACAAGGTTTGGATATTAGCCAGAAAAGAGAGGCTTCTAGACATGAGAGCCGAGCTTAAAACACTATTAGCAAGGTTCCTACATACCCTACAACATATACTTCCAAGCAAGGAAACTTCAAATATAATGTTCATCCAAAAGGGAACTTCAAAGGAGCTCAAAGTGGAGCTAAATAGTCACCCAATACCATTAGTGACAAGCCCTTCCCTAATGACAAGCTGAAAGGACTATGTTTCAAATGTGGAGAAAAATGGTCACCTGATCATAAACAAAAGTGCAAAGCTAATAGTGCAAAGCATAATATGGTGATCATCGAAGATTCATATGATGATGAAGCCCTTGAGGAAGGTCAAATACAAGATGATGCAATTCTTACTTGTGATGAAGTGTTTGACCATGATAATCACTTTGTATAGGAGGATTTAGAGCTAGTCAATAGGTTTTCACTTGATCTAGCTAGTCTATTTGACCCAAGTGGATTACCATTGGATAATTCTTTAGGTGTTGCATGTTCACCTATGCTATGTTCTATATTCCAAGATGCTTGGATGGGTTGTAAAGGAGATAATATACTTCACCTTAAAGATATGATTAATTCTAAGGTTTGTCGTATTCTTATTAATGCTAGCAATATATATACCTTTGTTTTTGCCAAATCATTATTTGAATTGAAGTTATTACCTCAAGAGATGGACACCCCATTGAAGGTACAAGTGGCAAATGGAGCTTGAGAGTTGAGCAAGGTGTAACGTGCCGCCCAAGCTTCCCTTGGCGGTACATTCTTAGTAGCCTATCAAGATATGTCATAGGAAGCGTTGTCCGAGATTTGGGTAAAACCCTCGGAGTTTGCTAACTAGGCTTGCTTGAGTCTACCTTGCAGTGGAAGTTCCGGGCACTCCCACAGGGATCGACCTGAGTTTTTCTAGTCAAATCTATTACTAGCGGCTAATTAGTATTAGTGGATTCTAAAGTGAAGCGAATTAGGATTTTTGGTTTCTAATGGTCCATCAAGTGCGATTTTTATTCCTTCTTAGGAAAGCTCTTGGCTTATCGAGACCACCCAACCATAGGCCTGGATCCTCCCACTTTCCTTGAGAGAGTAGTTTTAGTTATCTAATTACCTACCACTTCAGGTTCAACATATAAAAACAACTTCTTTAATGTCACAACTCTATAGAAACAGAATTTGTATCCTTTTTCATTAATTTGTCTATATAATGATTTATTAAATGTATTTCCTTTGCACTAATTAGATATAAAGAAAAGTGCATTGGAGCTGGCCACTGATGAGTGGTCACAGGTTATGGTGGACCCACGCGGTGGGTTAGAGAAAAGATAGTTCACACTTCCACCTATATGACCCGATTGGGCGCCTGTGACTAGAACTCATGCATATCAGGGTTAGACTCGCACACAGAAAGGATTGATGCCTTGAAGTGTGGGCTAGATCCACCAGAACAGACAGTTACAATCAACAAGATGGCATGATCATGAAATGCTTGTATAATATGCATGTGTGGGCTGAAAGCTTGAAATGCACATTTCTTTGCATAAGAAAATCACATGAAGATTCGGATACCATTTTTGCAATGTACACGGAAAAAGCTTTCATATGACACCCATATTGGGGGGGTCCCTAAAATTTAGGAGATCCCTAAATTTTAGGAGGTCCCTAAAATTTAGGAGCCTCGAATTAGCCTAAAAATGCTAGTCCTAAAAAATAGGGATGTCATTCTAAAAATAGTAAGTTCTGTACTCTGACTGTGCTTACTAAATTTGGTTGTTTCTATTCTTGACAGTATTCAACCCAAAAAGGAAGGCCATAGAGAAGAGACAAGTGTCAAGACACTTGTCACACAAGTTTCCAAGTGTCCCACCACTTGTCACATCTCATGACATGTGGCTGGACACTTGTCTTGTGCTACTCCACTTTCCCCTTTTGTACTAGCTCTCCCCTCTCCTATAAATAAGAGCTCGTTTTTCTTCATTCAACATCATTTTTCTTTGCTGTAAACTCATGAACATCACCCACAGATAGCCAGAAACTGGCCCCATCCATCCCCATCATCATCCCCCACTTCTCCATTATCAAATTCCTCCATATTCCCTCTTCTATCACTGTTTTTTTTTTTTTCAAGACAGCAAGCCTGTAAATTCATTACAGCACCTCCTTCTTGAGCTCTTTCTTCCATTTTAGCTACAAGAAGCAAGCTCTATCCATGTACTGCTTATCAGCGATGGAGAAAGGCTGAATTCCCCTTTTTCTTCTCTCATACTGTAAAGAAATTAGTTCTTATCATTGCATAATAGATAATGCATGTGTGTTTGTACATCTTTGCATGATCTTGTGAGAGTGAGAATTACTTCTTCTCACTCTCAGGTTGATTGTAACTGAGCTCTTCCCTAAGGGACTTGGGTTGAGCAGAAATACATTCCTTCGGGGGGGGTTGCCCATCTTCAACCCTCAATCTTGTCTCCATTACTTTTACATTTTCATGGCTGTAATTTTGTGAGCAATTTTCATTTTCAGCTTTAGGTGTTCATTCTCTTTTATATTAAATCTCGAAAACAAGCAAATATCATAATTGTTAAGCATACTACGTTGTTCGGGGCGTTTACAGTGGTATCAGAGCTTTGGCTCGGTCCTCACCCCCAACACTGGTAGTGCTTACAACTATAAGTTTGTTTGTTTTCAGCCCTTGCATTGAGTGCGTGAGCATATTTTTTTTTCTTTAGTCTCAATGGATCAATCGAGTGCTATCCTTCAAGCCATTCAAAGTCTTAGAGAGGAGAATCAGCAAATTCGTGAGCAACTTCTCAAACTAGAAAAAGTTGAGAATCCCAAAGAATTCAAGGAAAGAAGCCCATCTACTTCAAGGAGACAAAGCCATACCAATGAAAGGAGCCGATCAAGAAGTCCAACTACTTCTAAGAGGCAGTCCCATTCTACTTCAAGACAAAGAAAGAGATCGCGTCGAAGCTCATCCTCTTCTTCAAAGTCATCTGGCGCCTATTCTGATGGATCCTCTTCTAGTAATGAAGAGTCACACCCTTCTCGTGGAAGACCTCATCATCGTCAAAGGCGTCGACATTCTTCACCCTCGGCTCCATCTTCATCCCCATCAAGCACTTCATCATCTTCAACCTCAATATCCGAGCATGGACGAAGGCATAAGAAGAAGAAGAAGACTAAGTCACTATCTCAACTTGAAAAGAAGATCAAGTTCAGTATGTATGATGGTTCCCGAAATCCTGATCTTCTTCTGAAGTTTATTCGTCAATTTCAAATTTTGTATGGTCGTGACAAGTATAAAGAAAAAGAAAAGATTAAGTTTGCAGCTTTACATTTAACCGACTTAGCCCATACTTGGTGGACGGGGTTGGAATATGATCATGCTGCCCCAAAATCATGGCGGTCCTTTGTTCGCCTGATACAAAGCCAATTTCTTCCTGTTCATTTCAAAAGAGATGTAAAAATGGAATGGGATCGGCTTTGGCAAAGGAAAATTGAGTCACTTGGTGACTATACCAAGAGATTTTGGGAGCTACTTTTGAAGGTCCAACATTTCAAGAAGATCAGCAGTTCGGAAAAGCTTAGGAAGTTTCAAGGAGATTTGCATTTTAAACTTCGTACTGCTCTTAATCATTATCATTGTTCTAGTCTCACGGAACTCATTGACCATGCTGAGACATGGGAAATGGAGCACAATGGCAACAAATCATTCCAAAAGAATGATAAGAAGAGAGTAGCTGATGATGAGGTGTATTCAGCCCCAAATGAAGGACAAAAACAGTGGCAAAAGCAGCCATCAAATCAAAAGAAGATGAAGCCCTATGCACCTCCTAATGCTCCTCAATTTCGCTCCAATCTATACCCACAAGCAAAGCAATTTTCCGAAGAAGAAAAGCAACGCTTCATGAAAGAAGGGAAGTGCTTTAAATGTGGACAAACAGGCCACATAGCGAAGCAATGTCCAAACAAGGGACAAAGCAAGGTTTCTGACAACAAGCCTAAGTCGCCAGTGAAAATCAATGCTATCAGTGATGTAGTTGCAAACACAACTCACACTCCAGAGACGCGCAAATTATTAAAAGCTTGGGGACAGTTGCAAGGTAAGCAAGCACTATTCTTGATAGATCTTGGGGCGAATGAAAATATTATTTCCTTGCAATTAGCTAAAGAGCTTGGATTAAAGAATGAAGAGATGGACACTCCGGTAGAAGTTCGCCAAGCTTTAAATGTGGATGAAGGTGACACAATGAAGACTGTGATACCCTACATTGGCAAGCTCAAGTTTCAAATTCAAGGCTACAGTGACGAAGATACCTTCTGTATCGGAGACCTTGATGGTTGCGATGTGATTCTTGGCATGCCCTGGAATCATAGAATAGATTCAACCATCTTCTCTCAGAAAAAGAAGGTAGAACTCACCAACAAAGGCAAGAAGTACGAGATCCAAGCTGGAGTTTCTGGAGACACCATACCTATGGTAAGCCATATGCAAGTCTCTAGAGCAATTAAGGATTGTGTTCAATGTTGTCTGCTTTATGTCACTGATGTAAAAGATAATATGAATGCTGAAAACCAAGAGCAACTTCAGCTCTTGGAAAAGTATAAAGATTGTTTTTTGGAAGATCTTCCTTATCAGCTTCCCCCAGAAAGGCCAGAAGACCATCATATTGATATTATTCTGGGTAGTTCTCCTCCTAATATAGCCCCATACCATGTGAGCCGTCCTCAACAAGAAGAAATCAGAAAGCAAGTCGAAGACCTACTCAACCGTGGGCTAATTAGGCCAAGTAGCTCACCATTTTGTTCACCGGTTCTTCTTGTTCAAAAGAAAGATGGCACATTCAGGATGTGCATTGATTATCGAGCCCTCAACAAAATCACTGTGAAGAATCGGTTTCCTATTCCCAGAATTGACGACATTTTGGATCGTCTAGGAGGCTCAAAGGTTTTCAGCCGCATTGATCTAAAGAGTGGTTATCATCAAATTAGGGTAATACCACAAGATGTACACAAAACTGCTTTCCGCACTTCATACGGTCTTTATGAATTCTTGGTGGTTCCTTTCGGATTAACCAATGCACCAGCCACCTTTAATCGAATGATGGAGCGCATCTTTAGAGAGCATCGACAATATGTCGGTACTTTCTTTGATGATATTCTTGTCTTTAGCAAGAATGAAGAGGATCATCATCAACACTTGGAAATTGTTCTACAATTACTACAACAAAATCAACTCTTGGTAAATGGTAAAAAGAGTGAATTTTTCATGCATAAAATAAATTACCTTGGGCATGTCATCTCTTTTGAAGGGATTCAGATGGATCCTGAAAAGATCAGGATAATCCAAGAATGGCCTCATCTTCGTGATGTACATGAGGTGCGATCGTTTCTTGGCTTATGTTCTTATTACCGCCGCTTCATCAAGCATTTTGCACATATGGCTTCTCCACTTCATGACCTTACAAAGAAGAAGATCTCTTTCCAATGGAAGGAAAAAGAGAAGGCAGCCTTCACAAGGCTGAAAACAGCTCTTACTTCTGGACCTGTTCTTATCATTCCAGATCTGGTAAAACCATTTGTGGTGGAAGCAGATGCTTGCGGTGATTGTGGTAAAACCATTTGTGGTGGAAGCAGATGCTTGCGGTGATTGTATTGGTGCAGTGCTAAATCAAGAAGGCCATGCCGTAGCCTTTGAAAGCCGCCGTCTAAATGATGTGGAGAAAAGGTATGACATTTATGAAAATGAGCTCTTAGCAGTGGTTCATGCTTTAAAGATATGGAAACATTATCTTTTAGGCAATGAATTCCTTATTAAAACCGATCATCAAAGCTTGAAGTATTTCAAGACTCAAAAGCATTTGTAGGAGAAACATGCAAGATGGGAAAATTTCTTGTCTATGTTTCATTTTCAAATTATGTACACTCCAGGGAAACAAAATGTAGTTGCTGATGCACTTTCTAGAGTGCCTCGCATTGCAACTATTACAGTGGCTCATCATGAAGATTTTCAAACGATGAAGAATACTTATGATGAAGATACTGATTTTGCAGCAGTTTGGTCAAATTTACAGCAAGGAGGTTCTCATCCAGATTATTCCATCAAAGACGGTTACCTTCTCATGAACAATCGCCTTTGTGTCACTCTTCCTATTCGACAAAAGGTGCTTAAAGAAAGTCATGAACCCCCTTATGCAGGGCATAGAGGGAGGGCAGCCACTCTAAGTGCAATTGAGCGCTACTTTTATTGGCCAACATTACGAAAAGATACACATAACTTCATCGAGGCTTGTCTGGTATGCCAAAAATCCAAATATGATAGGCAGAAGATTCCAGGATTGTTGCAACCTCTTCCAGTGCCCAAAGATCCATGGGAATCTATCACAATGGATTTCATCTCAGGTATTCCAAGAACACCTCAAGGTCATGATATGATTTGGGTCATAATTGATAGATTCAGCAAACAATCACATTTTATTCCATGTCATAAAACATTGAAATCCGCACAAGCTGCAAGACTTTTCATTCAACATATCTTCTGATTACATGGTATGCCTTCTGAGATCATTTTAGATAGAGACTCCAAATTCACAAGTAACTTTTGGCGTGCTTTATTTGAGAATTTGGGAACCACTTTAAAGTTCTCCTCAGCTTTTCATCCTCAAACTGACGGCCAAACAGAGGTGATGAATCTCACTCTTTTGGATATGTTGAAAGCTTATGTTAGTGAACATAAGTCACAATGGGAGAAATATCTTCCATTATTGGAGTTTGCTTACAACAATACAGTGCACTCATCCACAGGGAAAGCTCCAAATGAAATAGTACAGGGTAAAGTGATTCCCCCTCCAATTATTCGCACTAAAGATAAGATTTTTGCTGCCGATGAGTTTGCTTCAGATTTAAAAACCGCAATGGATCAAGTTCGAGCCACTATCAAAGTTGCCCAAGAGCGACAAAAGAAGCAAGCAG
Organism: Lygodium microphyllum; assembly: GCF_053477565.2. Classification (NCBI taxonomy): domain Eukaryota; kingdom Viridiplantae; phylum Streptophyta; class Polypodiopsida; order Schizaeales; family Lygodiaceae; genus Lygodium; species Lygodium microphyllum. The sequence continues at coordinate 1,460,112 of NC_141157.1, read as the reverse complement.
ATAAACGAAGAAGACCTTTGGCTTTTGAAAAAGGTCAATATGTCTTGCTAAAGTTTGATAAAAGCAGGCTCAAACAAGGTTCTGGTCAAAATTCATCTTTTCCAAAGCTCTCCAGTAGATACTTTGGACCCTTCAAAGTGATTGAGAAAATAAATGAAGTTTCTTATCGACTTGAGCTTCCTACTCATTGGAAAATACACAATGCTTTTCATGTAAGTTTGCTAAAACCTTACATAGGACCAGAACCAAAGGAACCCATTACTGAAGATCCCCCAGAAGTTGAAGAAATAGAGCAACTCTTGGAACCTGAAAAGATTTTGTTTCTCAAGGATCGAACCACGAGAAGTGGCCTTGTGACACGAAAATTCTTGCTAAAATTCAAGAATCTACCCACAACAGATGCATAGTGGGTAGATGAAAAATTCATGAAGGATTACCCAAATATTCTACAGCAATATCAAGAAGCTTTTCAGCTGAGGACAGCTGAATAAAAGCCAGAGGACTGTCACAACTCTATAGAAACAGAATTTGTATCCTTTTTCATTAATTTGTCTATATAATGATTTATTAAATTTATTTCCTTTGCACTAATTAGATATAAAGAAAAGTGCATTGGAGCTGGCCACTGATGAGTGGTCACAGGTTATGGTGGACCCACGCGGTGGGTTAGAGAAAAGATAGTTCACACTTCCACCTATATGACCCGATTGGGCGCCTGTGACTAGAACTCACGCATATCAGGGTTAGACTCGCACACAGAAAGGATTGATGCCTTGAAGTGTGGGCTAGATCCACCAGAACAGACAGTTACAATCAACAAGATGGCATGATCATGAAATGCTTGTATAATATGCATGTGTGGGCTAAAAGCTTGAAATGCACATTTCTTTGCATAAGAAAATCACATGAAGATTCGGATACCATTTTTGCAATGTACACGGAAAAAGCTTTCATATGACACCCATATTGGGGGGGTCCCTAAAATTTAGGAGATCCCTAAATTTTAGGAGGTCCCTAAAATTTAGGAGCCTCGAATTAGCCTAAAAATGCTAGTCCTAAAAAATAGGGATGTCATTCTAAAAATAGTAAGTTCTGTACTCTAACTGTGCTTACTAAATTTGGTTGTTTCTATTCTTGACAGTATTCAACCCAAAAAGGAAGGCCATAGAGAAGAGACAAGTGTCAAGACACTTGTCACACAAGTTTCCAAGTGTCCCACCACTTGTCACATCTCATGACATGTGGCTGGACACTTGTCTTGTGCTACTCCACTTTCCCCTTTTGTACTAGCTCTCCCCTCTCCTATAAATAAGAGCTCGTTTTTCTTCATTCAACATCATTTTTCTTTGCTGTAAACTCATGAACAGCACCCACAGATAGCCAGAAACTGGCCCCATCCATCCCCATCATCATCCCCCACTTCTCCATTATCAAATTCCTCCATATTCCCTCTTCTATCACTGTTTTTTTTTTTTTTTCAAGACAACAAGCCTGTAAATTCATTACAGCACCTCCTTCTTGAGCTCTTTCTTCCATTTTAGCTACAAGAAGCAAGCTCTATCCATGTACTGCTGATCAGCGATGGAGAAAGGCTGAATTCCCCTTTTTCTTCTCTCATACTGTAAAGAAATTAGTTCTTATCATTGCATAATAGATAATGCATGTGTGTTTGTACATCTTTGCATGATCTTGTGAGAGTGAGAATTACTTCTTCTCACTCTCAGGTTGATTGTAACTGAGCTCTTCCCTAAGGGACTTGGGTTGAGCAGAAATACATTCCTTCGGGGGGGGTTGCCCATCTTCAACCCTCAATCTTGTCTCCATTACTTTTACATTTTCATGGCTGTAATTTTGTGAGCAATTTTCATTTTCAGCTTTAGGTGTTCATTCTCTTTTATATTAAATCTCGAAAACAAGCAAATATCATAATTGTTAAGCATACTACGTTGTTCGGGGCGTTTACATTTAAATTATCTCGTGATACAAATTTGTTACATGCCTTTAATTCACAACACAAAAATAGAGTAAAGAAATTCCTTCTTAATAGGTCCTTTTTTTAAAAAATGACCTTTACAATGTTTTTTGTTAAAAGTATTATTCTCTCCAAGTTTTTTTCCCCAACTAGTATTGGAACTTCCAAGACACAGTCTGAAAATTGAAGGGTAGTTTGTAGTTTGTAAGAGCCTAAGGAGTTTGTGACCAGAGCCCCCTAATACCCTCACCTCCTCCTGCTCACTAGAGTTCCCTACGACAAGATCTTTCACGTCATGATTGTTCTATTCTCACTAATGCAAAAAGAAAGAGAAAAATCCCTTGGAGTAGGTTTTATTCACGTTGGCCTTGGGGAGGTCTAGTGCCATTAGGAACACTGCCTCAGTCAGCGTTCTGTGCTCATCGGAATACAACGTCAATCGGCAATCTGTACTTAGTCATCCACCTTTTAGCCTAATGATTTTAGAAAATGTCAATACCTAGGTTTAACCAACATCTTTATTTTGAATACATTATACTTAAACTTCTAACAAGTTTGTTTCCAAGACAAATCTTTTCTTTTCAAAATTTAATAATATTGGAACAAATGAGCATAAGTGGCAATACAAAAAAACTTTGAGACAAATCAACATAAGTGACAAAACAACTTCGAGACAATTCAACATAAGTGGTGATATAACTTTAAGACAAATAAGCATAAGTGGCAACATAACTTCGAGACAAATCAACATAAGTGGCAATATAACTTCGAGGAAAATCAACATGAGTGGCAATATAACTTTGAGATAAATCAACATGTGGCAAAATAACTTCGAGACAAATCAGCATAAGTGAGAAAATAACTTCAAGACAAATTAGCATAAGTGGCAATATAACTTTGAGACAAATCAACATAAGTGGCAATACCTTCCAATAGTCTTCTTAGACTTCCTCTTCCTTGGGGATTAGTTTGGATTGAATTTAAGCAAGAATTTTATACTTGAGGATAACTCCCTTGGAGTTTTGTGGGTCTTTGACTGTAATAAAGAAAATCTTGGTTAGTTTGATTACAAACAGTATCATTTGTCAATTGCATCTCAAGGTCTCTTATATACCGAGGATTAGCACCCATGTTTACCCATCAGAGATTTTGTTTGATCAACACAAAAATCAAAAATATTAAATCTTTTAGGGACACAGTACCTTCCTTGTACTCGCTTAGATTCATCTTGTATAAACCCAAGTTACCCCTTGGAACTTGCGGTTTTTAAGAATTCCTCAAAGAAATTATATGCACGAATCAAATAAAATCTTATTTTTCACATGCAGCTTCTGTTGCCTGTTTATGGGATAAAGGCCTGCTAGCTGCCGCATTATTGGCAGCTCCTACCTCCTCGACCTTCATAGCTTTCTTCTTCAAGGCCATGGTCTTTAATCTCCAAATCACAAAAAGGGAAATTCGGTGAAGGAGCTTGGGGTAAGTTATATTGACAGAATTTTGATTGACGAGGGAAAAAGCGATCACCAAGAATTGCGAGAAATCGAGAAGAGCCTTGATTCCACAAGGGAATAGGATAGAAGGGACAAAGGAATTGAATTTGAGAGCTCTCAGAGTATCCTCCTTATCTTCTTAACGAGAAATTCTTGTGCTCATGCTTCTCTTGCCTCATTCCCTCTTGCTCTATACTCCTAAGAAGGGCCTCTCCCCTCTTGCTCGTACTGCTCTCAACAGCTCCCCATGCCTCTTATTTATAGCTAAATTGGAGAAGAAGGGTTGTGGCTAAGAAGAAAAGGTATTTGTGGAGGGGATCTTGGCAAAATCAACAATCTGAAGCTTCCAAGATGCAATCTAATACTGGCAATTTGATCTTTGAGGTCCAGAGAGGCTGCGAGAGATGGCATGACTAATTCACTTGGCTCTCGTATGATCTTGCTTCATCCCAATCCTCTCGTTGAACTGAAAGGAGGGGGAGATTGCTGGAGTTGAATGTTGAATTACTGACGGTGATTTCATGCTCCTTAGTTCAAGATTAGAGATGCCAAGATTGGGGGTTTGTTGTGCCATTTTTTCTTCCATAAAAGGGGGGGTAGCTAGATCATCGTCATCTTCCTCTCTTCCTTCTGTTTCTTAAGCTTTTTAAGCTTTAAGGCTTAAAGCTTTATGATTTATCTCTACTTACCAAGTTTTAAATGTGTGTAGTCAAATTCAACTTATGGCTCCTAACTCTTGTTCGTGCAGTCACTTTCATGACAGGTGGCTACAGTCTTTGTTAAGCTGGAAGAATGTCGGGTTAAGCTGGAAGAATGTCGGGTTATGACAGGTGGCTACAGTCTTTGTTAAGCTGGAAGAATGTCGGGTTAAGCTGGAAGAATGTCGGGTTATGACAGGTGGCTACAGTCTTTGTTAAGCTGGAAGAATGTCGGGTTATGACCCTCGAGTCTTTTTGCTTGAGATCTTCTCTATTTAATGATTTTAGAGTTCTTCAAGTCCATTTTGCAAGAAGTCAAGAAGATTTTAAATTAAAGTTGAGATATCACATCCTCTCCCCCTTAAAGGAATCAAGATGTCCTCATCTCGAATGAAATTGGGGATATTGGTTACATAGTGATTCATGGTCAATCCAAGTGGCATCCTCTTCATGGTAGTCTTTCCACTGGACAAGATATTCTCTAAGGGTTTTGCTTCTTAGAGTCTTCTCGAGCATGTCAAGTATCTTTTCTACTTGAAGTTCGAGGACCCCTTGACTGGGCATTACAATTTATTGGTCGTTTAGTACATGGTCTTGGTTAGGAACATGCGCTTTCAATAGACTGACATGAAATACAAGTTATTAGGGAGTTGTAGCTTGTAGGCATTTGGTCCTAGACACTTTAGCACCTTATATGGCCTAGAATACCTAGGACTTAGCTTCTTGAATTCCCACAAAGATAACAAACTTTTCTTTGGGCGAACTCATAGGAAAACCATGTTACCTTCTCTGAAGATGCGTTCTTGTCTATGTTGATCAACATATGCCTTCCGTCGATCCTTGGTGGCTTGAATATCTTGTCTTATAGCTTTTACTTGCTAATCCATTTCTTCCAGCATTTGCCTAGATGCTTCTACCCATAGGGTAGGATATCAAAAAAAATTATGGTGTAAGACAATGTTGCCCATATAGCACTTGAAAAGGAGTCATTTGAATACTTTGATGGTGTGATGTATTGTAGGAAAATTCAACTAAGGGTAGGTAGTGGATCCACCATTTAGGTTCCCTATTACAATAAGCCCTCACTTTGTCCTCAATAACTTGGTTGACTTGCTCTGTTTGACCATTAGTTTGGGGATGGTAAGTAGCACTTAAGCAAAGCTGGGTTCCTAGAGCTTCAAACAAACTCTTCCAAAAGTTTGAGGTGAAGAGAGAATCACGATATCTCATGATTTTTTTGGGTAATCCATATAACCTAAAATTCTCCTTAATGAAAAGCATGGCGATATAGGAAGCCTTGTAATTGGTTTTTATAGGAATAAGGTGTGTAACTTTTGTTAGCATATCAAAGACTACCATTATGGAGTTATATCCTCCTTGTACCGGGGGTAATCCAACTATGAAGTCCATGCTGATATACTCCCATTTCATTTGAGGGATGTCAAGTGGTTGGAGCTTTCCTGGCGATTTGACAAGATCTTTGTTTGACAGTTTAGGCATTCGATGACATACTTGAGTACATCATCCTTGAGTCTTTTCCAGTAGAAGCTTCTTCTAATTGTATTAAGAGTCTTAGCATAACCAAGGTGGCCCAAAAATGGAAAATCGTGAGCTTCCCAAAGTATTTTCCTCTTGAGTTCTTAACTTGCAAGAGTACATAGTCTTGTCTTGTAATAGGCAAGCTCCTCGTTTATGGAAAAATATTGATACTTAGTCTTGATTTTTGGATATGAATCCTTGAAGGAAATTTCTCTTAACAAAATTTGATAGCTTGGATCCTTTGCTATCTCTTCTTTATCCATTTCTATGAGAGGATTATAGGCATTGAAATCATTGTGGCAAGAGTTCCAGCCCTAGAGGGTTCTTCTAGGATTAGAGCATTAAGGAATGATTTACGGCTTAGGGCATCTGTAATCGCTTTATTTCAAAGTCAAATTCTTGCAAGGTCTCAACCCATTGGGGTTGTCTCATATTGAGATTTGACTGAGTAAAAATTCACTTTAGGCTCCCATGATTAGTGACTAGAGAAAACCTATTACCAAGTAGGTAATGTCTCCATAGTTTAAAGGCATGAATTACATCAAGTAACTCTAAGTCATGTGTAGTATAGTTTCTTTCATGGATCTTTAATTTTCTTAAAGTATAGGCCACTGGATGTCCTTCTTGCATAAGCACACAACCCACAGCAAGAGAGCTTCGTTAGTTATGACTTCGAATTCTTTGCTAAGGTCCTGTAACCTTAAGATAGGGGCGGTTACCAAACTTTGCTTAAGCTTCTCAAGGCTAGATTGTTTGGCATACGTCCATGTAATGGAGACCTGCTTTTTCAGAAGGTCAATGAGAGGCGCAGCGATTGAGGCATCATCTTTAATGAAGACTCTATACCAACTCGTTAGCCCTAGAAAGCTTCACACTTCCCTGACCGTTGTCGGGGGTGGTTAGTCTTATACATATTGGACCTTGGCAGGATCCACTAAAATGCCATCTACTAATAATATTTATCCTAGATATTTAATCTACTTGATAATAAATATCCATAAATCTATATTTTAGAGGAAGATCAGGTAATCCATCTTTCTTGTAGTTGTGCCAACTGAAGCGTCCTACAACCATGACTCGATCAGCCGGTATAACCCTTGTAACCTCCTCGTAGATGTACTAGTTTAGTTTGACATGTCACCCTTAGTGAACATGTTTGAGTTTACTCTACCTCATAGAAGAGATAAATCTTGGCAACCTTAAGGGTTTCCATCTACCTTAATCTCTTTAAATTATTATCGCGGTAAGCAAGAAGGTTTGTGTCAATGTAATAATACCCTCTGCTTAACATCCATCGCCTTTCGTGATATAGGGGTGAAGGATTGTATATCTAATCTAATATCCACATGATCTAGTTTCTCGAGGAGTGCATTGCTAACATAAACATAACTTGGAAAATCAAGAATCATTTTCAAGGTTTGTCTTTCTGCCAATAATCAAGAACATATACCAATAAGGGAAGATTTCACTATTTAAGAGAAAGATATTTTATGTTGTAGTACATCAACATGTGCTCTGATGCCAACTGTAATATACTGCCTGAGCTTACCTTGGCAATACGTTCTTAATAGCCCATCAAGATATTTCCTAGGAAGCGCCATCTGGGATTTTGATAAAACTCTCAGAGTTTGCTAACTAGGCTCGCTTGACTCTACCCTGTAGTGGAAGTCCCGACCACTCCCATGAGGATCGACTTGAGTTTTCTTGTCAAATCTATTACTAGTGGCTAATTAGTATTAGGGGATTCTAAAGTGATGCGAATGAGGCTTTCTAGTTTCTAATGGTCCATCAATTGTGATCTTTATTCCTTTTTTTAGGAAAGCTCTCGGCTTACCGAGACCACCCAACCATAGGTCTAGATCCATCGGCCATCCTCCCACTTCCCTCGAGAGAGTAGTTTTAGTTATCCAATTACCTACCACTTTAGGTTCAACATATAGAAATAGCTTCTTTGAATTATCTCCTACTACAAATTCTTTACACACCTTTAATTCACGACACAAAAATCGAGTAAAGCAATTACTTCTTCATAGTTCCTTGCAGAAGAAAAAAATGGCCTTTACAATGTTTTCTATTCAAAGTATTATTCTCTCCAAGTTCCATTCCCCAACTAGTATTGGAACTTCTAGGATGCATTCTGAAAATTGAAGGGTCATTGACAATTTGTAAGAGCCTAAGGATTTTGTGACTAGAGCCCCTTGGTACCCTCACCTCCTCCTGTCGACTAGAGTTCCCTACGACAAGACCTTTTGCGTCATGATTGGTCTATTCTCACTAATGCGAAACAAAAGAGAAAAACCCCTTAGAGTAGGTTTTATTCACGCTGACCTTGGGGAGGTCTATGCCTTGGGGAGGTCTAGCACCATTAGGAACACTACCTTAGTCGGCGTTCTATGCTCACTAGAATATTGCCTTAGTTGGCAATCTATACTCAGTCATCTATCTTTTAGCCTAATGATTTTAGAAAAGATCAGTACCAAGCTTGCAATCACAAATATATTTATTTCGAATACATTATACTTAAATTTCTAACATTTTTGTTTCCAAGACAAATCTTTTCTTTCCAAAATTTAATAATATTGAGACAAATGAGCATAAGTGCCAAAATTAGCGTAAGTTGGTGATACAAAATAACTTCGAGACAAATCAGCATAAGTGGTGAAATAACTTTGAGAAAAATAAATATAAGTGGCGATATAACTTCAAGACAAATCAGCATAAGTGGCAATATAACTTCAGCATAAGTGGAAAAATAACTTCGAGACAAATCAACATAAGTGGCAAATATAACTTCGAGAGAAATCAACATAAGTGGCAATACCTTCCAATAGTCTTCATGGACTTCCTCTTCCTTGGGCATTATTTTGAACTAAATTTAAGCAAGGATTTCATACTTGAGGATAACTCCCTTGGAGTTTCGTGGGTCTTTGCCGGCAATAAAAGAAAATCTTGGTTAGTTTAATTATGAACAACATCATTTGGCAATTGCATCTCAAGGTCTTTTATATATACCCAGGATTAGTGCTCGTGGTTACCCATCAGAGATTTTGTTTGAACAACACAAAAATTAGAAATATCAAATCTTTTAGGGACGTGGTACCTTCCTTGGACTCACTTAGGTTCATCTTGTATAGATCCCAATTACTCCTTGAAATTTCAGGTTAAGAATTCCTCAAAGAAATTATATGCAATAAGTGAATTAAATCTTATTTTTTGCATGCAGCTTCTGTTGCCTATTCATGGGATAAAGGCTTGCTAGATTTTTTTATTTAAGAAAAATAGTACCTGAGGTCCATGGCAGGTGCTTGGTTGATGGTATTCGCGGGTTCATTCATAATCCCCGTACTTGCCATTCCCTTTGTAGTAATTGTTTCCGTAGCATGCATCTCTTGCCTCCCCGACCTTCATAGCTTTCCTCTTCAAGGCCATGGTCTTTAATCATAAGATTGAAAAAAGGGGAATTTGGCGAAGGAGCTTGGGGGTAATTAGATTGACGGGGGGAAAATGATCACCAAGAATTTTGAGAAATCGAGAAGAATCTTGATTCCACAGGGGAATAAGATAGAAAGGGACAGAGGAATTGAATTCGAGAGCTCATGGAGTATCCTCCTTGTCTTCATGACAAGAAATCCCCGTGTTTGCACTTCTCTTGCCTCACTCCCTCTTGCTCTATACTCCTGAGAAGGGCCTCTCCCCTCTTGCTTAGACTACTCTCACAATGGCTCCCTATGCCTCTTATTTATAGCTAAATTGGAGAAGAAGGCTTGTGGCTAAAAAGAAAAGCTCTTTATGGAGGGAATCTTGGAAAAGTCAACAATCTGAAGCTTCCAATATGCAATCTGATGCTGGCAATTTGATCTTTGAGGTCTAGAGAGGCTACTAGTGTAATATCCTTGTCTCCTACACAACATAAAAACCCCCTCCCTTAATAATTAAAAAGCATTAAAAAAATTGTATCTCCCTCCCCTGTCGCATCATTGATAGGAAGAGTGAGTGGTGATGATGTCGACATGAGGAGTGGAACTGAAGATGTGGCGAGAGATGATGACGATGCCAAGGAGGGAGAAGCAGTAGCCCTTGGCGATATCGATGACAAATGGAGGCCACGGGCCTACCAGATTCCTCGCCACCATGTAGAGAGGGGCGGCCCAACTCTACTGGCCACCTAGATGGAGGCTCGAGGCCACCTCACCCCCACCCCCCCCACCATCCGTTTCCCCCCAATTATAACTCTCACCCCCCAAATAATAACCATCCCTCCTCCATTATATAAGCGCCTCCCAACCATTTAAAAAAATGGGGAAAGATAGGGAGCCTTAGAGGAGGGGCCCAGGATGCTACGGAGAGCAGAAACATTACCAATCTGCCAATAGAGAGAGAGAGAGAGAGAGAGAGAGAGAGAGAGAGAGAGAGAGAGAGAGAGAGAGAGAGAGAGAGAGAGAGAGAGAGAGAGAGAGAGAGAGCATGTTCACATCTTAGAGGCCATTTGGGATTTCAAGAAAGAACCATCCAAGTCCCGAGCATCCTCCATGGCACACTAAGCGAACTAGACCGAGAATCACAAGAACTACAAGGGCTACACAAGCTGGCAATGGTACTATTACTACCTCTAATACCTTCACAATAGCCCTACATCCTCAGTTTCTGTAATTAAGTTTATAAGAGGTAATTCGATCGACAACCTTAGTTAGGAATATCCCTAGTGGTTTGAGTATATATAATACTTATTCTCCTTTGAAACTTTGGACTTGTTTAAAGAGGTTTCTTTTGGAAGTTTAGTTCTTGCGTGGGAGCAAATTCATAGCATGAAATGCAAAGACAAATGACAAGTTTTGAAGTAGGCTATGAGTGTGCTACATTTTATGGGAGGTCTTTGACAACATATGATGATGTTGATGATTGTAATAACCTTAACGATCTTCCATAATTCTATTTCTAAAACATCATACCTATCTACTTGATGCATTCATTTACTTAATGTAATTACAAGAATATGAACTGAGGGGTAAGCTCTCATCGTGCAGCTCCTATTTATGAGTGGCTCCCATGTAGTAGACCATAAAGGATGTTCACAGAGTTGGAAGGAAATTAGTTGTCCATGGGAGATGTTATTCATGATGATTATTTATTTTACCACATGCATTGGAAAGGTCACACAAATTGATCTTGCATTGAATTCTTGCTAATATCTTGAACTATTAGCTCATTTGGATCTTGAAGTCATGCATAGCTATAGTACAAACAACAATCATTGGGATTAAGACTACCATGCCTTGAGATTCACCGATAGTGACTATTCCTATCAATCCTATTCGGGGTTGGGCTAGATGCAACAACAACTCTAGGGTAAGCGAAGAGCTCAAGGATTAGGAAACCCTAAGTCAAGGAAAGACCGATGTTTTTGTACTCGTTAGGAAGAAGGTTCTGCTATCAAACTCATGTCTTGAGCAATGTCCTAGCTGAATGGAGGAATTATTAAGTACTTTTTGCATGGAATTTCTCATATCCCAAGGGAGAGAGAAAATATGCATTGGAAAGGTAATCGCAACTATTCTTGCAATGTTTGGAAAAGGATACCATTGTTTTTTCTGATTGATCAAATAACGACCTAGATGCTTTTGCATTAAAGTGATTATGGAATGTGAATTGGATGATTATTCAAAGTGCTTGTGTTTGATGGTAAATGCATGGCAAGGGTCTGTAATGACAAGTTGACATGGGAATAAAGGAATGTTCTTCTTGGAAGATGATATTAGGCCGATTGCCTTGATTGTGCTTGGTTTTTAAATTGGATTAATTAATGGAGGATATTTTGTGTGGGTGAATCATCTCCAAGCTCACGCCGTGTTTCAACTTAAGAGGGTAGTACTCGATTCATGGGCCAAAGGTCGAGTGGTGAAAAGGCCAACCACGGAAAGTGTGTCTCACTGCTAGGTCACTTGGGGTCATTGGAGCTCTGGACACCCCTTGCCGAGTCTGAAATGGAGTTGTAGACTACCATGAGCCCAACATCTAGGGCATTGGAAGATCCTATTCTAGATAATGGATAGAAATTATGGTGCCATGTGAATTGGACCAGTTACTTTTGCAGGGCAAAAGGTGTACTTCTGTTGGACAGAAGGGAAGATGGGGTCTGTCGCTATGCTTGGCTTCTCTGTTGCATTCTCAGTTAGGTTCTACACTTAGGTTTCAATCACCCAGCCAAGTCCCAGGGGCTTCTCCTACTGGCGGGTTCCTTCAAGTTATTGTGTCTTAGTGTGTTCCTTGTTACCTATAAGCAATTCTCAATTTACAATCACTCTGTGTGTGTGTGTGTGTGTGTGTGTGTGTGTGTGTGTGTGTGTGTGTGTGTGTGTGTGTGTGTGTGTGTGTGTGTGTGTGTGTGTGTGTGTGTGTGTGTGTGTGTGTGTGTGTGTGTGTGTGTGTGTGTGTGTGTGTGTGTGTGTGTGTGTGTGTGTGTGTGTGTGTGTGTGTGTGTGTGTGTGTGTGTGTGTGTGTGTGTACTCTTTTTCGTGCACTGTGCGTAATCAGGATTTCCTTCTCAACCTTGTTTTCCTAGTAATCTGGGGATTTTGTCCCCCACACCGTTGGATTTTTCTCTCTTTCAGTGAGCCATTGGTCACCAATCCTTCTTCCCATGGTAATTACTTCCGTTACAGCTTCAATGGATAGTACTTTGCTCAAGGCCACTGGGTATCAGAAGGTGAAATCGAAGGGTTGGCGATAATTTTTCCACTACCCCTACACTGATAGCTCCATATTCAAGTTCATGGGTAAGCAGTCCCTTTTTAGTGCGATGGGCAACTGTGGAACTACAAGTGGTTGCGCTTGAGCTCTTTTGCGTGCTTGATCCAACATTCTGGACCTCTTCTTTTTTGCTTCTACCTTCCTTTCTGCTATGGCATCTAGAATTAACCTTGGAAGCTTACTACTCAAAGTTTGTAGCCCTACTAAAATATGCATTGCCTATGGATATTGCGTAGCAAGTATCCAAGTTTTTCCATGGCTTGAACACTCCTCTAAACCACCGTCTTAAAGCAATGCACCTAACGGACTTGCAAGATGCATTACTTCGAGCAAAGCCAATCATCCAAGAACTTAAATTGGGCAATTGTGACAAAGATGATTCTCGAGATCAGGACAAGAGATGCCACACATGCGGAGAGATAGGGCACATCCGTAGCAAATGCCCCTACAATCAATGCTTCCATTGTAATGAGCTAGGAAACATCCAAGAGGACTGCCCTGATCTAAGTCTAGAAGACATTGAACCTCCAAGAAAACGAAGCTACACATGTGCAGTCTATGGATATATAGAGGAATCAGATGAAGACGAAGACCTAGAACCTACAACACCTCTTCAGGATGATTAGAATTCCTAGAAATTTTGTCGACATGAAATACAACTTGTATTGGAATATACTTTACTCTTGTAATTATAGTTAACCCAAGTAATATGAGTTGCACTACTTGAGTCATTATGAGTAGCGCAGCGGATGCATGGTGGGTCCTAACCCACAGGCCTTAAGCCCAATTAATGCTTGTCTTCCCCAGTTCTTCCCAAATGAGGACATCTCGAATTCTCTAAGGGGGAGAGGATTTAAATCCTCATTGCCCACACAGCATAAAACCCCCCCTCCCTTAATAATTAAAAAGCATTTTAAAAAGATTATCTCCCTCCCCTGTCGTCACCGACCGGAAGAGGGAGTGGCGATGACGTTGACGTGAGGAGTGGAAGTGACGACCTAGCAAGAGGTGATGACAACACCGAGGAGGTAGAAGGAGTAGTTGTCAATGATATCGATAATGAATGGAGGCCAGGGCCTACCACCTTTCTCACCACCATGCAGAGAGGGGTGACCCAACTCTGCTAGCCACCTAGATGGAGGCTCAAGGCCACATCACCCCCTACCCTATTATCTATTTTCCCCCAATTATAACACTCTTTCCCCCAATAATAACCATCCCTCCTCCATTATATAAGTCCCCCCCCCCCCCAATCGTTTAAAAAAATGGGGAAAGATAGGGAGCCTTAGAGGAGGGGCCCAGGATGCTGCGGAGAGCAGAAACATTGCCAATCTATTGATGAGAGAGAGAGAGAGAGAGAGCGCGAGCATGTTCACATCTTAGAGGCCATTTGGGATTTCAAGAAAGAACCAACCAAGTCCGTCGGGCATCCTCCATGGCACACTAAGCGAACTAGACAAAGAATCGCAAGAACTACAAGGGCTACACAAGCTGCCAATGGTACTACTAGTACCTCTAATACCTTCACAGTAACCCTACATTCTCAATTTCTGTAATTATGTTTATAAGAGGTAATTCGATTGACAACCTTAGTTAGGAATATCCCTAGTTTTTGAGTATATACAATACTTATTCTCCTTTGAATCTTTGGACTTGTTTAAAGAGGTTTCTTTTGGACATTTAATTCTTGTGTGGGAGCAGATTCATAGCATGAAATGCAAAGACAAATGACAAGTTTTGAAGTAGGCTATGAGTGTGCTACATTCTCATGATAGATGCTATGGGAGGTCTTTGACAACATATGTGATGTTGATGATTGTAATAACCTTAACGATCTTCCATAATTCTATTTCTAAAACATCATACCCATCTACTTGATGCATTCATTTACTTAATGTAATTACAAGAATATGAACTTGAGAGGTAAGCTCTCATCGTGCAGCTCCTATTTGTGAGTGGCTCCCATGTAGTAGACCATAAAGGATGTCCATAGAGTTGGAAGGAAATTAGTTTTGCATGGGAGATGTTATTTATGATGATTATTTATTTTAATACATGCATTGGAATGGTCTCACAAAGTGATCTTGCATTAAAGTCTTGATAATATCTCGAACTATTAGTTCATTGGAATCTTGACGTCATGCATAGCTAGTACAAACAACAATCATTGGGATTAAGACTACGATGCCTCAAGATTCGCCAATAGAAGTGACTATGCCTATCAATCCTATTCGAGGTTGGGCTAGATGCAATAACAACTCTAGGGTAAGCGAAGAGCTCAAGGATTAGGAAACCCTAAGTCAAAGGAAAGACCGATGTTTTTGTACTTGTTAGAAAGAAGGTTGGGTTATCAAAACTCATGTTTTGAGCAATGTCCTAGCTAAATGGAGGAAGCGTTAAGTAATTTTTGCATGGAATCGCTCAGATCCTAAGGGGGAGAGTAAATATGTGATGGAAAGGTTATTGCGACTATTCTTGCAATGTTTGGAAAAGGATACCATTGTTTTTGCTAATTGATAAAATAACGACTTAGATGCTTTTGCATTAAAGTGATTATGGAATGTGAATTGGATGATTATTCCAAGTGCTTGTGTTTGATGGTAAATGCATGGCAGGGGTCTGTAATGACAAGTTGCCATGGGAATAAAGGAATGTTCTTCTTGGAAGATGATATTAGGATGATTGCCTTGATTGTGTTTGGTTCTTAAATTAGATTAATTAAGGAAGGATGTTTTGCACAAGTGGATCATCTCCAAGGTCACATCACGTTCCAACTGAAGAGGGCAAGAGGGCACTGCTCAATTCACGGGCAAAGGTCGAGTGTGTTACTCCTAGGTCGTTGGGGGTTAGTGGAGCTCTGGACACCCCTTGCCAAGTCCAGAATAGAGTTGAAGACTGTCGTGAGCCCAACATCTAGGGCGTTGGAAGATCCTATTCTAGATAGTGGATAGAAATTATGGTGCCATGTGAATTGGACCAGTTACTTCTGTAGGACAGAAGAGGTACTTTTTTTGGATAGAAGGGAATATATAATTTCTCATATATGGGCAAGAGACAAAGATTAACTCAAAGATAAGTTAAGGAACTTGTTTGCCAAAAGGACTACTTGCTCTATTTTTTGTATATGTGCCATAAATTATGCAAATGAACCCCGTTCCCTAAAAGGCCTAATTAAGGAAGTTGGTTTTGAATGTCACACATAAATGTGATAGAACCTAAGTAGAAAACTAAAGCCATCAAGGGAATCGGGTGGGCAGAACTCCCGACCAGTCCGTCCTATGGCAGGTGGTCCCAGAGAACTGGGAGGCTTCTCACAATGTTTTATCACCATTAGACTTTAGGTATTTTTAAGTTAGAACTCAATTCATCCTGTTTTAGGGGACCGAAATGGGACTATGCCCTATGGACAGAGAGGTTGAACAAAGCATCCCTCTCATTTCCCATTCTCTTTGAGCCAAGTGTGGCATGGATCTACTTCGACTTGGATATCTCTGCATAAAGTAGGATGTCCAAGTCCCAACACCAGAATGCTATCAGGAGACCTTGATCACCAATAACCCAGATTTCAGGTCGATCCTAGTGGATTCAGCGGTGAACGTTCCATTGCGAGGTGGACTCGGGAAACCCTAGGCAACAAACCCCAGAATATTCCATGGGAGTGTTAGACGCCAAAGCTTAGATTTGTTTCTCGATGGACTACTAAAACGTGCTTGGACAGCTGATGGGCGGGCACGTTACAGTTGGTATCAAAGAAAACCTTCGTAATCATATGCGATTGTTTAATGTATGGCTCGTAGACATATCCTAAACAGAATAACCTAAATGGTATGGCTTGATTATCAGGCATCTTTTGCACCCACGAATGCTGACATGCAAGAGAAGAAATTCATTCTCAAGCAAATTAAGGCACCCGAGTTTGATGGAGAGGGAATAGACATTGCAGCACAAAGGCAAAGATATGGATTGAGTCGATGGATGATTATTTCTCTGCTTTGGGAACTACTACTACCAATCAAGCAATGATAGACAAACTCAAGTTAGTTGACCAGGCTCGGATGTGGTGGAAGCAATGGTGCAAAGACAAAGGTATTTTTGAAGCCGTTGTTACTTGGGCTCAGCTAAAATATGTTGTACGTGGATGATACCTTCCGCCAACCTACCAGACTTTGAAGATGAATGAATTCTTCAAGCTCAAGAAGTTGGAATCAACCCTGGAAGCTTATTACTCAAAGTTTGTAAGCCTACTAAAATGCGCATTGCCTATGGATATTCTGCAGCAAGTATCCAATTTTTGCCATGGTTTGAACACTCCTCTGAACCACCATCTTGATGCAATGTGCCTAATGAACTTACAAGATGCATTACTTCGAGCAAAGCCAATCATCCAAGAACTTAAATTGGGCGATAGTGACAAAGATGGTTCTCGAGATCAGGACAAGAGATGCCACACATGTGGGGAGATAGGGCACATCCATAGGAGATGTCTCTACCATCAATGCTTCCATTGTAATGAGCTAGGACAAATCCAAGAAAACTGCCCTGATCTAAGTCCAGAAGACATTGAGCCTCCAAGAAAACGAAGCTACACAGATGTAGTCTATGGATATATGGAGGAATCAGATGTAGACGAAGACCTAGAACCTACAATACCTCTTCAAGATGATTAGAAATCCTAGAAATTTTGTCGAGATGAAATACAACTTGTATTGGAATAAACTTTACTCTGGTAATCATAGTTAACCCGAGTAATATGAGTTGCACTACTTGAGTCATTACGAGTAGTGCAATGGATGCATGGTGGGTCCTAACCCGCAGGCCTTAAGCCCCATTAATGCTTGTCTTCCCTAGTTCTTCCGAGATGAGGACATCTTGAGTTCTCTAAGGGGGAGAGGATGTAATATCCCTGTCACCCACACGGCATAATACCACGCCTCCCTTAATAATTAAAAAGCATTGAAATTTTTTTATCTCCCTCCCCTGTCCTCACCAACAGAAAGAGGGAGTGGCGATGACCTCGATATGAGGAGTGAAATTGATGACATGGCAGGAGGTGATGACAACAATGAGGAGGGAGAAGAAGTAGCCGTTGGCGATATCGATGACGAATGGAGGCCATGGGCCTAGCACCTTCCCCGCCACCATGCAGAGTGGGATGGCCCAACTCTACTAGCCAACCAGATGGAGACTCAAGGCCACGTCAACCCCCCCTACTATCCATTTTTCCCCAATTATAACTCTCCCTCCCCCTAATAATAACCATCCCTCCTCCATTATATAAGCTACTCCCAATCGTTAAAAAAGGGGGGAAAGATAAGGAGCCTTAGAGGAGGGGCCCATGACACTGTGGAGAGTAGAAACGTTGTCAATCTTTTCATGTGAGAGAGAGAGAGAGAGAGAGAGAGAGAGAGAGAGAGAGAGAGAGAGAGAGAGAGAGAGCATGTTCACATCTTAGAGGCCATTTGGGAATTCAAGCAAGAACCATCCAAGTCCGTCAAGGTCTTGAGCATCTCCATGGCACACTAAGCAAACTAGACCGAGAATCGCAAGAACTACAAGGGCTACACAAGCTACCAATGGTACTATTAGTACCTCTAATATCTTCACAGTAACCCTACATTCTTAGTTTCTGTAATTAAGTTTATAAGAGGTAATTCGATTGGCAACCTTAGTTAGGAATATCCCTAGTCGTTTGAGTATATACAATACTTATTCTCCTTTGAAACTTTGGAATTGTTTAAAGAGGTTTCTTTTGGACGTTTAGTTCTTGTGTGGGAGTAGATTCATAGCATGAAATGCAAAGACGAATGACAAGTTTTGAAGTAGGCTTTGAGTGTGCTACATTCTCATGATAGATGGTATGGGAGGTCTTTGATAACATATGATGATGTTGATCATTGTAATAACCTTAACAATCTTCCATAATTCTATTTCTTAAACATCATACCCATCTACTTGATGCATTCATTTACTTAATGTAATTACAAGAATATGAGCTTGAGGGATAAGCTCTCATCACGTAGCTCCTATTTGTGGACCATAAAGGATGTTCATAGAGTTGGAAAGAAATTAGTTGTGCATGGGAGATGTTATTTATGATGATTATTTATTTTACCACATGCATTGGAAAGGTCACAGAAATTGATCTTGCATTAAACTCATGCTAATATCTCAAACTATTAGTTCATTGGGATCTTGAAGTCATGCGTAGCTAGTACAAACAACAATCACTGGGATTAAGACTACGATGCCTCAAGATTTGCCGATAGTGACTATGCCTATCAATCCTATTCGGGGTTGGGCTAGATGCAACAACAACTCTAGGATAAGGGAAGAGCTCAAGGATTAGGAAACCCCAAGTCAAAGGAAAGACCAATGCTTTTGTACTCATTGGGAAGAAGGTTTGATTATCAGGACTCATGTCTTGAGCAGCAATGCCCTAGTTGAATGGAGGAAGTGTTGAGTAACTTTTGCATGGAATTGCTCAAATCCCAAGGGGGAGAGCAAATACACGATGGAAAGGTTATCGTGACTATTCCTGCAATGTTTGGAAAAGGATACCATTGTTTTTTATGTTTGATCAAATAACAATCTAGATGCTTTTACATTAAACTGATTATGGAATGTGAATTGGATGATTATCCAAGTGCTTGTGTTTGATGGTAAATGCATGGCAGGGGTCTATAATGACAAGTTGCCATGGGAATAAAGGAATGTTCTTCTTGGAAGATGATATTAGACTAATTGCCTTGATTGTGCTGCTAGGAGGAGGGAGCAAAGCGGCCTTGATTGTGCTACTAGGAGGTCCAATATCACTATCTAAAACAGATTATATACATAACTATGATTGATAGAATTTGAGATGAATGAGACCTATTAGACAAACTTCCAAAAATTGTATTTATCCTTACAATTATAGATTAATATGCTCATGCCTTGAGATTAATATGAAACCTAATCATAATAAACATGTAATCTCCAATTATAATTTCTAATTATTAAAAGCTAGGACCAATTTAGAGTTTTAGTCATATTGATATGCATCGTACATCTTCTCCATGACAACATCAAATATCTAATTGTAACCTTCAACTCTTAAGAAACATAGGCCCCACAAGTCTATTTATACTCTAGATTGTATCTATTCTTATCTACTCATGTAAGAATTTATTTTCCTAGCCTTCTAAACTACTTCTAAGTGCTACAACCAGTTTTAAACTCAACATTAATGTCCCTCCTCTTCCAAACTCTTAGAAATTGAGAGTGGTGGGGCAAGTAAGGAGCGCATAGAATGTATAATAACACACAATAACAATATATAATAAATGCTTGATGAGAGAAGTGTGTATAGAGAAATAAGAATGAGACGAACCCTTGGCCTTCGCATCTCAAGGACTGGGAAAATTGAGCTAATGGTGGAGTTGATGGCTTTTGAAACAGCTTTGACAATGTGTTGTATCCAAGACGGCTCGGATCCTAAACGTAGTAGGAGTAGTCCATCTATGATTTGAGAATCCACTTGGATTTTTCTCTAAGCATAGCACTAAATCTGGAACCCCTAGTACAAGTGCCCGTTCTCCCTGAGCTCCTAGAGAAAGATAAGTTGGATGCCTCTAATTGGACCATTGGTCATATTCTATCTAGGTATTGACATCTCTTTTCTACTAATTGTATTCTATCCAAGTATATTAACTATATTCTATCCAAGTAGCATTAATTTAGATTTTTCTTTTAAAGAAAACAATATCCCTAGTAGTACAAACTATATGGATACAATCAAAAATCAAAGCATGACCGTCGAAGTGCAAGAAACTTTTGAAATGTGAGAAAACCAGCCAAAATTGTACACAAAACTTGGTTCTCTTACCATATTCCTTGGATGACTACCTCTCAACAAGTCTTGTTCATTGTCTGGACTTCCGCCAAAACAAACATTAGGGGAATTCCTCCTCACAATGTGTATGTCTTGGACTTCCCTTGCTATTCTACAATAGGCATTGGTGGTACTGCAGGCTTATGCACATCAACAACCTAAAAATCCATGTGCATAGAAGTAGAAAGGATATGGCATGCAAATAGAAATCTCACAAAAGTCAAAAAAACTGCATCCATAGCAATAGAAACCAATTTCATGGAGATTGAGATTTTTCACAAAAGGTTCCAAAATATATAATGTAACTTCAAAGTAATACTCCAATTTAAATACCCTATAGAACATGGATCTCTTCATCTTACTCCAGATATTTTATGACCTTAGTACACCTAGTTGAATCTAGCCCTCAACATGTAGTTCTAGTATGCATCCCCCCCTATTATGGCCATGATGGCCCTACTCACACCTAGCTATTATGCCTTTGCAACACATGTATTGGTGGCACTTGTAGAGGGAAAATTTTAGTTCTTTGATTCTTTATGGTGGTTACTCCTCCTATAGTATCTAGGCAGTTTTGTTTGTTGCACAGCAGCCTCTTGTTGTAATAGCCATAATGTTTCATGCTTGGAGTTAAGCCATAATCTATGATCATAGACTCAAACGACTCTACACCCTTCTTTGTAGTAAGAAAGCATGACTACAAACAGTGAGTAGTGAGAGCACTGTCATTTTGTTGGTAGTTACACCTACTGATCCCATTGAACAACTACAAGCTAGATACAATATTGCCTACTTTGAAGTAGCCAATGATGCAATCAGTCCATGATGCACTAGAAGTCAAGTGCTAACTTGTTGATAGGTAATTTCACAGCACCATCTGGATTCTCTTTCTCCTTGGTGCATCATGCATGGATTGACTACATCATTGTATCTAGCTTTCATTGTATCTCGAAGAATATGTGACACCCTTTCATTATATCTAGTAGCCCTTTCATGTTTTATATACGTAGCAATTAATTTTCCACAAAAGCATACAAAATGATAATTCTAAATATATATACATCCAAAAGGCACCACAACGATCCTCTCTTCAAACACAACATATATACCAAAAACTCTTTTGCAAGTGAATAAGTTCAAAAAGTGTGAGAGAAGCCCTTCACAACATCATCCCTAAGAGAGCTAAGAAGTTGCAAAAGATAGGAGCTATACCATGGTCTAAAAGTAGTTTATTATGCTACCATATGCTCTCATGTCCCAAATGCAATATTTCTAACTACCCGTGCATCCTCATATTGAACGCCACAAATAAGAAGTGAAAACTAGTCAAAATTCACATGAGATAATTCATAAGCAAAAGAGAAATTTTTAATAGTATGATTGAGCAAACACAATCTAGTAACCATGGCATATCTTCGCTTATAAGCCATAATGATGCATAGATCAAGGCGTACAATGTAGAGAAGCTTTTGAAACTCATCTATTTCTTCTAGTTGCATGATTGGATCTTCAACAGATCATCCATTGATCATCATGGATAACCTTTCTAGTTGCAATGAAGTGGCATAGAAAAGCATGTTTCAAGCATTGTTAGAAGGAATAGAACCTCTCATAAGACATTCTCAAAGGAAAACTTGAAACAAAATAGAGGACATAGATAGGTAGCTAGAAAATAGGAACACATGAATGAACAAACAAGAAATCTATGTGTCTGGTCACTTGAGCAATCCTCCCATGTTCCATGCCCATTACTCTCAAATGCATATGCACAAGTGTAACATCATTTATTTGCATCTCTCACATGTAGACATATAAGCATAACATGGTAAATGATAGCTTTGATTTAAAGCTTTGCCTAACTTGGAAATGATTGCAAAAAGCAAGGTAGCTATGACAACTTTGATTTAAAGCTTCTTCTAACTTGGAAATTATTGTAAAAAGCAAGGTAGGCCTAGACTAAGCTCATATACATGGTGATTTCTAAAGGGAGGGTTTTTTTTAATAATCTAGCACAAATTTCTTTTTTTATTCTTCCCTTTTTCTAGTGTGTTCCTATCAATGAAACGTGAATGGAATGCCATGTAGGCCTTTGAGTTATGCCTTCCATAAAACATTGTCAAATTAGGAGGAGAGTTTGATTCATGAGCTACTAACCAGTTAAAAATTATCATAGAGTAAATTCTATCTTTATTGCTGGCCCAATAAAATTAGCAACATTGCACATTAGCAATCCCCATGCATACATGCTAACCATTTGATATTTTTTATGAGTCTAATGATGGGTTGATAAATTGGTAAGAATCCAAAACTCTAGCTTTGCTCTTATGTAGGCATATGCATGTAAAGAGAGCTAAGACATATCTCCTTTAAAGCTTTCCCTAACTCAAGAATCACTGCATAGTATGGTCAGCTAGTGGTTAGTTCATGCACATAGTGGCTTGCTAAAGCAAGAGGATTTTCACTCCACAGTAGGTCCTTCCTGTCACCTAAATACATAAACATGTAATGATAAGTATGGAAAATATTTAAAAATACTTTGATTATATGTAGTAAGTGAATTAAAAACTTCCATGAACCAGGTTTTTGCTTTTAAACAGGTCTATCTCTACCGGCTTTGAACCAGGGATCTTATCTTTTATCAGAGCTCTGTAATCTCTCCAATCTAACCAATAGGATTCTTCCCTAGCATTTCTAGAGACCTAATTGAGTTCTAACTAAGAGAATAAGAGCTTCTTCAAATGTATAACAAAATTTATTGGTACCTGATGAGGTTCTCTTCGAGATTTTTTCATTGGCGTCCACGGCCGCCATGCCTAGCTTTCAATGGACCTCCCTGGCATGGATGTTGGGATGTAGTAGCAATGACTGGTCCAATGTGACACTAGGAGGAGGGAGCAAAGCGGCCACCAACGTGAATAGAGAGAGGGGAGTAGGGCGGGAAACCGAGAGTCTTTGCTCACAGGGATGTAGCGATGTCTAATCCAATGTGATGCTAGGAGGAGGGAGCAAAGTGCCACCAACGTCCTAGCAGCCAACACCGACGTGAATAGAGAGAGGGGAGCAGGGCAGGAAACCGAGAGTCTTTGCTCACAGGGATTTAGCGATTTCTAGTCCAATGTGATGCTAGGAAGAGGGAGCAAAGCAACCACCAATGTGAATAGAGAGAGGGGACCGCAGTAGGAAATTGACGTGAATAGAGAGAGGGGAACATAAGGAAAAGTGCATTTCCTAGTTGTCAAAGTAGTGGCATAGCGGCATGCCAAGTAGAATGCCTTGTACCATAATAGTCTTATGTAAAGGCTTGAACCTCCATTGCCATTCCCAAATGAGGCTCAATTTTAGGCATGCACTTCTAGTAGTGATCACTTCTACCAAAGCTAGTAGGAAGCACCTACCATCCTTTATGCTAGCAATTATGGGACTTTTAATGTGACTTAATATTATAGTAATCAAAATTTAAGCATTCAATAATTCATTGAGGAAAAAGTTGAAGAGGAGATTTGTAACTTCTTGACAAAAAGCCTAAAGACCCAATGAGACTTCCTCAATATCCCTAGCAATGCTACATGTGACTTTGAAACATCAAAGTCTCCCCATAGGAGTAGAGTTGGTATCATGGCTTCGCCCTACTCCTTGAAAGACATTCAACCCCAAATCTAATATTGGTTGGTTGGCCTTTTGAATCTCCCTAAAATTCTCAATTTCAGCTACTGGAATTCAAGTCCTAGACCCTCAATTCTGAGCACATATCTCAAGGCAACTTTCAAAACCCTAATTTCTACTATAAATTAGGGTTTACAACAAAGATTGACTAAAAGCTCTCTTCCTCTAATGGCTCAAACTGCTGAAAAATGTTGAGATAACTTGAGAGATTACTAGGGGATGAGAGAGGATGTTGTGGAGAGAGAAATTTCACAGTTTCAGCATAAGAAATGTTGAAAAACTGCTACTGACTTGCTCAAACAGCCATGGAAGCTGTCATCTACAACTTAGGACCACCAAAAAAACAATTGCCCCCTCCTGTATACTGTCACTTGCATCATAAGGACCTTGGGCTGCTATCCATATTTAAAGATCATCAAGGGGTATTGTCTTCATCAAGAGAGAGTCCTTCAGAGACTAGCCAACTAAGTCTTGAGCTTGACCAAAATTATATTAACTTGGGGAGGTCTTTGCCAAAATGAATAAACAATAGTTTCTTCTTGATTCCTACACAAAATACAATAGATCCAGCCCTGCAAGCAATTTGTTTAGAGTAAGCCTTCATAGAAAAGTATTCAAGTTGTTTGATTGCATTGCTTTCCACACTTTGGAGATCCTATTATTCCACCTAGAGCTATGGGAGACTGGAACTTTTTTTCTGCAAAGCCTAGGTGTACATCATGACCCACAGACGTTGCAAATATGTTTGTGCACCCATGGACACATATGAACAAGAATAAGAACATGCACACCATGGGTAAGTACACACCATATGCAACAAATATGTACATACATACATCCTCCTTTTCTTTCTCATCATGTGTATACATGCATGCTTGCATACGTATATACACAATTCTAAGTACACATAACCACATTTTTGAATCTAGTCAAAGTCCATAATATCAACACACTACAATTGGTTCCTAAATGGCACACTACAATTGGTTCCTAATTTCCATAAGTTTTGAGCTAGGTCACATGGTGCTCAACATTAAATTATTGATCAATATAGTCACCTTTATAGGGCTTGGTGCATCACCAATTAATCTTTAGAGAATTAAGGAGAAGATTTTTCTTAAATTTTGTAAAAAATAATAAGAAGCAATGTTGTATTACTGAATGACTACTTAATTTAAACATATTTTTTTTGGGGACCATTTTCGACAAACTATTTGGAACTTCCATGAAGTATATGTTCTTGATATGTCTATTCGTAATTTCTAAGTCTGAAATGTAAGGAACAGAGTTTCCTAGTTGTGTAGCCTAAAATTCCGTACTATGTTATATGGGAAATATGATTCCCTAGTTATATGACCTACAAATCCATAGTTTAAGCTATGGGGAATATAATTTTCTAGCTATATAACCTATTAATCCCTAGTTTAAGATGTGGGGAATAACATTACCTAGTTATATATAAGGAATTCATACATACATGCCTAGGATTCCCTAGCATGAGATGCAGGGAAAGTAATTTCCTAGTTATACATAGGGAAACTATATATACATACCCAGGAAAATTTAGAGAATTTCCTACACTCCAAGAGTTTTCCTATGCAGGAATTGTTCAAAAGCTCCTTGTGATATATATATATATATATATATATATATACATACATGCCTAGGATTCCCTAGCATGAGATGTAGGGAAAGTAATTTCCTAGTTATACATAGGGAAACTATATATACATACCTATGAAAATTTAGAGAATTTCCTACACTTCAAGAGTTTTCCTATGCAAGAATTGTTCAAAAGCTCCTTGTGATATATATATATATATATATATATATATATATATATATATATATATATATATATATATATATATATATATATATATAGAGAGAGAGAGAGAGAGAGAGAGAGAGAGAGAACCGCTTCAACTTCTATAGCCTACTTCAACGTAGTTTGAGAAAATGCCAACATGAAGAGGATGGATTGGCAAGAAATGGAGGCACAATGACTAAAGTTTGAGAAGCATCTCATATCAACCTTGTGGGAGGGGAAGGCATATCAAACACACCACTATAGTGTGCACATATCCCAACCATCGTACAAAGAATAAAGAGGAGGTTGAGAACATGCCCCATTTCCGATCATCTATTTTTGTAGCAATAATTTGATACAATCCCCTTCCCTCCTTTTTGTAGTCTACAATGATTTATGTAGGGATTAAACCTCATGTCCTCCCCCACCTTCCTTTTTGTAGTCTATTGCAATTCCCCAATCCACATCCATTGTTCTACCTTCCTCTTCTTATGTATTTAGCTTTACCTACAGATCTAGGTACATATCAAATTAAGCAATGTTTATCTACACTTCAAGAAGTTATCCAAATAAACAATTCTTCTACCATACTAAGGAATGTCTCTAGCAACCAATTTGAGTTTTTTTAAGAACACAATGAGAATATACAAAAAGTAATGGGAAACACAAAGTAGCATACTTCTAAGTGAGCATTTAGCTCACCTTAATAATTTGATGATGGTAGTTTGGCTTTGTTCTTCCTCAAGATCTCCCCGATTTCCTGCAATATTGCAAGAGGTGTAGTCATTATACATATCCCTATTCTTGTATAGTTGCAATAGGAAAAGAATAGGAATGGAAAGGAACACCCTATGTGGTCACAGTAGGAGGCAAAAGATTCGGTAAACATTTGCAATGGATTGTGCTACACTTGTGGAGAATGTAATTACCTTCAAGTGATCACGTGTTTCCATGCATTCAATTACCAAGTGCAAAGAGAGGCACATCATATCTACATGGTTGTTTGATCCATTCCACCCCTCGCCCCTTCCTTCTTCCCTAGTATGCAATATGCTGGATTCGAAAGAATGAATATTGCAAGGAATGGTGGTCAAGATCGTTCATAGTCTTGGTGTAAAATATAAGTGTGTGACACGTCATTTAGTGGTCCCGCCCAAATAATGTTATCCTTATTTTGAAAAGGTTTTCCTTTTTTAGAAGAGAAATTCAATCCCCTCTGGGCAACAGAATAATCACAATGGCCTTTGCCTATGGAAAGTTTTTTTTAAAAGCCTAAAAAGGAAGGAAGGGAGGAAGAAAGGGCAAATGAGAGAAAGAGAATGAGGAGGAGGAGTAAGAAGAAGAAGAAGAAGAAGAAGAAGAAAATATCAAGAAGATGCATGCACACTTACATCCATGGCACATACATATATTGCCAAAACTACCATAACTCAAATTATTGATGTATAGGTCATCACTATACTAGTCATAGTATATGCTTTTGCTATAAAAAGCTACTAGTCTATTACACTCGCCAAGTTTATACTTCTAAGTAACCATGATATCAAATCACCAAGATACCATAATAGATGATTAGAAAGGTAAGGAGCTATGTCCTCATGTTGAATTTCATAGTTAGTATGTAGGCAATACTAACTCGCATTTATGGCCATATGAGACGTATCAATCAATGGGCATGGTCTTGCTGCCATACTTAGCAACCCTAATAAAATATGCATTCATGCCAAACAATAATACATCAAACTCATACATCCAAACTAGTTAGTATAGTCAGAACTAGGTATTCCTATTCAGTGCCATATCTAAAATGCCCCTAGCTCTAAGGTAAAAATATGCTCATTTGGATTAGTGTATTAACGAGCGATATTCTAGCCTATATTTCAAGCTCGAGGATCTACGTATAAATCATAACCATGTTTTATCTCTTTGAAATAGTAGAAGTAAAGTAGTAAAGCATAGCAAGGATCTTAAATCACTTACCTACACACTCAAGCCTATGTCGATTGACACCTGCTAAAAGAGGTCAATGCTTTTCATGGAAATGTGATATAAGTCACAAAGGTAGAAGAATTACATGTCAAGCCTATGTTGATTGACACCTAAAAGAGGTCAATGCTTTTCATGGAAATGTGATATAAGTCACAAAGGTAGAATTCCATGTAGAAATCATCCAACATTGACCCTTACAAGATAAGCATGCTGGCTTCTTTTATGAAAATTCTTGAAAGAGTATGTGCAACTAACTATACATAGACTTTCTAATGGGATGGAATCAAAGAGATATTAGATGTGAGAATGATAAAGGTGTGTACTTAGAGGTGGGAAGGTTTCTACACCTTTGTTTAGTATTTCCATTGACTTGGGAATTGAGTTCTTCCAATCCAAGTGTGATGTAACATATATGTGTATATAGAAAGTTTAAAATCAAATGTTAATACCTTTGTGTAAGGGTGAACATGCAAAGGTGTATGAGCATCTATAGCATACAGGCATGTGTGTGTGTGTGTGTGTGTGTGTGTGTGTGTGTGTGTGTGTGTGTGTGTGTGTGTGTGTGTGTGTGTGTGTGTGTGTGTGTGTGTGTGTGTGTGTGTGTGTGTGTGTGTGTGTGTGTGTGTGTGTGTGTGTGTGTGTGTGTGTGTGTGTGTGTGTGTGTGTGTGTGTGTGTGTGTGTGTGTGTGTGTGCGTGTGTGCGTGTGTGCGTGCGTGCGTGCGTGCGTGCGTGCGTGCGTGCGTGCGTGCGTGTGTGTGTGTGTGTGTGCGTGCGCGCGCGCATGTGCACGTAATTATATGTGTGTCCATGAGCTAAGGTTGGAACATCAAGAGGTATATATAGAAGAATAGTAGAAAACCTAATATATGGGTACACTCAAGGGGAGATCTCATCCCTAAATATGTATAATTACATAGAATTTCTAATCATCAAACACTCAGCCGTTAACATACTTGATTATATATATTAAGCAGTAGTGATTGTCTCAAGACTAGGGATAAAATGTAGAAGGCATATATTACTTCAATATGGTCTTACTTTCTTCACAATATTACTAGAAGCACATTCAAGCAATATGCACATATCCACTTTATCTTTCAATTTTCTTGTCACCATTATTGTGTATGTAACCACTTTGAGTTATGCCATTAATGAACTCTCTATATACATATTTGTATGTATCTTCACCCCCCCCCCCCCTCGAGCTTATACCCCACCGCTCCCTTCTTTTAAGCTTAAGGAGGGAAATTAATGGGGGGCCACCCCTAATGTATACACTCTTCCTAATGTATACACTCCTTTCTTTTTACAATATAGGGGAAAGGTTTGTGATTATCATTAACTAGTGTACATCTTATCCTTGAAGTATAACTACTTTTAATGAAAGGTCCTACTCTTCTCAATGTACCATCAAACCATCCTTGATGGACTTGAATTTGTTGCAATGATGTTCATATAGATGGAAAATACATCCAATTCAAGCAAATCATCATGTTTATACTATAGACAAAGTGTGTTTATGTTTGTTGACACAACACTCTTGGGCTCAACTTCGGCTAGCACTGAGAGATGCTTGTGGAAAACATTAGCATATCCTGGTCTAATTTCCACAAGCATCTCTCAGTGGTAGCCGAAGTTGAGAGATGCTTGTGGAAAACATTATCATATCCTAGTCTGATTTCCACAAGCATCTCTCAATGGTAGCCGAAGTTGAGCCCAAGAGTGTTGTTGATTGGTCCTAGTGTGTTACTAAAATCTTGGATGTGGAAATGGAGAGAGTCCTTGGCACCTTGCTGAAATTAGCAACCATTCATTGAAGGGGAGGTATTATTTATGCTCAAGTCTATGATGAGGGGAAGTCCCTTAGCATTTATGGGTTTTAGGTAGAGCTCTGTCTTGCTTTGCAACTTTCAAGATGCATGCTTCAAAGATCTGACTAGCTCAAGTTATTGGACCATGAGTACCTCAAACCTTTTGATTCTAAGAATTGTGTATATGTATGTATAAATACAAGAGTAGATATAATGCTAAGTAATCTGTGTGTGTGGAGGGGTGTGTGTGAGTCATGTGTATGAGTATGTAAAAAAGGAGCAAGGATAAGTAGTATGTGACATGTGTCTATGTATGTAATATGTGTATGAGTACATATGTACATGTGGCGAATGTTTTTATATATATCCCATAACTTATAAATACTGTGGCGAATTTAATATATTTCTTTTGATATTTGTTTCACATGAATGGCAAAAGAGTCTTCAAAATCTTGATATACCTTAGAAATGTTGGCGAATAAAAAAATTTGGAGTTATAACTCAACCTACTTGGGTTTCGGAAAAAAAATCTAAGAAAATAAAAGTATAGCCATTTGCCGACATATAGCCACTAAAATCATCTATGGTCAGGATGCACCTGCACCTGATTGTATCCAGAGAAGCCATCTAGAAAACTGTAGGCCTCTTTTCCCTCGGTGTACGGCAATGGGTAGTTGTCCCTCTTAGTGGTAGTGTTCACCTTCTTGTAATTGACGCACACTCTAGTCTTTCTATTTTTCTTCATTACAATGACTATAGGTGACACCCACTCTGTGTGCTCAATTTCATAGATGAATCCTGCTCTCATCAGCTTGTCAATCTCTTCCTTGACCGCATGAGCGTGTTTTGGATTCATAGGGTATGGTCATTGCTTGTCTGGCATTGCATCTAGCATCATGGGTACGTTATGAGTCAGTACACTTGGATCTACCCCCTTAAGCTCTTCTAAGGACCAAGCAAATATATCTATATACTCTCGCAAGAGAGAAATGAGACTTGTCTCCTCTTCCTTTATCAATTCATCGGTAATAAAGATAGGTCGGGGTGTCTCCCCTTCCAAGGCTTAGTTCACCTCCTTGACTTTGGCAAGTCCCTTGATGGGTTCATTTGCTTGCCCTTGATGTTTGGCACCTAATAGGATCACTACCATATCACCCTTCTTGAACTTTGTAAATCTCTTAGGGAGGTCCTGTGGTTTTCATTGTTCGTTTGCTTGTGCATCCTTAGGCCGTTTTTCCCTTTCTTCCTCTAACCGTCTGCATCTCAAGTGGACGAGTAGGTCCCCCTTGGTACGCCTAGTCTTGGAAGGCCTAGGTATTTCTGGGTCGCTTTCTGAGTTAACTCCCCATCTTCGCTAGAAGAGGTAGTCTCTCCCGATGGTCACAACTCAAAGGATGACTCTATTCTAAGCACTGGCGTGGCACTTGGTTGGGTTAGGCCTGCTTGTTCAAAGTCTATGGCTCCTATATATTCCAACCAAGCACAATCACAATCCACATGCATGACCCCTAACTCTGTCTTGAAGGTGTTCTTTCTCTGTGGCCTGGATTCTACTTGTATATGTTCTATCTCTTGTCCTTCAGTGTCGTATTCTATGGTATCTATCTCACCCTCACTCTTGTCAATCACTGAAGGAGCAACAGTCTTCGTATTTGTCATCAGAAGCATCTTTGTCTGACTGCTCGTTGTCTCCTAGGTCTTAGTATGTCTCGTGTCTTTGAGCGGGGACTAGGGCCCAATTGTACATGAGATTTAGATCATGCACCCTGGTCCATTGCCACCTTGGTTCATCTAAGAGATCTTGGAGTGGCTTGAAATTTGCCGCTGGATTGCCAGCTAGCTTGCCAGTCAAATACTCTTAAATCTCCTAGAGTTCCCTCTTGTTATTTGGAACTTGGAAAGTGACAAGATTGGGTCTTCTGCGAAGATTTCCTGCAATCATGTAGACTGGTACCGAGGGTGTACCCTTGGGCTTACCGATCATTTTAATGGCATGTTCGTACTCCTCATTGTCTGAGAACAGCAGGTCGATGGTAGCAAGGACATGCATCCAATCTCGCTCATCTTCAGGACATGGGATATACTTAGTCAGGGGCCCATAGGATTTCTTGATCTGAGCATCACCCTTAAGCATCGCAGAAATGGCATCGAGGTCATAGTCTTCCAAGAGTCCAAATTTCTACCCTTACAACTTCTATTCTATTGCCTAGGAAGATGAGACCGTTCCCCCAATCTTCAATCACTCTAGCATTGCACATCTAGGGTTAGCCCAATAGGATATCGTAGTCCACTCCCTTCATGATTATAAAGTCAACTGAGAATTGGACTCCTATGATTTTCAATGGCCAGTTTTTTAGCACCCCGAATGGCTTCACTTTCATTCCATTAGCTAATGTGATATTGAACCTACCAGTCTCGACAGGTGGGTTGCCCCAAGTTTGGAGCACTGTTTGGCTCAGTACACTATGTCTACAATCCCTTTCCTTGTTGTGTCACCTAGGGCTAAGACCGATAAGACCACATGCATCTCAATGCCTTCCCAAAAAGCATTAACATGCAAGGACTTAGGCAAAAAGTGCAACGTCAAACACGTATTTGCATCTCTGCCTCATGTTCTTGTAGGTCTATAGCAGCTTGCTCTTGTGATCCTTCAACCCACTACTTCAAGTCTTACCATAGGTTCGGATGCTACCTAAGTAGATCTCCTAGGCTTAGTGTCACAGGGGTGGTAACTAGAGTGGTGAGGAGGTTATTGGCTGATTGTCTTTCTCCTATTCTGGATTGTCCTGGCCAATGGCCGTGACTGATTTGCTGACCCATAGCATTAAGGTGTTGCCTAAGCGGTACTACTTATGGCGTAGTCGCATCTCTCAATTTTGGTCGAGGGGGTGAGACTGGCATGGTTATGCTGGAGAGATCCTTGATCTCATCCTCTAAGATGGGCTTAGCATCTTTCAGGTGTTCTTGGGCCTCCTTTACCCACTCCTTCACCTTCTCGATGGTCTCTAGTTTGGCACTTCGGGTTGGGATACTCCCCGACCTTAGCACTCCCCTTTTCAATCATCTTTGGGACTAATGTCTCTACCTCAGCATCAGTGACTTTCTTTCCAGCAAGTAGTGTTGTGGCACTCTCAGTTTTGAGCATGAATTTAGCTTCGGTTCTTCTCTTCTTCCTTCATCTATGGCTCTTCTTTCCTATCGAGGCTGTGTCAAGATTGCTAGGACTTGGTAGTGATATGCCGGCCTGCTTCGTTTGTGCACGGGTCATGATATGCAATGGGATAGGTGTAGCCTGCCCATCAAGATTCTCGATATCGAACAATCCCAATGGGACGTATGGCATGTTAGCCACTCAAGGATGGTTTTCGCTTCGGACAGCCAACGAAGAGATGAGTGATTCCACACTCATGGCACCTTAGGTCAGCCTTGTCTCTATTTTGTTGCTCCCTTTTAGAACAGCATGATGAGACGTTTCTTGGGTGACCACAAGTCCAACATATGATTGGTTCTTGGGTCTGCCCTCCTAGGCCTCTACCTTGTCCCCTACCTAACGCCATCACTGGTACTGGTCTCGATAGTCCATAAGGACTATGTTGCCCTCATCGTCATGCGAGAGTAAGGGTATACGTATGTCTCTTCCTCATCTAGTTCTTCCAAGTAGTGGATTGGAGCGTTGCTCGGTGGATGGGTCACATAGGGACCAGGCAGTCTAGGTATTCCAATAGGATTTATATCCATTCTAGGAACATCCAACTTAATGTTGTTTGGCACAGGAAGGGCCAATGGAGCTCCCCTTCCAAAGAATTGTTACGGCATAAAAGCTAGGTAAGGTTGACTGTATGGTTGTGAGTACGGAAGTCTTCTAGGCAATCTACAATATGCAACGTTGTGACCAAACCTACCACAATTAGCACAGGGTCATGACCAGGGGTCTTAACACTTGGCTGGCACGTGGTTTGTGCACCACAGTACATGCATTAGATGTGTGGGCACGTTGGTCATTTTAGCATCTCCTGCATCTTGGCTATTTCCATTTTCATGTCAGCCAATTCCTGGTTGGTGTCCGTGGCCTTTCTCTTATCTTGGGTACTTGTGCCCGATCGCTCGTTGGATGTTGAAGCTCTCTCCGAACTTCTAGAGTTAGTCTCTTCTTGGTTCGAGTTCCTGGAGCTCATCTCCTTCAGCTAGTCTTCTACTTGAACGGCTTCTTTGAACACCCTAGCTAGCGCATCTCGCTACAAGCTCGAGTTGCATGCCAAGGCTTTATAAAGCTCCTCATTTCATATTCCACTGATGAATACCGTTGGCACTGCTCTTTCGGTCAGTCGTTCACCCATCAGGATTCTCTTGACATTCATAAGTCATACTAGCAAGTTTTTAGAGTATCTGAGCTCGAAAAATCTCTTAATGAAGAGGTTTTTGAGGCCATTGAAGTTTGCTCACTCTACGGCATCTAGACTCGTGTACCAAGTCCAACCCTTGTCGCCTAAGCAAAGCCCAAATGCTTGAGAGTGCTGAGTCAAGTCGGTGAGACCATTGTCCTTGCATACATACTCCAACTGCTCTATGAAGCTGTATGGATCGTCGTGGGACTAGTACTTATCCAGCTGCTTAGCGACAACTTGTATCTTAGACTGGCTCTTGGATCCTTGGTTTACCCCTAACCCTGCTAGTAGTGACATCGCTAACGCTACAACTCTTTGCTCTACTGATGTGTTGTCTAGTAATCGCTTCATGAGAAACTCACTCAGTGTCAAGTCTCCTTCTAGTGCTCTCTCATGGTCAGTTTGATTCCCGCCTGCTAGGTTTAGCACTCATTGTATCTCTCACATCTCTGTGTTCTACCTCAGGCTTCTAGTCTACTAGTCTTGGTTGTATTCCACAATGCCTTGCAGTGCTTTGTGGGCTAGCTTCCTTTCCTCCTCTAGGTCAACTATGATGGCTTATGTCGTTCTACCGCGGTGTTCATACCAAGCGTGAGAATCATAGCTGTTAACCAACTGCTGGATCGCTTCTAGGAAAACTCCTAAGTCGAGTTCCTTATTCTGCCTACAATTTGAGCCTTTTTCTGACATGGTTTCATTGTCATGCTCCACCAAGCTGTCAATAAGGTTAAGCAGGTCATGTAGATCCACGTCTCTGTCGTTGTTCGCTTGGTCCTACGCTAGGCTCCAATTGCCCGTCTATGTCTTGGGATCTTCTTCTATTAGTGGGTTCCTTCAAGTTCTTTTACTTGAGTGAGTTTCTTAATTATTGCATACAATCTTCAAATTACCTCCACTCTGTGTGTGTGTGTGTGTGTGTGTGTGTGTGTGTGTGTGTGTGTGTGTGTGTGTGTGTGTGTGTGTGTGTGTGTGTGTGTGTGTGTGTGTGTGTGTGTGTGTGTGTGTGTGTGTGTGTGTGTGTGTGTGTGTGTGTGTGTGTGTGTGTGTGTGTGTGTGTGTTCTTTTCCGTGCAATTGTACTCAATCAGGCTTTCGGCTATTCTTAGGTGTACTTTAAGTACTAGAAATCAAGGTGAGTGCAAAGAATAAGTGTCTAAGAGGCTTACATACTCTCATTTCGTCTTAGGCTTGATAGGCTTGTTTGATCAATTTATGGCCATCTTGATAGGTTTTAGGGTTTCTTGTTGTGTCCTCTTACTCGTTTTAGGTTCATTTCGATGTCTGTGACTCCACTGGCTGCCATTAAAGCGCTGACTCTCTCAACAACCTACTCAAGCTGCTAAGCAGCTGTGTCTTGCAAATTCGTCTATTCCTTGCGCCAAAATTGAGTTCTGGGCGTCACAATAGCTCACAAAGGTTTGCGCAGTTGAAATCTAGCAGGGCCTAGTGTAATTTTTCAAAAAATTTGCAAAAATCTGACTCGGCCAAACTCGTCCGAATTGCAAGGGCCGAGTGGTGCATTCGGTGGCCGAGGGCTGAATAGGAACAGTGGCAGAATTTGTGGCTCAGATGGCCAAATGGACGTCGCCGAGGGCCGAATTAGGTTAGTGGGCCAAGTCGATCGTTTGTCGGACGGGCCGAGTGAAAATGGCCAAGTTGGTTTGGGCCGAATCAAGTTGCCGAGGGCCGAATCCAAACAGGGCTAAATGGTATGCTCGGAAGCGGGCCAAGGGCCAAATTTAAAGGTGTTGGCTGAGTTGTCCATTCGGACAGGCCAAATTGACCAAATGCAAGAGGGCCAAGGGCCGAGGATGATTTCGTTAAATCCAGCGATCCAAGCAATCACAAGGCACACAAACTTCCAGATCACAACAAGGACATAGGAGGAAGGGTTTGATATACTTGACGTGTGCGAAGAACTCCCCCATGGCAAGATTGAATCAAATCACCAATGGAAGCTCTCTCTCTCAATGCCAGAGTGAAAAATGAAATCTTCTATGGTGGGACCAATCTTTGCCTTTTAAATTCAACAAAGAGATGAGATGTGTGAATGAAGCATTGCACACACGGGCAATGCACGATCTATTCCTGTGCACGGCACTATCAAGCTCCCTAGCCTTTCTTCTTGCACCGCATGCGAGAACAGGGCGGGATGCACTACTACGCTATCAATTTTGCATAAAGCATATAACCTTTGTACAAGTGGCAATGAGGATTACATCAGTGGGTGTGAGGAACTTGGTTGCCCTCCTATATTCATCAACAAAGTGTGAGACAGAGAGGGGGATGAGCATGATTGATTTCCCTTTCATCAACTGAGAGGTGAGTATTAAGAGACCTTACGACAATTGGCATCACATACATTCTCGTCTCCCTCTGCACACATAGGGTAGGCCTCCGCTATCACTACACACCTCACTCTGTTTGGTGCATTGCACGATAAGGCTCCCTAGCCTTCCTTCTTGCACCTATGCTATATGGGTTGGGATGCACTGATGCACCATCAACTGTGCACACTAGCATACTTCTTCTAAACCATCTCTCTTGTCGATTTCTAAATCGAATGTGAGACATGGGTTTCAATCCTTCTCTTCAAGTGATGTGTGTTATGGGGTAAGCGATTGATATATCATTTCAACATGTGTGACTGTTGAGATTGAGTGATGTATACCTCACTATCGACAACTTACCAGAACTTCATCAACAATGCTACCTCCCTAGGTGTTGTTGCATAGTCCCTACCATACTAGAGCGTGCTATGGCGAGTCTTGGTACCTCCTGGATGACTTCAACTCCTCACCATGTGTCTATGACAATCTCCATCAACCAACTGAATGGGCCAAGTGTTTCGAACCCTACCTCTTGTGTTCATTTATGTGTATATCATGTTTTAAGCGTGGGGATATATGGGTATGGGTCATGATGAATGGGACGCGGTCAAGTTTTAGGCCCTTGTTGATTAGTCAACCTGGTCCATTCATGTCTTAAGTGTGGGGACATGTCCCTGCGTGTCTTCGTTGTGGCAACTTTTCCTTTTTATGGCCCTCAATTCTAAGCAAAGGTTCATGAGCTATTAGTTTTTGAAGAATTATATGTGACTAGGGTGTGTTTTCGTGCGAACGTACCTTTTTTGCATTGGAACTGCAATTTGATGTAATACCCCTAATGTTTTCCTTTTCTTGGAAATTTTTCCTTTTTATAGCCCCTCTTTTCAATGCACGAATTGGCCATTATTTATTTTTGTGTGTTTGCGGGTTTATTTTTACGTGATTTTTCTATTTTTTTTCCATGTGAACACATACTTTTCTCGTCGGATTGCTAATCTATTTCGATCATCTTGAGCTATTAGTTGCCTTGCACATCTTTCCTTTTTTCTCCCCCTCGTTTCGACCATCTGATTTTTTGTTATTAATTTTTAATTCTATTTTCTTACACATTTTTGTCCTTTTTTCCATGTGAACGTGCCTTTCTTGCATCAAACTCTCATTGACAACTATATCTCCCACCATTCCTCAGAAATTTTTCCTTTTTGTTGCCCCCCTTGATCCACCTTACGGATTGTTTGGAATTAATTTTTGTTCAGATTTTCGGGTGTGTTTTTACCATTTTTTCCATGCGAACCTTGCCATTTGCCATCGGAACCATGTTTCAACTAGATAGCCCTATCCCACTTGTCAGTGTGCACAATTTTCTTTCTTGCTACATTCCATTCATACTTTTTTATTTTTTGTTATTAATTTTTTATTCTATTTTCAAGTTTTATTTTTCTATTTTTTTCCATGTGAATGGGGGTCTATTCTCATCGGAACTGTGTTCTGATATAATAGGCCTGTTCAACTCCTTATCACAAACAAATTTGTTTCTTTTTGCATTTGGTTTTGAGTGTCGAATTTTGCAAAATTAATTTTCGTATACTTTTTGGTTGCTAATTTTTTATAGTTTTCCACTTGAACCCCCTATTTAGTGACAAACGCACCAAATCCATTGTCCATGCCCTTCCTCCTATCGCCCTGCCTAGTTTTACCTTTTACAACATCTTCATTTGATGCTCGGATCTCTCCAAATTAATTTTCCCATTCAATTTTTTAATTTTAACCCCCGCATGTCATGTACATGATCGATTTTCACCTTAACACGTGTTTCTGGCATTCGACGTGTGGTGTTCAGTCACCCAGGTTCTCACCTACCCCGTCCATTCCCGTTAATGCATATTTTTTTAATCCCCCGCCTATGTTCGTGCACAGGACAAGGGGCACGCTTTCATTTTTTTAACATTTCAAAACAAGCAAAATTTCCACCTCTTTTCTTTAAAAAAACAAAAGAAATTTTCCACCTTCCCAACTGTCTCCCCGTCCCTCCCCTCCTCTCTCTCTTTTTCTCTCCCCCCTGCATGCTCCTCCCTCCCTTCGCCATCCTTCTCCCTCCCTCCTTCCTCCTTCTTCTCCCCTCCTCCTAGCTCCTCCCTAACCTCCTCCCTCTTTCCCTTCCCCTCTCGCCTCCTCCCTCTCCCTCTCCCTCGTTTTGCTGGTTGTAGCCACCCTTCGCCTAGCCTCACAGCCGCCCATGCCACACCCTTGCAGCGCCCCTATGACTCCCCCTCCTCTTTCTCCTCCGCCACCCTGCCCCACATCTTCGCCACTACCCAACATCTTTGTCGCCCCTCTCATCCCTGTTGTCGCCCCCGCCCAGCGGCCTCGCTCCCTCCCCGCCACCCAACACGTTGCCCACCTATCCCCCCTACCCACCCCTTCCCCCGCTCACCCAACCATTACCCTCCCTCCAGCCTACACACACCTTACACAATACAGTTGACACACAAACTAATATGCACATTCACCTAGAATCATTGCACACCAACTTGTAGTCGCACATCACCTCACGCAACACATACACACTCACAAACACATATAGTCAGGAGACTCTAGGA
Organism: Lygodium microphyllum; assembly: GCF_053477565.2. Classification (NCBI taxonomy): domain Eukaryota; kingdom Viridiplantae; phylum Streptophyta; class Polypodiopsida; order Schizaeales; family Lygodiaceae; genus Lygodium; species Lygodium microphyllum. Next base: position 1,421,211 of record NC_141157.1, on the reverse strand, counting down.
GGCACTTCACACCTCGTGTCGACGCAAGGTGACACACAACATCACATAGTAACACGCTCTCTACCTTTATCATTTACACTCAACCTAAAGGGATGGCCGTGTGGTGAGAAGGCGAGGAGAAGGGCACTGTGTGTCCACATGTGTCGCTTGCACAACACAAGTAATACATAACTATCCTGCATGCATGCATAACACGAGATGAAAACACTTTCACTGCACAAGGGAACTCTTGTCATGCATAGGGTGGTCTTGCTCATGATTTGTTGATGTTCGCATGTGGGAACGTGTGTATTCGTGCGTTGTAAGAGCCCCTGTTCACACGCGACGACGCTTGTCCCGTTTCGTTTGTGTGCCGTAGAGTTGTCATTCATGCATAGCCACCATCAAGTATCCCACTATTTCAATTTTCATTTTAATCCTCCACATTTAAACAAATGAAAAAAATCATTAAAATATTGAAAATCCCATAAAAATTCAATAAAACCTTAAAAATGTTCCAAAATTTTCTAGAAAAATTCAAAAAAATTCCATCATGATTATAAACATCCGAAAATACATAAAAATTAGAAAAAATATTGAAATTTATTTATTTGAAAAGAAAAAATTTGAAAATTGAGAACATACTTGAAAAAATAGAGAAAATTTAAAGCAAATGGTTATCAAATTCCTAAAAATTCATCAAAAATAGAGAAAGAAGACATTGGTATAAAAGGAGAGGATATGTAATTTTTCTCATCTTTTGGCACATTAATACATTTTTTCTCTTCTCCTCTTCACCTTGCTCTCAACTTCAATGGCTTCTTTCTCTTTCATGTCTTTCTCTCTACATTCCTAGTCTTTATCTCTCCTCGTCATTCTATTTCTCTCGCTTTTGCGCTTCTTCTTCTATCTCTTCTGTAGTCTTCTCTCTCCTCTTTCTCTCTCCCTTGTTCACTTCTTGAAAAGTGGTATCAGAGTATTGGTCTTTGATCCAATTTTTCCTTCCATTTCGATTCAATTTTTCTCCATTAAAAAACAATTTCAATCAAGTACTACAGGTACTTGACATAGACAATGACTAGCAGAGGTTTGCATGTCATCTACAGTTAGCAGGAGGCTACATCTGGAGATCTTTAAGGTCAGATATGGCACTAGAAGGCTAAAATAGCAAGTCGTCACCAAATTTTCATGCAATTCGAAGGTAACTAGGTCAAATGGGAGTTAACCGCGGGCTTAGTTTGGAGTTACACTGTGGTTACTTTTTGGAGCAAGAGTCTTCTTCTTCTTCTTGAAAGTTTCATTTTCCTCCCATCTAGATTTCCTTCAAGATCTTTCTTCACATACATCAAGAGCATCAACCCTTGCTCTTTCTTGATTCTTCTCACTTCAGAGGTCACATTGATTACCAATGTTGCTAGAGATCTTGGTCACATGGACAGCAGACTACTGGTGCAATTTGCACTGATTTTCAGCCCTGAATTCTTTCTAAGATGTTGCTCTTCTTCCTCCTACCCCCTTCTAATCAATCTTTGGCACTTGTCACTTGCTTTCGGAGGTCACTTTGATGTGGATAAATGCCTATTCTTCATCCTTTCACTCTCTTGAAACTCTAGGTGAGCAATCCATGGGCAGCCATGAAAGCTTCAGCCCAAGCTTTCAATTCTCATCAATTTCTTGAAGATTCTTCATCATTTCAGCCCGTGGGATCATTTTAGTAAGGATTCTTGAGAAGAAGTTGCAAGGATTAAGTATGATTGGTCAAAGATTAAAGCTCAAGAGCTTCCATGGAGCCAAAATTTGGGGGAAATGGGCTTAATGCTTCAATCTTAGGCATCTGAAGATTCAAGATTGCTCTTAAGCATTAAAAACAAAAGTCTTGAAGATTATTTTGGCAACATTGGACCACCTAAGGCTTTATCAAGCATTTGGGGATTGATCAAGTCATCATCAACCATGTCAAAGGTACTCTTCTTCAATTCTTAATCTCTCTCATTAATCCATTTACTGAGATTAATCTACTTGATTAAGAGATTAAATAATTGAACAATTTCCATCAAATTTCAACCAACCATTGCTTGAATTGATCCATTCATGTAATGCAATGTTTGCTTTATGCATATTAGTTCTAATCAATGAATTAGAGGCTTCAAACTAAAATTTCCAGCATTACATTTGATCCAATTGATTAAGCCTATTGATTGATGAGGTTGCTCACTCTAATCCATTGATTGGTTGAATTATTTTACCCAAGCTTGAAATATTGTAAAGAGTAAGTACTAGTAATCAGTGAGTCATTGAATTGCATTGGTAAGTCCCTCTTCCTATCCAATCTTTCAAAATGTCCATCCAATTGCATTTCATGAAAGGGATTGAATGAATATTTTAGAAATCCATTTCATACTGATTGATTAGAGTAGCATGCTATTGCCATACATCGAGGAAAAAGGTGGATGTCGGGGGAGATAGTGGGACAAAAGAGAGGTGACCCTCCCCCTCACTATCGAAGATCGCGAAGGGGTGCAACCAACTGACCCAGGGAAAACTTTGCTTACCTCTCAGTGATTTGGAGCCCGTGTAGGGAGCCTATCTTGCCATTTTATCCTTCACACAGGTAAATGAGTGGAGAATTGAAGATTGAAGTGTTTTCAAAGACTCAAGTACCTTCATGAGCAAAATAGGGTAAAATAGGGACTTTACAGGACATTGCATGGTATTTACAGGTCCTTACAGGTACCCACTTCATTATACTGAAGTACAAGTGTAGGTACTACAAGATGCCTATAGGTCCTAGTCAATCTCCTACAGGGTTTGGTAGCCATTTGGAACCACTATTTTACCTTAGAGGTGGAAACATGGCATTTACTAGTTAAAACAGGGTGCAAGCCTTTGGACAGTTCAGAGTCAAATATTAAATTACAAAATTTTATATCCTAAATATGTTATAGCATGCTATAGCTCATCTTAAAGAGGGCATCCTTGGCTTTGAATTGAATCAAAAAAATTTGGAATTGGAGCTTCCTAGCTCAAGTTATAGCCATTTTTCTAACATGGGATACTGCACTACTATGGTAGGGCATAAAGGCAAAAATAAGGCTCAAGATGATTATGCACAACAAATCAAAGGTTCTATTCTAGATAATATATCCCAAGAGAGCCTTGAAGAGTCCCAAGTGTATGGAGAAATCAGTGCACTTAGTAATATCTTGTGTGCACATGAAAATAGGCATGCCCAACGTCATGAGGACCTATTATCAAGAGTGGAGCATATGGTTTTGTCTACTAACCAAACGAAGTCTTCTATTGAGAAATTATTGGATTCAACTACTCAAACAAAAGCTTCTACTGATAAGTTAGTAGAATCTAATGCTCAAATAATGGCCCAATTCTCCTCATGGATGCAAATGCAAATGAAATCCAAAGAAGCAAAGGAGAAAGCTTATTCAAACAGTGAGCCCTCAATCCTACTTCAGCCACCTAACCAAAATGGTCAAGGACATGGAATCATTGGACAAAGGGGTATCCCAACTAGCCAATATGAAGTAGGTGAGACTTCATAAAGACATGATAACTATTTGGGCAATCTGAATGGTGCCAACTCCCAAGCTTTTGGGTTGAATACCCAACTTCCTAGAGATCCTCTACCAATGGGAAGGTTTCATATTGATTCTCAGCCATCTATTGGGAGAGTTCCATCACATTTTGGGGGCTCAATGCCTAGTACTCATGACCAATCTATTTTGGGATAGCAACCCTTTCATGAAAAAGAGCTAAAAGATAAGATCATCTTGGCCAAGTTCAATGGTCAATCATCTTCACCATCTAATCTAGAGGAGTGGACCTCCAAATTGGAATCTTACTTTAACATATTTCCTAAAACTGATGATATGAAGATTCATTTCTCTTCCTTGCATTTGGAGGGATTTGCACATACTTGGTGGACAAAAAAACTTCTCTTATATCAATGTTGTATATTCTCATTGTATCACCTAATGCTTGTAAATCAAGCATCATATGGTGTTTGGCCCTTTTTTCAAAAGGTGTTATATTAGAAAGAGGTTCAATGTTAATAAGTTGTATTACCATTCCTAAAATCTTTGTCACTTCCTTCTATCCAAGAATTAAAGGTTTTCTAGGCTACTACATTTAGGATTCATTAGGCTTGCCTAAGCACATGTGTTAATCGTTCCTATGCTATTGGCCACTCAGATGGGGACTTTGACTATTTATGGGGGTAGGGGGATCGTTGCACTTATTGACCTCATTAATCTTGAAATAAAAAATTAGTTCCTCACTTGATTCTTTATGTGTCATGTATCTCTGTAGTTTCTTCTCTAGCTTTTCTTTTGTGTTGCTCCCATCTTCATTCTTCATGATCTCAAATAGAATGGGGGATTTGATACTTTTTGGGGGTATGCCTTAAGCTCTTCTACCATAGCATCATAGGCCATTTTTTGTGTGGCAATTTGTTCTTTAGTGGGCCCTATTGTGAGATCATCAAAGGGTGGTAGATCTAGAAAATCTATTGGCAATGTCATGACAATCAATGGTTCCAAAGCAATAGGGGACCTAGGAGAAGAAGGCTCATCCTCTAGAAGCCCCATTGCCTCTAACTCGTGATTCTCATACCCTTTATACTATAGGTGTTGTATGAGGTCTTGCATGGTTGGCTTAGCTATCATTAAATAGACTTCCTTTATCTATTACATGCTATTTAGGATGCTACATGCAGTTCCAAGCTATGCCTTGATCTCATTAGGATCATTTGTCTAAGGCATGTAGGCTTGAGGGTCACTTCCCTGTAGATTTCTTGCTACTTGGTGAGGATATACTTGTAAATTTCCAATTGGTGAGAGTGGGATTTTAAGCCAAATAAAGGGCAAAAATCGTGCCAAATTTCATCATTTTAAAGGAAAATGTGGACCCAGTGAAAGCGTTAGTGAAAGACGGGATTTAAAGTTGCATTTGAAGAAAAAACCCACATGGTTTTGAATTTTTATAATTTTTTCCAAGCGATGGGATCAGCAATGTCAAGTACCAGGTAGTGCAGGAGTCTTAGATGAACATGCAAATTTTTCAACTCAATTTGGATACCAAATGCAAGATATGTTGGATGCCCAAGCGGGAGGCCAAGAAATTGCCAAATGTGAAAGGGGTTTGGAGTAAGTGGGGGAAGGGGGGGTGACCCTTGGGGCCTCCCCTCCCGAAATTTTTCATATGAAGGGGAGGGGCCATTTTTTTAATTGAAAAAAAAGAAGGAGAGGAGAGCCATAGCATTCAGCTATAGGGTGCCCCCTGTGTACAAATCGAGATAAAGCAATCACTTATGTATGGGAAGCTCCCTATACTTGGAGTCGAGATGAGTAAACAATTGGACTACAATTTGAAACTTATCTCTACATATGTTTTATTTAGATAAAACATTTTGTATCATCGAGACGAGGCCATGAGGATTGTTTGGTGTGTGTAGGAGCTCATTGGGGCTAGAACCAATAGAGCTAGTATCGGACCCATTTTTGGTCCCAATAGGTGGTGCATTTGTCGAGAGCTAATAAGTGGAAATTTTCAAACCTTGGCTAGTAGGGACCTAGTTAATCAGTATATGCCAAAGAGTATTGAGATAGATACAATATATCCTAATAGAAACTATGAAGTCGAGATTCTACATCAAGAAAGAGATCAAAGGGCTAGACAGAGAGCAGAGATCCTTAGGAGGTATTCTCGTAAGCGTAGTAGTCTAATATCCTTGAGAGGGATAGGTCAGGTTGACCCAACTACCCCAATTAGTCTGTTAGGGGGAGGATGAAGCTCTAGCATCCCTCTTTTCTTGAAAAGTTAGCCTACTTCGAGTGGGAGTGTAACCCCCTCAATACAAATCCCTAGAGAAACTTGATCGTTATTATGCTACAACCAATTATGATACCTACATGAATGCCTGATTTGCTAGCCCTTGGTTTTCCTCTATCCATTTTTAATGGCTTAGCATAAGAGGATGTGGAGCTCCATATTAGTGAGTTCCAAAAGTTAATGTTTAATTGCCGGATTCAGGACGAAGGACAACTTATGATGTTCTTTAATATAACTTTGAAAGGAAGAGTTGCAGTGATGTATCATGGTAGCCTAGAAGTTGGAACCATAACTATGATAGATCTATTTTACACTACCTTCTGAACAGAGTTTGCCCCTAAGAGAGGTGCTCAATATTGGCTAGGTGTTTTAAATGTAACACAGCAAGAGCTTCATGAGAATGCTCAAGCTTATGCCAAGAAATTGAAGGAGGTGTTTCGTAAATTGCAAGCCTCTATTCTCGTTCTAGTTGCAAGTGTAGTTAAGTAGTGTTACTCTCGCTAACATAGATACTACCATTATGCAAGTGAAGGAGATAGAGTCACGATTACAAGTAGCCTATACATCTAGGGCAAACCTCTATTCAAGTTTGGGTCCTAGAAATAATTTGGCATTAACTACATCTAGTGGAGATCAAGGTGTGATAAGTCCACCCATGACTAATCCTAATGTAAGAGGAAGCATGATGCAAAATGTACCTATGTTGTTGTTGGTTCCTCCTTATACAACTATGCCAATGGCTAGCCAAATGGCTCTGTCAAATAGCAGAAGTAAAATGATAAATCCCAATGTAATACCAACTAATCAACCACCAATACATAACTCCCTAAACGCTTCTCTAAATTCAAAAAAGGGGACAGGGTAGTGGTTCTGCTAAGTGCCAAGCGCCAAGGGCAAACCAGCGAACCAATCGAAGGGCCAGCCAAGGTCAAGGAGGTAAACCTAGCCCTGGAAGGGGAAGTGCCCCGACCAGTGTTCATTGTCGAGGACTTGACTACTGAAGAAGAGTCCAGTCTTGTCACTCTTTTGCGGGAGTACATAGACATATTTGCTTGGTCTTTAGATGAGCTACGAGGGGTAGATCCGAGTGTTGTGACTCACAACATACCCATGACGTCGGATGCAACGCCGGTCAAGCAGCGATCGTACCCCATGAATCCAAAGCATGCTCATGCTATCAAGGAGGAAATCGACAAGCTGATGAGAGCTAGATTCATTTACGAAATTGAGCACATAGACTGGGTGTCACCCATAGTCATTGTGATGAAGAAAAACGGCAAGATTCGAGTGTGCGTCAATTACAAGAAGGTGAACGCTACTACAAAGAGAGACAACTACCCCTTGGCATACACCGAGTACATGCTTGAGAGAGTGGCAGGTAAGGAAGCCTATAGTTTCCTGGATGGCTTCTTGGGGTACAATCAGGTGCAAGTGCATCCTGCAGACAGGCACAAGACTGCCTTCGCCATTGAGTGGGGCATCTTTGCGTATGTAGTCATGCTCTTTGGGTTAACCAATGCCCCCGCCACCTTCCAACGCCTTATGTGCACCATATTCAAGGACAATTAGGTGCAAGTGCATCCTGATTGTACCACCTTCTCGGGGTACAATCAGGTGCAAGTGCATCCTGCAGACAGGCACAAGACCGCCTTCGCCACTGAGTGGGGCGTCTTTGCGTATGTAGTCATGCCCTTTGGGTTAACCAATGCCCCCACCACCTTCCAACGCCTTATGTGCACCATATTCAAGGACATGCTTCGCAAGGAGTTAGAGGTCTTTGTGGATGACCTGTGTGTCCATTCGACCTGGATTGAACACCTAGACAAACTCTGCGCGGTCTTTGAACGGTGTCGCTTATACCGTCTCTCCCTGAACCCCTTGAAATGTCAGTTTTGGGTGAAGCACGGATGCATCTTAGGACACGTGGTGTCAAAGAACAGCATTGCCACGGACTTCTCAAAGGTCAAAGTTATCGTTGACCTTCCACCCCCAAGTAATTACAGGGGAGTTCAATGCTTCTTAGGTCACACAGGATAGTATCGACGGTTTGTACTGAACTAGCGCTGATCGTTAGGCCATTGTACAAGCTGCTAATTGTCTTCGAGTGGACCGAAGCATGCCAACGGGCGTACGAAGAATTGAAAAAGGCTCTAACAACGGCACCTATTCTACGAGCCCCAGACTGGACCATTACTTTCCACGTACACATTGACGCCTCTAAGTTTGCCGTGGGGGTAGTGTTGTGCCAACCTGGTGAGCATAACCTAGATTACCCAGTAAGTTTTGCTAGTAGGCAACTCATGAGACGGAGATGAATTATTCGACAACGGAAAGGGAGGGATTAGCCATGGTGTTCGCCCTGAAGAAGTTCCGGCATTACCTGCTGGCCACCCCCTTCACCTTCTTCGTAGACCATCGAGCCCTGCTCTATTTAGTAAACAAACCTTGTGCTACAAGACGTATAGCTCGATGGCTTCTCCTGCTCCTAGAGTTCGATTTCTCCGTGGTGGTGCGGAAGGGAAAACAACATTACATGGCTGATCATTTGTCCCGTATACCCCCACAGGAGAAGCCGCTGGACAAGGCATCATGGACGAGTTACCGGATAGCCACTTATTCCATCTGTCCAGCGAAGGAGACCTATTCCGGGCCTATCTGACACCATACTGGGCAGACGACATAGTCCAAGTGCTCGAGCATGGGCTGCCCAAACGAACGGGCACGGCTTAGGCGCTTGATCCTAAAAATCCAGCCCTACCAGCTGATTGTAGGCCAACTCTATGGGCTAGGGCAAGACGGATTGCTACGTAGGTGCGTATGTGAGCATGAGATGCACGATGTGCTCTCACAGGCACACAACGGTATTGCAGGAGGACACTTTAGCGGAGACACGACAGCACGGAAGGTGCTGCAGTCCCAGCTATGGTGGCCCACACTTTTCCGCGATGCTACACAATTCGTCAAGCATTGTGACGAGTGCCAACGGACAAAAGTCCCGATTCGTAAGGATCAGATGGAGTTAACCCCTGTTATTGCTCGCCAACCCTTCGAAAAATGGGGGATTGACTTCATAGGACCCATCAGCCCCACGGCGCAATACTCACAAGCCAAGTACATCGTGGTGGCCACGGATTACCTCACCAAATGGGCAGAGGCGAGAGCCACACGGAGAAACGATGCTAGGACGACTGCCAAGTTCTTATGGGAGCAAGTAATCTCGCGCTTTGGTCGCCCCATCGAACTATTTAGCGACCAGGGAATGCACTTCATCAACGAAGTGATAGCCCATCTCCTATCCGCCTTTCTTATCATCCATCGCAAATCCTCACCATACTACCCTCAAGCTAATGGCCAGGCGGAATCAACCAACAAAATTCTCATCAATGTCCTGACTAAAGTGGTCTCAGCCTCATGAAGCGACTGGGATAACAAGTTGATGGCAACCTTGGGGGCTACCAAACAGCTTATAAAACGGCCGTCAGTCAAACACCTTTTAGGCTGACCTATGGGACTGAAGCCATTCTCCCATTAGAATCTTCGTCCCTAGCCTGAGGATAGCGCTCCAAGTATGGTGGGAAGGGAAGGAAGCATGGACGCAAAGCTTGGTTGAGCTGGAACGCCTATCAAAGATTCGTCTTCTAGCCACCCACCCACTTATCTGCAAGAAAGCCCGATGCAAAAGCTGGTTTGACAAACATGTCAAGCAACGGGAGTTTGAGCAGGGTGACCTAGTGCTCCTCTACTCAGTTAAAGGACATAAGCAAAAGATGAAATTCAGAGGTCTCGGACCCTTCAAGGTCCGGGCAATCAGCCGAACTGGTAATGTCGAGCTTGAGACACTGGATGGTGAAGGAATGGGCTTCTTCAATGGCAGCCGTGTCAAGAAGTACTACCCGCCCACTCATCCTTTGCATGAGCCACCAATGGTAGAACCATCCGTCAAAATACGAGTAGCCACAATTACGGAAATCTACGAGAATGAGGAGGAGCCTGTAGAACCCGCCTACCTCCGTGTCACAGTCACTGCCAAGCAAACGTGCTCCTTCAACGCCCTGATTGATGAGGGGGCATTTCAATGTTTTAACGCACAAGCATTGGATCCAGCTCGGCAAGCCAATACTTCATCCCACAATAGCCAAATTAAGCCCATACGGGGCTCAATCCTACCCGCTTCTCGGCACATGCCGAGTCGCCGTTTCTATCGAGTCTGAAACTATCCCCATGATGTTCTACATGTTGCCAAGTACCATGGATGCAAGCACAGAGTCATTGCTCGGGCGAACCTTTAAAAAGCAGACTCACTGCAATGTTGATTATGAGTCGCAACGCATCCACTTAACGATCGGCAACGTGTGTATTGTCACGACTTTCAACAAGGGCCTCGTAACCCTATCACCGCTCACAGGGCCACCGATAGAAACAGCCGTAGGTAGGACTAAGGAGGGGGGTCATGCATATCTGCCGCACCCAGATCCCCATAAACCGCAGGCCGCAGCACCCAAAGCAAAACCCCAACAGCCTCACTTCCAATGGGTACCTAAACAGCCTCGAGAACCGCCTAGAACTAGACGCGCATGTCTGCATAAGACCTACAAATCTAAATCTAGGAAACCAAGACGCCATCATCGCAAGTGCCGCGTGATTAAACAAATATGGGTCCCTAAAATCCTCATGCGTGAACAAGGCTACTATGAGGGGAATGCCTCGTTGTGGATCCCTAAAATCCCAACTACCAAAAGCACTAGTTCTATGTCGACCTCAAATCTGATCAGTCCTTGTCCCCCAACGCCTCAAGACCATGAATCGCAATGCTCACCCCACTCATCCGACCCCTCTACGCGTCAACCCAAGAGAGTCGCATACGCCTATCGGCCCAAACAACGGCCATCACCACAAGTGGCATCATCCAACCAAGTCAACCTGCCGCTCCGCAGCCTAGCTGACTGCAGCAGCATAACTGCTGAGATCAAACCCGACCCATCCATCTTGCCAACAGCCAGGTTGCCGACTCAAACGGACCCCCAGCCGCAACTCTGTACTGTCAGAACCTCCAATTCCAGCAAACCTCAACCACCCGTCGGCCTTAAGCCCTCCTATGAACGGAAGTCATTTCTAATGCTGGCCCACTGACCTTGCAGAGGACACTGGAGATGATGTGGTGGACTGCATCAAATAGCTCAATGCCACCTTTGTTGCACTGGCCCTCAGCTATGACCGCCTGGACTTGGGTCTATTAGCAGAACCCTTTGCAACAGACGTGCGCAATATGCCTTGCTCTTGGGAGACTTTTGAATTCGCCTTTGCACAGGCTTCTCGCTCTGCCGCTGAGTTGCTCGCTAGCGAGGTCTCCAAAGAGCAAGCCATTAAGCAACGCCTCATCATGTCATTTGACCCACGGACAACGTCTGCCATCACTGACCAAGAGAGCGCAAGGTTATCCCACCTGGCGGATACGGGATCACCCTTCTTGAAGTAGTGGTACGCTCTTAGGTTGCAATGGGAAGTCGACGGATGTTGCATAATGACCAACGCCGAGCCATCAAAACGGCCGAGTATGATCCCACCTATGTCGTGCCTACCTCGTATAGAGTGTTAACCACTCTTCGGGGTCGGCCCATATCTCAGGGCACCCCTATCTCGACCGCCTCTTAACAGAGGAAGAGCTCCACATCGCAAGTCGGGTCGACTCCGATGATTTGCTCACAGATGTCCTCACGTACATCACCCATGTAGGCATTCGACCCTGTGACCTGGACTGTGCTGCACAACTAGAATATAACCCCAACTTCTACGTTTGGCTCCTACACAAATAAACATGAACGCCTTGGCCCCACAACCTCCAATCCTGGGACGGGTTCTTCTTTTCCAACAAGGAGAAGGGGCAGCAAGGGGATAAACGAAATAAAATCTAAAAAGTAAACCAAGTGTGAAATGCTCAAAATTGAAATGCAATATAAAAGGAGGTGATAGAAGTCTGAAAGGAAAAGTTAAGGCTATGGGCAATAAAATCTGCTATGCTTTTGGTCGTCCAGCAAATTAGTTGCCAAAAAATACTAAAGAGGGAAATGGCTAAATGTGCAGGTGGCGACCATGGCAAGCCAGGACAAAGTAGGAAAGCTCCCCTTCTGGGAGGAAGAACAAGTAAAGTACGGCCTCACGGTGGAAACAAGAGCTTTCAACCAGTTAAAGTTCCGCCACGTATTCAACCTGGAAGACCTAGTCATCGAAGGACCGGCGGTACGTCAAATTATAGAGCATTGCCACCTACAGAAGTACCTGGATGCAGTGGGCCGGAGGATAAACTACACCCTGTGCGCTGATTTCTTGCGTACCTTCAACAGAAACAGGGGCACCATCACGGTGCGTGACAAGGAAGCTACCAGACAGGTGCAAATCGAGCTAACCCCCGAGCTGGTGGAAAGGGCACTAGGGTTGCCAAATAAGGTGGAAAGGAAGCCAAAAAGAGACATCTATGCCATGTTGGGGATGGATAAAGTGAAGGTGTATACCAATGATGAAATTAGCCTGGCGGACATCCCCAACCAAGAAATTCAGCTGCAGGCAAAGATGGTGCACGCCCTGTTCTCAAGCGAGAGGTACAACAGCATTATGACCCGAATCAATGTACCTCTGCTCAACAGCATCGCGGCGCAATCGCTGGATGAGGTGAACCTCAATGGGTTCGTAAGAAAGACAATTGAGGCTTCGGCAAAGGCCCTAGCGACAGGAGGAAGAGCCGTGGCAGGAGAGTCCCCGTCATCCCGATCGACCCGCAAAGCCTCATCCTCCAAGGCCTCCACCATAGGGTTTGGAGGTGTCCTTACAACAATCATTCAAGAAGCGATAGGGCAGGGACAAGCAGGAGAAGACAAAGAGGGAGGTGACGAGGAAAGTGGCGAATCACCGTCACAGTCCCAGCCTCACGCGAAAGAGCAGCAGAGGTCGTCTGATGAAACGGAAACGGACACCGATGAGGAGGGAGAGCCCCAGGCTACACCACAAAGGAAGACGGAACAACGAACTAAGGCCCTACATGGAAAAAGAGAGGAGAAGCGAAAGAAGAAAGAGAAGGGAGATCTGGAATGGGCCCAAAGGGAGTCGGTAAGGGATGAGGAGGAAAGAAAAAAGAAGGTCGAGGAGGAGCTAAGAAGGAAGGAAGAGGAAGAATTGGAGCTGGCAACCCGTCGCTCCATCGAGGAACAGCAAAGAAGAGACGAGGAAGGAGCAGAGGATCCGCACCAACCTAAGGCACCCGATTCCAGTACTGGTGTGTCAGAAATTGCGCCCCTGCCCCCTGCAGAAGGATAAGGAAAGGACCTAATCAGGCCAGCTTCCCCTCTCCTCATACCACCCATGCAAGCCACCCCTATCATGATGACACCCCTTGCCACCACCACCCGGGGCACACCCCAAAAGTCGACGAGAGCAATGTGGTCACCTGGCTGCAGTTTCTGGTGGAAAGGGAGCTGGCAAGGAAAGCGGCCGGGGCCACCCCAGCTTCAGGAGCCAAAAGGGTAGCCACGGCCGAACTGGAGCCAAGGTCGGAACTGAAAATGCAAAAATTAGGAGAGGTCGCCACGACTACGACCATGCCCCACCCCCCACCTCCAGCAGGCCAATACGACGAGTACGTGAAGGAGCTGCTCGCACAGTTGCAAAGGGCCAGACAGGAAAGGAGGATAGCCATGGAGGAGCTGGCAGCGGAACGAGAATCACAAGCCGCCCTCCAGCTAGAAAGAATGAAGCAGATAACAGAATATCAAAGGGAAATCGTTGTGCTCAGGGAGGAAGCCAGCACTAAGGAGGCGGAAGAATTAAAAGCCCTAAAGGAACGTGATGATGCCTGGGAGGGAAGAAGAAAAATCTTGATGGAGCGTCTCAATGGGGAGAGGGAAACAAATGCCCACCTTCGGGGCAAAAATGATCAGTTATCTGCAGTCAACCTGGAAGCGCAAAGCCAGCTTGACAAAATCAGATAGGAGGCTGCAGAGCTGGACCAATTAAGGGCAGAACAGGTGTGAAGGATGCAGGTGAAGCTGGACCAGCTCAATGCGCAAATCGCAGAGGAACGCCAGGAGCAGTCCCGCCTGCACCGTGAGCTCGAGGCCCAGCAGCAACAACTCATGGCAATGACCCTCCATCAGGGAGAGAGCCTGGAAGATATGGAAAGAAGGGCAAAAGAATGGTCCGATCATAACGAGCATAGAGTACGGGACTTAGTACACCGGCTAGCCAAGGCCGAAGGAGACAAGGTACTAGCTGAGAATCAGGCAGAAGCGGCCCAGCTCTCCATGATAGCCCAGCAGCACACCTTTCTCAATACGCTGCTCCACGCCACCAGACCAGAAGGAGATGAAGCCAATGATCAGCTGCTGCAAAGGAAACTAACCGTTGTGTGTAGAGCTCTCACAGCAGGCCTGCACGTGCCGCTGCAGCTAGGAGGCCCGCTACAGAGCCTAGAAGAGAAGAGAAGATATCTTGCACAAGTAGGCTTGACGGGCAGGAGATAGATGACCTCGGTTTCACAGAGGAAAAAACACAAGAAGACGACCAAGCAGAAGGGGGTGAACCAGAGCTCGATCTGGGACCTCAGGAGGAGGAATACGTCCCACCATCCCCTCAACCACAACAAGCCAAAGTGCAGCCCCCTGATACATCTGCCGAGAGAAGAGCGGCCCAAACCAACCGTAGGAAAGAGATGGTGGAGAAGGCAAGAAGAAAGCTGAATGCCAGACCTGTCCCAAGACAGCCTGCCCCTCTCCTACTGCGCACCCAAGATTCCCCTACTGAATTCCGTGCCGAATTGATTATCTGGGAACAGCAGGAGTATAACCGCGACCCCTTCGACTTGCGCTTTGAGTTTCCCACTGCCTTGAATAGGGTGCTGCCCATTCAACTGGTGGAGGATGTCATTGCCATGGGGGCAAGGCTCAAAGCCAAGTGGTTAGTGGAGCGTGAGGCTCACCCAACTGCTTGGGGAGCCGAGGACCGCGAGTTTTAGCAAGATAAAGTCCTCCAGGTACCTAGATCAGTGGAAGGCTATAATTGCCAACCCATCTGGAGGAGACATATTTTTGACGTCAACCTGGAAGCGTGGATGGCATTTTGCAACACCCTCCCTTCAGAGAGAAACGACCCCACTTTTATGCCGTATCCTCGAAGGGTAGGGATAGACTTCAATCCATCCATCCATGGCAGGTTCGACTTCCCCATCATCTATAATACCAATAGCACCTCCCATAGAAACGCCCTTCTTTTCACCCTCCCCGACTTGTATAGCTCTATAGATAAATTTCTTAGCGAGTTTACCTCTTTCCCCGACCCCGCATTCATCACCACTTGTAATTATCTTAGGTTAATTAGGATCCTAGTCCACCAAGATCCCGCACCCCAAGAACGCCACCTCCCACCCCTCTATTTCTACCCCAACGCCATAGACAGCAACACCATGACTCGCCTCATGATGTCTGCTTCTCTTTTGCCATCTTTCTGTGGTGCACTACTCAAAGACATGAATGACAGCAAATTCACCCAGTGCAACCACCCCTTCCTTTCTACCACCACCCTCAAAACCCACCTCCACATCAAAGGCTACTTGTTGAGTCGGAAATTCCTTAATAAGGCCCCCTGCCCTCCACCAACCCCTATCCACTATTCGGATGATGAGGAGTAAACTCCTGTCATGCCCTTGTACCGCTTGCCTCCATATATATGCCTCCTCATGCTATTATATTAAAAAAGAAGAAGAAAAAAAAAAGGACGAAAAGACGTACCACAATCACCGCACCTAGGACCCTCCCTAGCCCCCCCCCCCCCCACTTCACACTTAGGGCACATCAAGGGCAGGACGTTCAAACCTGTCACCCTAAGACTGGCACTGCACCACCAACAAAGCACGAACTGGGTCCTCAAGTGTGGGACATTACCAAGGGCTTGCCCAAGGTTAGACCCATCTCCCAGTTCCACTGGCACGGGCACTCTGCACTACACAGTGAGACAGACACACCCCCTAGGAAGTGCACCACTTTCCCTGCATGCTATGTTCATGTTTCAAGAACGGGATGTTGGGTTGAAGGGGATCATCTACTACATCCTCCAATGACAAGGAATTTTTCCAGGAGTCGGACATGACCCCATTACAGCAACTTCAGGAGCTTCGCTGCGAACGTTTCAATGGCTCAACGGATTTCATGTTGCCAGTCATCCGCCTACTGATGGCTGCCATGACTGAACCAAATCAAGCAGAACGAAAACCCCGGGATGGGCTACCATTGGCATAGATCTTGGAACCTCACTGTCCGATGATCCATGCCCACCGCCTCAAGATCTACGGATCGCTTATTAACACCACAAGCCTGAAGACTTCCAACTCAAATTTGAAGATCCTCTACTCCCCGACAAGGGCTTTCAGCCCAGGCCACGGATTTTCAAGGCAAACATCATTCGGAGGGTTTCTCCAGAATAAATCCCTCCAATACCATCCTCCTAAGGGATTGCTTATTGTTTCAAGTGTTTCAGATACTCAAAAGACAACCGGCTCCATAGGGGTGTCCGAACAGTGAGAAAGATGCCGCCAATCGTCAGGAAACCTAAAGCACGCCGAAATCTCTCCTGGTCATCGTCATCAAACTCCATCACTTCTCATTCACAAGCCTCAGTATCATCTACCCACCAGTTACACCTAGCAATAGCATCATCTATTCCACTACTTCCCACCACAGTGCCATGGGACTGGCACTCTTCTAGGAGGGGGGTAATGTTAACCCCAACACGAAGAAAGCAAAAGAAAAAAGCAAAAGAAAGTGGAAAAGACGCAGGGCAAAGGTGGAAAAAAGGTAGCCCGACTGAAGAAATAAGAGGAAAAAAGACCAAAAGCGCAAGGGCAACCTTAAAAGTCCAAGGGAAATGCAAAAGGGAAAAGGCACATTTTAAAATAAAAAGGCGTACCCTGAAATCTTGTAAAAGAGCGCCAGGCTCTCACCCGTGCAATTTGTAAATGTAGACAGGCGGTGGAAAGGAAGCTAGGAAGATAGAAGGACAATGAGAAAAGGGGCCTAGGCTAATGGCCGGCCATGTAAAAAAGGGGGGATGACCGCCCATGGAAATTAGGGCATGTATATAAAGTTGAAAAGTGAATGAGAAGCTCATTCTTGGGTGTGTGGCAAAAGGAGTCTTCTTCTTCCTCTTCTTCTCTCCTTCTTGCTTGTGTATGCTCTTGAGAGAGGGAGTGTGAGAGTGTGAGGGAGTGAGTGTGTGTGTGAGTGAGGGATCAAGAGGATGAAGCTCTTCACCATCTCCTCTCCTCTTCTTCTCTTCTCTTCTCTTCTCTTCTCTTCTCTTCTCTTCTCTTCTCTTGCGCGCGCGGCTATGGAGGATGGAGCTTGGAGATGGAGGAGGCTTGAGGATGCTTGAGCTAGCATCTAGGATCGTGGAGCTACCAGAATGCAAGAGAGAGGAGGGTACTAGATCGAGCATCAAGGTAAGCTCACTATACTTGTAGGATCGACGGCGCGTCGGCTAGGTGAGAGATAGCCATTAGAGCTTGCTTGAAACGCTTGAAAGAATAAGCGGTCCGAGGGTCTTGGCGGTTGAGCGAAAGCTCCCACAAGGACGTGCGTGTGATTTTTTCTATGGGTGGCGCACTGTCGAAGTGTTTGGGGTCAAAGGTCTACCACGGGGGTAAGAGACAATAGAGTGAAGGGAGATTCAAGGTGAGTAGTAGATGAAAGAGATGGGGTTTGAAGAAATAGAAGATGTGGACCTAATTAGATAATTAAAGAATGCCTATTGAGTAGTTAGATATGCAAAACAATCCAAACAATGCTCCTAAATTGTCAGCACATACCTATATACATATAAAAATAGACCTATCACATGCGTGTCAAATATGAGGAATAAGGAGGCCTGCACTTGAACATCAAGAATCGTACAAATGCATTTACTACTATGATTATTTGTAGGCCCTTATTTGCATTCAATTTGACCTACTCATTTATCTAATGGCCAATGGATTGAGCACCAATCATATTTTGTTGATCACTGGCTAGCATTGAGACTATGTGAGGATGGACATGAGCAAATAAGAAAAGCCACTTTTTTACTTTATGATCCTCATCTACCTATGTGCCAAAAAATGTCAGTCTACCAAGTTCAAACACATGAACTTATGAGTGCTATGCTGTATCGCAATGAGTATCTTATACTATCAGGCAGATGAGTGCTATGCTAAATTACTTGAATATATTAGTGAATCGCATAATCAAATCTTACTTCAGACCACTTGAAATTTCTTCTATGATTATCAAGAGAACAATTTATGATGATTAATTTAGATGAAAGTTATTAGGATGAATTGTGATTTAGGAAAGAAAAGTAGACAAGGGAAAGAAAACTTTGTGAAGGAAGTATATAAATTTGACAAACACCTACAAGACATGTGGGCTATTGTTAGTACTCCTAGCATGCATTTTTGGATCAATAAACACATTGGTAATAATGAATAACCTCTCAAAACATGCATACATGAAAGATAAGACATTTTAGATAGAGGTCAAACCTTGAGACACGTTCATCTAACATTACAAGTTATCCAATGTTGTGGCATTGAAAGTGATGTGTATATTGTAAGATAATTGTTTGTATAAATCCATATTTTGAAAGGTGAGAAGGATCAAAGCTTGCTTGGAAGAGCTATGGCAGGAGAGAAAGAGCTAGAAAGAGAGAGAGAAAAAATGGAAACTCCAACAGTCACAATGTGTGACTAGGCCTTCCTTTATTCAAACTGTCACTAAAAGAATAAATAATAAAGTGACGGTGATGGGCGCTCACCACCTACAGTGTGTAGTGGCGGGTGCTGTCAGTGTAGTAATACACGGGCAACTAGGCAGAGGCGCCTTTACCCCCGACAACCTCCCACTGAAATGGGAATTTGCCCCAGTGAGGAGTGAAAAAGAAAAAGAAAAGTTAGTACAATGTACACGTACAACAGGATGAGGAAAAACATCATCTCATCCAATGCCCATCAATCTCCTGAGGAAGGCAAAGCGCTTAGTAGTGAGGCTTTTCATGAGCAGATTGGCAGGATTTTTGTTAGTGGAGATCTTGACAAGGTCAATAGACTTGTCCTCCACAACCCCACATATGAAGTAATACCTCACCTCAATGTGTTTTTTCTTCGCATGGAAGACCGGATTCTTGGCTAGTTGAATAGCACTCATAGAATCTGAATGCAACGTAAGTATAGAATCAATCCCAAGGTCATGAACCAAACAGCCCAACCATATGGCCTCCTTGCAAGCCTCAATTGGCTGCAACATACTCGGCCTCAGTGGTAGAGAGAGTCATACACTTTTGAACCTTGGACATCCAAGAGACAACACCTCCAGCATATGTGAATACATAGCCAGAAGTGGACTTCCTACTATCTGCATGTCTTGCATAATTGGAGTTTGTGTACCGCACAACTCTTATATCCTAGCTGCCATAGAAAATACACATATTTGTTGTGCCTTTCAGGTATCTCATGATACCCTTCATGGCATCCCAATGTTTCTTGCTAGGTGTAGCCATATAGTGTGCCACAATACCAACTGCAAAGGCAATATCTGGTCGAGTGGCTATCATGGCATACATCAAACTGCCCACAACTGATGCATAAGGGATCTTGGCCATCTCGGCCCTCTGCTCATCTGTCTGTGGATAATCTGCTTGTGAAACCTTCACATAAGAAGGTAATGGACAACCAATAGGCTTCATGTCCTGCATGCAAAAACGCTCAAGGACTTTATGAATTTACTCCCTCTGTGAGAGGTAGAGTAGTCCCTGATGCCTGTCGCACTTAATGCGCATACCAAGAATGTGAGAGGTTTGCCCCAAATCCTTCATCTCAAAGCGCTTCTTCAGCTGAGATTTAAGAGCATCCAGCTCATCGTGAGCTTTCCCTGTTGTCAGCATATCATCCACATAAAGTACCAAAATAAGCAATGAGCCATCATGGGCTATCTTAGTGTAAAGACACGGATCCATAGCGCTCCTGCTGTAGCTGTGTGACTAGATAAAGGCATCAAACTTATGATACCACTCCCTAGGTGCATGCTTTAAGCCATAAAGACTTTTCTTCAACTTGCACACTAGGTGCTCCCTACTAGGTTCTGCAAAGCCCTTACACTGCTCCATGTAAATCTCATCATGCAAATCCCCATGCAAGAATGCAGTCTTGACATCCATCTGATACATGTCCAAGTCAAGCTGCACGACTAAGGCCAAAACCAACATAGGGTGGTCATCTTGATCACAGGAGAAAAGACTTTATCAAAGTCAACTCCATGCTCCTATTTAAAACCTTTAGCGACAAGTCTTGCCTTATAAGCCGGCTTGGGGTGTCCAGGGGTACTTTTCAGCTTGTACACCCATTTGCATGGTAGAGTCTTCTTGCCAGCACGCAATGAAACCAAATCCCAAGTCATATTCTTATGCAAGGAGTCTATCTCAGATTGCATAGCCCTCTCCTAGGAGTGACTGTCGCCCCTGCACATAGCCTCATCATAGGTGAGAGGCTCTCCTACATCTATAACCAATACATAATGCATCAAGGGCTCAAATTGATCAGATGGACGTGTAGAACCCCCGACGGGTCTGTCCTATGGTAGGGTGGTCCGAGAGAATTGGAAGGCTTCTCACAAGGATTTATCGCTGTTCGACTTTAGGTATTGTTAAGTTAAAACCCAATTCATGCAGTTTTGGGGGACTAGAATGGGATTATGCCCTACGGGCAAAGAGGTTGACCGACGCATCCCTCTCATTTCCCATTCTCTTTGAACAAAGTGTGGTATGGATCTGCTTCGGATTGGGTATCTCTACGTAAAGTAGGATGTCCAAAACCCGATGCTAGAATGCTGTTAGGAGACCTTGGCCCTAGGAACCTAGATTTCAGGTCGATCCTAGTGGGTTCAGCTATGAGTGTTCCATTGCGAGGCGGACTTGGGAAACCCTAGGCGACAAACCCCAAAACATTCCCTGGGAGTGCCAATTGACGATGCTTAGATTCGTTTCTTGATGGATTGCTAAAACGTGCTTGGACAGCCAATAGGCGGGCATGTTACACTTTGTTCAACTCTTAAACATTTTAGTAAAAATATCCTTGCTTAGTAGGAAACAATCAATAGCTTGTTCGCGGTCATAAACAGTGAAAATTCTAATCTCACAAATTTTCCAACCTCAAATTGAAGACATACTACCTAAAAGTACACTTTGAGACATGCCTAAAACACATTGAAATTTTCAAATCTTTCTCTGATAGAGAAGTCTTTAGATGCTACTTCTAACTTTGCAACTACTATTGCTATTGCTCACTACTACTGTTGAGGTTGCTCTAAAAAAGAAGCATGCTCTATTTCAAAAGCTTTAGTTGTCCTACACTACAAAAACCTGATTGCAATCCTGGAGTTGACCTTGAATAGAACAATTGTGCAACTCTATACTGTTTTAATCTATGGAAATATATCATTATTCAAAAACTTAAACAAAACATGCAAGTAACTATGAATGAAGATCAATTTACTTCATGGTTATAGGAAATTAATGATGGAAAAGGTTTGATGCATAGTAATGACACATTGCAAATTCCATTTACAATGCTATTGAATGGAGGGTCTATGCAAGACTTGATTAATTTTTCTATTAGGATGTACATTGCATACATGATTATCTGTCCTTCTTTAGTGAACATGCCATACTTGTGCCTTGAAATAGTGAGGTGGAAATTTTAAATAACCACGCATCGCAGTTGATGTCAGGAGAGGCTAGACAATACTTTAGTGTTGATTCCAATAAGACTCCCCTGACCTTGGTGGAGGTGTTTCTCCCCATATCTTACTACTAAAAGTAAATACTCCCATAATGTTTCTCAATATATATAAATCCTTCCTAAGGTTTGTGCAATGGTGTCAAACTTATATGCAAGGTATTTAATAACAAGTTCATTGAAGTAAAGATAATAACCAGGACAAACTTTGGGGAGAGAGTATTTATTCCAAGAATGACTTTCATCTCAACTACATTACAACACCCTTTCTCCATGAAACGTTTGCAATTCCCTATCCGTTTAGCATTTGCAATGACAATTAATAAATCTCATGGACAAACATTATCATATTTTTTGTTATATCTTAAAACTCTAGCCTTTACTTATGGACAGTTCTATGTTGCATTATCGAGGGTGAAGTCACCAAACAAAGTAAAAGTTTTACTATAATTTCTTTATTAACTAGTGCAATCTTTGTATTCTAACTCTATGTACGTAATTCTCTCCAAAAATATTCACTTGTAATTAATAAATTTACCAATATCAGACTAATAATATTTTAAAATTTAAAAATAATCATACTTAGCATTTTTTTTGGTTATTTATTTACGTATATACAGAATAGTTGTATACAAAGTATTATTTTAAAAAAAAATTAACCTAAAAGTTATTTGAATTTGAATTTTCTACATTAATTATTTTTTCGATTTCAATGCCATTAAAGTTATTATATTTGTTGTGTTTGCTTTTTTTAATTTATTCTTTGATCGTAAGGTGGGTTATATTTTGAAATGATTAAATAAACTCAAAATTGATCATTATTATTATTTTTAGTTTCCTTAAATCAAATTTATTTTCTTTGCTAATTTATTTTTTGTGTATTCTTAATTTCAAAGATGTCTTATCTTTATAGTTGAGATTATTAAAAAATCAATAATAAATACTAATTTTTTATGATTTTATAAATATGTTTTATTAGATGGCCCCATGAATCTTCCAATATTGGAAGAGGTATTATAGCTATTAGCAATTAATGATATTATTCATAGATCTCTTGCAAGGGTGATCTAAAGATTGCCAACATGTGGGTTTACCAATGGAAACTCTCGTTTATATGTGGAGATTCTGTATTATGGTTATATCCAATGCTACTACATTTTGCAAATAGATTATGACTACTATATATGCCACTCACACACCAAGTATATACCAAATGATTGGAGTAAATGGGAGTTCCAAGATCTCTCTCGTTTTGTTATTTTGCATCAATTTCATCCAAATTTTGCAGATTGCTCTACCAATGCTAGAGACCAACATATCATCACTCCAAAAAATACTTACACAATTTTACTTCTAAAACTTTTATTGTATGCAATAGATTCAGAAAAAACTATTCTTTCTAAAATTTTAAAATATTTTTAGGTGTGACAAGCAATGCTAGCAGGTCATGTGGTATAACACTATTTGAGAGGGGACGTGGCACATCACCCTCACATGTTGTCTAACCCACGCCAACTTTCAATCATTTAAGTAGAAAGAGGAAGTTATCTTTCCAATAATTGATTTAGGGTGATTTAGAAAGATGGATGTATAAGTCAAATTTATGTGAGCAATGTGACCGATGTTATCGATTCTTTCTAGATATTGAAGTTAAGAGATCGCCTATTGTAATTGATACATTATCAAAAAAAGAAACTATATTTGAGAATATGAATTTATTTTTTCAATTGTATATGGGACAAGGAATCCATCTTACCAAAAAAAATTATATTTTTTAATTCATTCATCTTTGTGTATGATAGAGATACAAAAAAAATGTATTATGCACTAATTTTTTTTGTATTTTAGTATTACTACAAGTAGGGATAGTGCTTGCATATTCATACAAGTACATGTGTAAGTTATATTTGTGTGGTGAATTTGAGCAACATTATTAGTTTATTTGTACACCCTAGAATATGTCAATACATTTACAACACGAGACAACACTGACATGAAGCACAAGGAAAACACTGGCGCAAAAAGCGTAAGGAGGATCTAGTTTGTTTTCATTTATTATCGTTTTCTAAAAGAGGTTTGGAAGGTAGCATGGCCTACCAAGTGGCAACCCTAGATCCACTTTGAAATGCAATATGTTTGATCTCTCTCTCTCTCTCTCTCTCTCTCTCTCTCTCTCTCTCTCTCTCTCTCTCTCTCTCTCTCTCTCTCTCTCTCTCTCTCTCTCTCTCTCTCTCTCTCTCTCTCTCTCTCTCTCTCTCTCTCTCTCTCTCTCTCTCTCTCTCTCTCTCTCTCTCTCTCTCTCTCTCTCTCTCTCTCTCTCTCTCTCTCTCTCTCTCTCTCTCTCTCTCATCTACCAATAACAAATATTCGCAACATGAGCACATGTCCAACATGAGCCACATGTTCAATAGTGTGCAATGCGCATGATAGCATTGAGGAAGCTACTACACTGTGTGGATAAGTTGACTAGGTGACTATAACTACACTACCTCCTCCCTTCTTTCACTCTATGACATTCAAGCACTTGACACATCATACATTAGCCATGCAAGGTCTTCATTGTAGTTGTTGCACAATGATGATAAGTTGATTTACCGAGGGTGCTACAGCATATGGCATTGGAGACAGGGATGGACGATTGTGATCGACATTGGGAATGCATAGGTGGCTTATCTAATTGTGGATGGGTAGGACAGTGGTGATCAATGAGATATAGCACTGCTTGATCGAAAGGAAGTGGAGTATATGGGAGTATGAAAGCCATTGGTTAAAGTGTGGTGGTCACTCGTATATATGAAAGAAGGTTTTAAGGTTGGCACATGTCAAAAAGATAGCTTTGAGAAAGAACATAGTTTTTGAATTTAAATACAATAGAATATGTTACAAAGGCACATGCATAAGAATTTCTTATAAACTGAAGATTTGGGTATTTATAAAGTGTGATTTAAAGGGTCATCAAAATAAAATATGATGCATGTAGAGTGAACACACTCTTACCACACCAAACGTGACTTAGAAGGGCTGTCTCTGACATTTAGTGATTCTATAGCTACTCTTATTTTCCCGTCCAATAGAATCTTTTATTAGGCCCTCACATATTAGTTGGGAAATTCTTCCTACCCGTAGGGATGGTGGCGGAGTTGGGATAGAAGGTTGGATGATAAGGCAAGGAGATCATTATATGATGTATTAAAAAATGTATTAATAGCACCATGGATAGTTATTTTAAAACATTAGCTATAGTTTGTTAAGATTCATGGTTCAACTTGCGTAGAAGTGGCTTGACAAGACATTCTCTCCTACCCATAGTTAAATGTGAAAATTCCTTACTTTAAGGTTGCTTAGGCATTGGTCAAATCATGGCAAGCAATAGTTGATAAGTCATAATAGGTCTCCTCCAATTGAAGGGCTATGGATTCTTCTCTAAAACGTAATGTTTGGCTCTACCCCAGTATGCATTTGGCCCCTCAATGGCTCCCCTTCACAAAGACCCCAAGTTGGCAAGAATGCTTTATTTTTGTAGAATGAGATAGCAATGATATGTGTGGAATCATCATATATGCATATGTTCATGCATTTAAGGTTTGCGATTGCGAGTGTGTCTACCGCTCATATCTTGAATAGCTTTGGGATTTGTTTGTTGTGTGACTCTTACGTTTTCTTGAAGGTTTGGTATGGTCATGGAATAAATAGGAGCCATGGGAGATGTTCCAAACATAGTGCTTTCAACTCCATTGAATACAATGGATTTGATGGAGTTAAAAAAAATGGCCACAATATCATCTCTTCAACGTTTGCCAACTTGGGAAGCCATTCACATGGGTATGAAAGATAGTTGTTTTGATTGTGCTTGCATGAAGGTGCTATCTATGTTGCCAAAACATGTGCTCTAATAGAGTGAATGTGCAAAAGATGAAAGAGGTAGCAAGGAGACAAGGAATACATGTTGCTAAGTGTGCAAGAATTACAAGGATTCGAAGAAATAGAAGAAGATTCGAACTATAAAAACCTTGAGACAAAGATGAATGAGTTGATGGAAATGCAGATGGATCTATGCATGTGTGTGGATCATGCAGTTGCCATGTACTCAGTGGAGTTGCATGAATAGGCAAAAAGGTTTGCATGGTGTTGTGTGTGAGACAAAACACACCCAGAGTGTTCTTCACCAGGTGTCGACTGATCTAGATGGTGAAGTGAGAACACTCTCAGCAGTTATTAGAGACAAGCAGGTTAATGAATCTACTAGTGAATGATATGTGGGCATCGTTTAGGGGGCCCGGGATGACCATGAGCCTGTGATTTTCTAGAGGGGTTGTCAGTTGTCGTTCTTGTAGTTTCAAATGAATGTTAATAGGTTTACTGCCTTGTTGCAACAATTGAGTCATCACATGGGTAGTGGCAGCTAGCAAGGGAGACCTGCTTAGGGGGGGAACTTATAAGCTCATACTATCTTGCATGTTTCAAAGTGCTCAGATGAACAATTTTTTTGTGATGATATGTGCTTCTTCTTTGTGAAGCTTGCATGGGATGTGCTGAGATGTGCAAGACTTGCTTGGGAGGAAACTTATAAACTCATACGATCTCGCATGTTTTAAAGTGCTTAGGCCAATAATTTTTTATGATAATATATACTTCTTTTTTGCAAGGCTACATGGAATATGCTAAGGTATGCAATGCTTTTGATGTAAGAAGGCATATTTGAGTGAAGTGTATTGAGTATGTACAATGTGATGTCTCTTTCTTAAGGTTTACGTGGAGCAGTTTTGATAATCCAATGATGGTTGGTATATTTATATTTAATATTTAAATATTAATGGTGCATTTAATATTCATGCATGTATATATTGAGCCATGTCTTAAAGCGTGTTGATAACAGATTCTATGGGTATCCAATCAACATGGGGTGTTCGCATTGAGCAACTAGTAGAGACTATGAGTTACATGTTTGTAGGGCTGTGCTTAGCTCCATTAGGTGTGAACGATGGCTAGTTGCTAGGCTCAAGGCTTAGAGAGGGGTTTCAGAGCATGAAATATCCATTCATAAGGGTGTTGATGAAAGCCTTCCTTTTCACTGAGAGATTTTAGATGGTCATCGTCATCGTGAACTGGGCTAAAGACGGTTTGACGTGGATCTAGCTAATGATTTGCCATCACTGGTTCGTTGTAGTGACCACATCGCATGGATATGGAAAACAATGTGATCAGTATGCCTTTTCACATTGGAAATGCAAGTGGCGATAGTGAGTTGGCTCAACAACAATTTGGTGTGGATTTGAGTAATGTTTTGGCATCAAGAGGCGGTTGCAATGGTGGTTGAAGCATAGAAGTGTGGAAAATCATGTGATTATTGAGTCACAGGCTAGTAATGTTTTAATGTTTGGCTGCCAAGATGGAGGAAATCATGACGGAGTGGCTTATGGGAATAATGAGTCAATTGAATAGCATATTGATGTGGATTTGACTATGGTGCATGTTGGTTGTGTTGTGCCTAATATTTTAACATCAGTTGATGGGTGTGATGTTAGGAATCACTGCAATGTGGAAAATTCAATGGTTAATTGTTGAGATGGCAAGCTCAACACGTGTGGACATTGATGATGGACCGCCTGGCTAGATGGATCCGCACATCTACATTAGCACGTTGGTGGTCATTATGATACTCACATGGCCACTGACTTATCACTTATTATATTTAGTTTGTTACACCTACCTACATCTGGCAAAGATATAGCGCAAGTCAATTAGTGTAGTTTGTTATGCACTGTTTGACTTAGTAGGCTACTTTCCTTATGTTATATCTTATCTATACTTTGTGTACATTGTATTGTGTGTGGAAGAATAAGAAGAAATCAGCAAGAAAACATTTTTGCCTCCATCTCTCTTCTTGTGTTCTTGAGTGAGTGTTGAGTGTTGAAATGACTTGTTTTTTGGCTGATTTTTGTTGTTTTTGAGAGCTGAATGGTTGATTTTATGAGATAATTGATTGGTTTGGAAGTGGTTTGAGAGTGTTTTGGATGATATTGATTGTGTTTTGGAAGCTCATGATGTTTATCAGTGGGGATATGTGGTTCTGTGATGTTCTGATAGGTTCTGATTGGTTCTGTATACCTTCTGTTTTGCTCTGTTTTGGTCTGTTTTGTTCTGATTGTCTTCTGTAAGGAGGGATGGAGTATTGATTGATGAAGATTGAGATCTTGTGAAAGTTTATTGAATGGTTTGTGAGAGTTTGGAATGGTTTGAGTATGAGTTATGTGGTTTTGATGACCTTCTGTAACCTTCTGTAGGTCTTCTATAGAGCTTCTGTTTCTGTTCTGTTCTGTTCTGTACTCTAGCTGTACTGGTACTGTTCTGTGACTGTTCTGTATGCTTCTGTATGTGTTCTGATGGATGAGAGTGTAGCTTGGGAAAGTTTTCTAGCCTTGGAAAGAGGTGAATACAAGTGCAAAAGAGCTGAAAGAAGTGAAAGCAGACTCTCTGCTGAAGACTCAAGTGAAGACTAGAGTGAAGTGACAGTAGTGAGCTATGAAAGGACACTGTAGTGGCTCTGGTGACTCTTCATATCAGACATACCTCTTAGGAGGGATATCCACGACCTAAGAAGGATTATTGAGAGTGATTTTGAGAGATTGTAATGAGGATATGATGTATTATTGATGGAGAGAGAGAGAGAGAGTCAGAGATAGCCAATTCTACTGAAACAAAGTGATTGTATATGAAAGATTGAGAGAGAAGACTATGAAGATATTGAAGATGAATACTATGCGATGTATTTCCATTCAAAGATGGTGTATTCCTTTGCTTTCTTCGTTCTATTGATGGATTTTGTGAAGATGTTGAAGAATATGGTTGATTCTATCAAATCCGTGGGAGATCTACATGATACTGTATGAAGATTTGTTGTGCCTGGTGTTCTTTTCTTCATTGTGATCATATGAAACATGATAAACAAGCTTGTTGACGTTACAAGATAGATTTTCTTGCAAGAGAATTCCCTTTTCCTTGGTATTCCTCTTGGGGCTCCATGTTTTTGGTGCGCATCCGGGGAAACTTGCCAACAACAAGCACCAGTAGAGGCTGAAAATAAAGGAAATGGCATTGCCAAGAAGAGAAGAATTCAATGGATGTTTGTAAAGTTCCTTCTTCCACTGAAGAGTTGGAATTTCTCATAATCAAAGCCACTTTCCACAAGAAGTTCATCCCACAATGGCAGAAACATATCACCATCATGATGCATGCTCTATGTGGTGGACAGTTTCCTCTTCCTGTTGAAGCAGCAGAAACTTGCATCTTGGTGGCAAACTGTTTGGGAATAAACTGAAGAGCAGAAACAGAGAGAATGACCATCCATGGAAGATTTGGCATTCATTGAGAAGTTTCCAGACAATATCAAGTGGGAGATTGTGAAGAAGCTTCAGGAGTCTTGGTCTGTAGAGGTTCACAAAGACAAGAAGGAAAAGAGTTGCAATTTGTTCGTGGATGCTCAACAGCAAGATACATGGGATGCTTGGTGTACTGATAATCTTCTGTTTGTTCAATTAGCAACCCATTGGAAGTTGGTAGACAGAGTGTTTTTCACAACATACACTGTTGAAACCATCAGAAGCTGGCATTACTATGGTGATGGCACCACCACAATGCTCAGATGTATGCATTTTGACACCTTCAGAACCGAATACCTTCCTCTGTGCAGTGGAATGAAAGCAGAATTCAGGGACGTTGAAAAGAAAGAAGTAGAAGAAATGTTGGCAAGAGAGTCCTCCAGAGACTGAAGCCTTCTGTTAAGCCTCTGTGGAGCACTAACAACATAGTGGAGCCAACCCCCTGATGAATGACGCAATAAAGAGGCAAGCGTTAGAACAAGTCTAGAGGTACGTGAAAAGAGAGAAAGCAAAAATCAGAGCCGAGAACGAGCTCGCAGCAGAAGCTGCCTTTGATGCCCTTGCGGAACTCTTTACAGAAGCCCCAATGGCACATCAAGCCCTTCCTCCTCCTGCTGGAGGTCCACTTCCAAGCCAGATCCGTCCTGGAAATATTGATGACAGGCCAGCGAATGTAGTTCCATTGCCAGTTTTTAAGGGAGAGTACAATGAAGACCCCGATCTTCATGTAGCAGAGTTTATGGTAGCATGTGTGGCTAACAATGCCAGAACCCCTGAGCATTGGTTAGCAATATTCCCCGCCACTTTCAAGGGCGCGGCGTTTCAGTGGTATGAGAGACAAGCAGCAGGAACTTTTTGCACATGGGACGACCTGAAGTTGGCCTTCCTCACTAAATTCAGGCGTGAAGGTTTTGAAGAGCGGATGCGAGAGGAATTTATGAACCTAAGTCAGTCCTCTGGAGAAAGACTAGAAGCTTATATCTCACGAATGGAATCCATCCTGAAGAGATGGACTAACAATAATCTAGATGATGGCATTTAGAAGGGGGTGTTTCTCAGAGGATTACAACCAGAAGTCCGTAAGTTTGTGGAGCTGCATAGACCAACTACCCTGCAAGCTGCAACTGAAGGTGCAAGACTGTACGATGAAGTGGAAGCTAGATTAGCGATGAATACAGGAAGAGGAGTCCTACCTCCTCTGATGCCAAGAATGATGTATCCACCAAATGCAGTCCCAGGGACTGTCCCCTACCCTTACCAGCAGATGTCCCCAGTATCACAGTACAGTGCACCAAATCCACAGTGGCCACAATCCATGCCTCAAATGGTGGTTCAACCACAACAACAATGGTCCCAACCAATTTCCTCAATGCCAAATCAACAGCAACAGTGGAACCCTACCAACTGGAGTCAACAGTCAACAGTTCAAACAGGAGCTCTGAATCAGAACCAGAACAGAGATCCCTCTGCACCAGCCCAACCTGTTTATGTAGTGATTACAGAGACTCCTCAAAACCCTCCTGCCAGTGCCTCAGGAGGAGAAAGCTTGAAGGACTACTTATCCAACTTAGTTGCAAACATCAAAAAGGAGTTGATGGATGTGATTACAGAGCAGCTACAGACGCTGAAAGTGAACACCGCTAGCATATCCAACGTTGCAAGATCAAGAAGAGATGTGATGCGGTCAAATACTTGGTGTGGTAAGTGTCATCAAGCAAGCCATTTAGCCACTGAATGTACACGAAAACCAACCATTCCTGGAGCCTTATGTTCCTACTGTTTGCGGAAGAACCATACAGAGGACATTTGCTCTCTGAAAGAGATGCATGATAGGAGAAGGAAGGAAGAAGACGCAAGATTTAACTTGCTGGAATCCAAAATGACAACACAAGATATTGGACCCAAGCCTAGAGAGTTTGGTCCTAATTTCGGACCCAGAAGATTTCCCTCTTAAAGTTACAGAGGAAGACAGTCTGGCGGTGGTCAGAGATTAGAAGTGGAGTGTTATAGATGCGGAGAAAAGGGACACATTTCACCAAATTGTCCAAATCCTCGAAGGTCAGTGGATTACAAGCCCTTATGCAGTCGATGCAAAGGAGAAGGCCACACTGCAAAGGACTGTCCAAGCCCAGCCCCAGTGAAAAACAGTGCTACTGATAGTCCGTCCAAGGCCCAATAGCCTACCTCCAATTTAGTGGAATTGGAAGTTGATGCCATCACGCGTGCAAAGCAGAAGGAACCACCTATCCAGAAAGAAAATAACCCTTCAACCAGAACAGTGAAGTTCAATCTTCCACCAGAAGAACAGAACAGAACAGAGCCTAACAGTGACGTACAGAGCACTACAGTGCCAGAGAGAGTTACAGAGACAGTTACAGAGACAGGACCAGAGGTCCAGGAGACAGAAGAGGGGGACGTGCCACAAGTGGCAGAAGAATTCCTGTAATTCCTCTCTTGGAAGAAAGAGGGAAAATGAAAATGGGTGTTGCCCCATTCCCTGACCGATTAGAGAAGCCAGTGGATCATATTAAGGAATACGATCTGGTCAGAGATCTAGATACCTTTAAACCAAACCTCACATTCCGAAAATTATTGATATTGTCTCCCAGTTGCCGAAAAAGGTTCAAAAGTATACTGACAAGAAGACGTGGATTAAGGATTTCTCCCTCAACAGCAATAAAGTCCAACAAAGCTCCAGAGCCTGTCAAAGAAGTGGACGTGGCTAACGCCTTCCTAGATCTGGGTACTCCAGAGACTGGCGTGTGGATAGAAGGCTGCTTCATTGCAAATGCACTGATTGATGGAGGCTCATCAGTAAACATTATGACGGATGTCACAATGAAGGATCTAGGCCTACAAGGTGTGTAACCCACCCAATGGCTCATCAGACTGGCAGATCAGAGCAGAATCAAGCCTTTGGGTATTCTCCCATATGTGAAGACTACAGTGGTTGGAAAAGATTATTGGCTAACCTATCTGGTGGTGAAGCCAAACTCTTATGGTACATCCTACCCTTTGTTACTGGGTAGACCATGGCTTTTTGAAGCCCGAGCAAGGACGGATTGGTTCAAAGGAACTTTGACCTTGGGACGAGGACCCAACAGAGTGGTGATGAAGCTCTATGGTGCTCAAAAAGGACATGGATCTACCTCCTTGGAATTATCTTCTGACTCCCCTAATGAGGCTACGGATGGAACATCAGCAGACGAAGATGCTGTCAAACAGATCCTTCCCAAGAAAACAGTGGCACGTTCCTTAACAGTGGATACTGTAAGCCAACTTCCAAAAGATGCAAAGCCATTATCAATGGGTGAATACTTCATGCCTGAACTAGGAATGACTTCTGAAATCACTTCTGACAGTGAGATAGAAGCATGGATGTACTGCTCTTCCTGTTACATGGCCATAGCAGAAGCAGAGATAGAGGCAGAAGAGGAAACAGAGAATCTGTTCTTCTGTTACAGAGCTCCTACAGAGATAGAGGCAGAGACAGAAGCAGAAGCAGAGACAGAGGCAGAAGCAGAAGCAGAGACAGAGACAGAGGCAGAGACAGAAGAGGATGGATATGATATGGACGAAGAAGGTTATGAAAGTGAGCCAGAAGAATCTATCCCACCTGCAGAGGATATATTTGGAGAAGAAGTTTCAGAAGCATCCGAAGCAGGCGAGCTCATGCTATGGGACAGAATGGCGATGGTACCATTTGGTCTAGTAAATGGATCTTCTTATATGCAAAATTCTTATGAGATGTGGGTTAAGAAGAACAAGCCGTCTTTTAGTAGTGGCTCATGCCGCCCTCACCCATCCTTGCCAAAGAAAGATGATGATGATGCACCGTGCCAACGAGCACCAATCCCACAAACCCAACAGGCATCAGAGGGTCCCTGTTATGTGACGTTCTTGGATGTGTCATCTTCAGAAGAGGAGTCTTTAAGCCAAGAGGTAATTAATTTTGAAACCAAACCCGAAACAGCTCTAATCCCATTTCAACATCTTAAGGAGCAACCTAAGTCTCCACCAAAAGAAGAAGTTGGTTCTAGTGGGACATCAGAAGAGGACACCACTCCCTTGAAGGAGTCGGATCTGTATCCAGAAGCAGTCCGTGGGACCTTCATCCGTGAAGTAAAAGGTGAAAGGCAGTTAACCTTTGTGGATGCAGATGGCACTGAACGCCACTTGAAGGTGGGTAGCAGCCTCCCAGAAGAGGAGTTGTCAACCTTGTACAACTTGTTGAAAGAGAATTTGGACGTGTTTGCATGGTCTTACAAAGACCTAAAGGGGATTGATCCCACAATATGTCAACATCATATTGACTTGGAGCCTGATGCCAAGCCAGTACGGCAACGACAGAGGCGAATGAACCCGAATTATTCCACATTGGTGAAAGCAGAGCTGCTGAAGCTTCTGGAAGCTGAGTTCATCTATCCAGTGGCAAATAGTGAATGGGTTTCACCCATCGTGGTTGTACCCAAGAAGAATGGCAAGCTTCGAATATGTGTGGACTTCCGCAAGTTGAATTCCAAGACGAAGAAGGATCACTTTCCTATCCCTTTCACAGACCAACTGTTGGACACAATGGCAGGATATGAGCTTTATTCCCTTCTGGATGGATTCAGCGGATACAACCAAGTCCAAATCGCAGAAGAGGACCAATCCAAAACAACCTTCACCACAGAATGGGGGACCTACGCCATTTGGACTCTGCAATGCCCTTGCTACTTTCCAGCGAGTCATGATGGCCGCATTTCAAAATCATCTGTACGATTTCATTGAGGTATATTTGGATGACTTCTGTGTCTATAGTTTGATCCGTGAACACTGGGAACACCTGGAACAATGCTTTGACCGATGCCGGGAGTATGGGATTTCCCTCAACCCCAACAAATGCATCTTTGGGGTCTCTTCCGGAGTTCTGTTGGGCCACATTGTCTCTGCACAAGGGATATCAACAGACCCTGCAAAGATTGAAAAGATCACAGCTCTGACAGCACCCACCAACCTCAAACAATTGAGGAGATTCTTAGGCCATGTGGGTTACTACAAAAGGTTCATAGCTCATTTTGCAACAAAGGCAACCTCCTTGCACAAGCTTCTGAGGAAAGATGCAGAGTTTACTTGGACGGAAGAATGTGACAAAGCCTTCCACACTCTGAAGCAGTGTCTGATTGAGGCACCCATTCTGTAACCTCCTGATTGGATGAAAGAGTTTCATGTACACACACACTGATGCATCAATTGAAGGCTTAGGTGCTGTCCTTTGCCAGAAGGGCTCCTCGAAGCTGGATCAACCGATCTATTATGCAAGCCCAAAAGTCACTAATCGAGAACGGAACTATACAGTGACAGAGCTGGAGTGCTTGGCAATGGTGTTTGCCCTAGAAAAGTTTCGCCATTACCTCCTATCTACCCACTTTAAATTTTATGTGGATCATGAGGCCCTGTCCTTCCTGATGAACAAAGCAGATGTGAAAGGACGAATGATGAGATGGCTCCTTTTATTCCAGGAGTTCGACTTTGAGGTGATTACTAAGCCTGGTCGTTCCCATGTTCTGGCTGATCATCTGTCGCGTATCCCACAAACTGCAGACAAGGAGCAGGATGATCCAGACCTCCCTGATGCTTCCATATTCTTGGTAGAAACTATAACTCCCTGGTATGCAGACATTGCCAATCTCCTGGCAACCCAACAGTATCCTCCTGGTATCTCTAGTCAGGAAAGGAAGAAGCTTATGTTAGAATCAGCCCCCTACACCCTGCTAGGTGGCGCACTGTACAAGAAAGGCAAAGATGAAGTGCTCAGAAGATGTGTTGCAGGAAATGAGATTGGGATTGTTCTGAAGGCTTGCCATGACGAGCCATGTGGAGGCCACTTTGCAGGAGAAGCTACAGCCAGGAAGGCTCTGCTAGTAGCAGGATATTGGTGGCCTACCATTCATAAGGATGCCTATGATTACTGTAAAAGATGTGATGCTTGTCAGAGAATGGGGAAACCCACGAAGACAAGTGCCATGCCACTGCAACCTATCCTTCCCCTGAAGCCATTTGAGAAGTGGGGCATCGACTTCGTAGGTCCAATCGATCCTCCTACCAGAAGGAAACAGAACCGATACATCCTCGTATGTACGGATTATGTCACAAAGTGGTGTGAAGCTAAAGATGGTAACAGCATGGCCCTGTTCATGTACGAGAATATCATCACCCGTTTTGGCAGTCCCTTAGAGCTGGTAAGTGACAGAGGCACTCATTTTATTAACAAAGTCATGGAAGAGTTAACAGAGTTGTATAAGATTCGCCATCGCAAGTCCACTCCTTATTACCCCAGAGCCAACGGCCAAGTCGAAGTCACCAATTGCATCCTCTGCTCAATTCTGACAAGAACGATTGCCGCACATCGTCGTGATTGGGATGATCGACTTACAACCTCCCATAAAGCAGCAATAGGACAGATACCTTTCCAGCTGGTGTATGGTACAGAAGCTGTTTTCCCTGTTGAACTGGAATTACCCTCTTTGAGAGTGGCCATCAAAGAGCGTTTGGGGGACAATGATTCATTACAACGCCGTCTCCTGCACCTGGAATGTTTGGACGAAATTCGCAGGATGGCTCTACAGTGCATGGAAGCCACGCAAGCTCGACGCAAGGCTTACCATGACAGCTTCATTAAGCACAAGGAGTTCAAAGAAGGTGATTTGGTCCTAGCCTATGATTCACGATTTGGCAAGTTTCCTGGCAAGCTCCAACAGCGGTGGATGGGCCCCTATAAGGTACTTGCCGTCAACCCTAATGGCTCTGTCCAAGTGCAAACCATTGATGCCTCTGATGATCCCTTTCTTATCAATGGATATCGCTTGAAGAAGTACTTCTCTCCTTGGGGATCTTGACAATTACGGTCACTTGATCCTTTCCCTCGTTGGCGTGGCACTATCACTCTTATGATGCTACTTTTGATAGCCGTTCTTCAGCCACTCATGAAGTGGACGCAACCCTCTATCCCCTCAAACCCCCCTTCCACCCTTGATCTCTTATCCTCTATTTTCCACCAGCGACGACAGTGGCGAGGTTGGTTCTGACAAATGGTCTTTCTACCATTCCCTTGCTCAATTCGAAGAGAAAAAAAAAGAAAAAAAACAAACAAAAAGAAAAAAAAGAAAAAAAAAGGAAAAAAAAACATATCGGTCATGGGAGAAAAGGACTTAGGTCCCTGTCATGCCGACCTATTCTTCGAGAAAAGGTGGAAACACCCTCGGGAATAGGGGAAAACAGACAAAAAAAAGAAGAAGAAAAAAAAATAAGAAAAACAAATCTGTTATGAGAGAAAAGGAAGCAATTCCCTGTCATAGCAGGCCTCGTTCCAAGAAAAGGTGGCACACACCCTTGGGCGGGAACCTGGCTGTGGAAAAGGTGGCAACACCCAGCAGTCCAGAAAGTGGATTCATTAATTGATATCCCTAGGATCCAATTCCGAAGCTACCTCCCTTGGTATGCTGTGTCCTGGGTCTTTCTGCAGAGTGTCTACCTGTCCTCTCGCAGACGACATGTCCTATCTAACACAACGTTCGATTTGATGGCTACCTCCCTGGGTACGCCTCTTCAACAACTGACGACGCAATCTTCATCGACAAACAATCGAGTGATGTGAGCTTTCATCCTAACCGGATGGGGAAGTGAGTATGGTTGCCCTCTATAATTATCAATAGAGCGTGAGACAGAGGGTGGGGCGAGTGACCAGTCTTTTCCCTTCAAATCAAATGAGAGGTGAGAAGTGTGAATGAAGTGTTGCACGCACGGGATGGACCTCTCAATGCACAAAGCACAATTTGTTTCTGTGCACTGCACCATAAGGCTCCCTGGCCTTCCTTCTCGCACCGTATGCCGGCACAGGGTGGGATGCACAGTTGCACCATCAAATGCGCACAAGGCATACAACCTTTGCACAAGTGACCGTGAGAATTACATCAATGGGTTTCAGGACATGGTTGCCCTCCTGTATCTATCAACCGAGCGTGAGACAGAGGGTGGGCTGAGTGTGACTAGAGTTTCTTCAATCAATTACCGAGAGGTGAGATTGAGGGACGTTACGACACTTGGAGTCAGGTATGTTCTTGTTTCCCTATGTACCCACGGGATGGGTCTTTGCCGTCATCACAGGACACATCACCCTGTTCTGTACACTACACTGTAAGGCTCCCTTGCCTTCCTCCTTGCACTTATGCCAGACGGGTTGGACGCACTAATGCACCATCAACTGTGCACCCTGGCATACTCCCTCTGCACCATTCCCCTGTCGATTCCTAAACCGGATATGCGATATGGGTTTCAATCCTTATTCCTCGAGTGATATTAGTTATGGGGCGAGTGATTGTTCTTTCATTCCATTTGAGTGACTGTGAGTTGAGTGCAATATCCCTCATCATCGACAAATTTCCTGCGCTTCCTTCCACCAGCTACCTCCCTGGGTGCTGCCATGTGGTCCCTGCCATGAAGGACGTGTACAGCGACGATGCCTTGGTACCTCCAGAGCCGACAACAACACCGGACGTGCCATTGACAATCACCCTTGATTCTCAAACAACATGGGCTAAGTTTTTCTAACCCTACAACTTCTGTTTCTCCGTGACGTTCACGTTTTAAGTGTGGGGACGCTAGTGCATGGTCTGTGGCGTGGTCCTAGGTCCCTATTGTTCGGTTAACCCTATCCGTTAAGGTCTTAAGTGTGGGGACGCGTCCATGCGCGTCTACATTGCATACCTTTCTGCATATGCCTTCACCTGCTCATGCCTCTCCACCATGACTTGTTTTTACCCTAATGGGGTCCCTTCCCACCCACCCGTTTATGTTCCACCCACCCTTGGGGTTGTTCCCTTGCAGTTTTCTTTCATTCCTTGCTTTTGAGGACCTGCCAGGTGAATGCATCCTACGTTCACCGAAGTCCAAATCCAACCTTATCGCCCTGTTCCTCCTTTTGAACTGACCATTTTTCCTTTTTACCTACCCCTATTTCGGTGCACGGTTTTTGAGTTGTTAATTTTTGAAGCATTTTGTGCAAATTAGCCATTTTTCCATGTGAACGTGCTTTGCTTGCTTCAGAACTGTGATCTGACATCATGGCCCTGACAATCACTTTTCCCCTGACATTTTCTCTTTTTACTCCGAGTCATTCCGATACACGGTTTGTCCAATATTAATTTTCCAGTTTTTTACGACTTTTTCGTGCGTCTTTTTGATATTTTTCCATGTGAACCTGCCCTGTTTGCATCGGAATTCCACTTTGATTTGACAGTCGTGTTCACACATGTCTTTCCCTACCTTTTTCCTTTTTCCTCCACCCTTTTTCGACTTCCAGATTTTTACTTATTAATTTTTCAGTGAGTTTTCGGGTGTATTTTTGGAGTTTTTTGCATGTGAACCCCTCCTACTTCCACCGGAACTACAGTTTAACGTGATAACCCTGTGCCACTCCTTCCTGCAGGCATTTTTCCTTCTTACTGCATGTCATTCCGGCGAACGGTTCGTCCAATATTAATTTTCGATCCCATTTTCGGGTTTGTTTTTTGGATTTTTTCCACGTGAACACGTCTTATCTCAGTCGGAATTATGTTTTGATGTAATAGGATTGTCGGGCACGTCTTTCTGCGTAGTTTTTCTTTTTTCTACACCTCATTCCGATGCACGGATTTTCTGATATTAATTTTTAATTGCGTTTTTTGGTTCGTTTTTTGTGTTTTTTGCACGTGACTGCCCTTTACCCCTCCCGGAACCTCCGTCGCATATTTTCCCTGTCTTTGGCCTGCCGTCCTGCCCACTTTTTGTTTTTCCGTCATTTTGTTTTGACGTCCGGATTGGGAGTTATTAATTTTTCTTTATTTTTATGAGTATTTACGCGCTCCGTCCCACGCGTGAACGCACCTTTTTTCAATTTTACGCGTCTTCACGCGCCCCGGTCGTGTCCGCATGCTCCGTCCCTGCATCTAGGCGCCCTTTCCCTCCCGTCACCGCAAATTTTTTTACCCCTGCCCCGCGCATGCGCGCGGGACAGGGCGTCTCACCTCTCCTTTTGTTTTCTTTTTTTAAAAAAATAATTAGTTAATTAATTAATTACTTACTTAATTTCTTTTTCTTCCCCTCCCCTCTCCCCAACGGACACCCTCTCCCCCCCTCTCAACTGCCCTCCCCTCTCTCCTCTCTCTTTCTCTCTCTCTCTCTCTCTTCCTTCTTCCCCTCCTTCTCCTTGCTACTCCCGCCTCCCCTCCTTCTCCTGCATTCCCGCCTCCCCTCCTTCCTCCCTCCCTCCTCCTTCCATCCCCTCCCTTCTTCCACCTTCCTCCCCCGCCTTCTTCCACCTGCCCGCCTTCCCTTCCCCTTCTTCCTTCCTCCTCCCCCCTTCCTCTTCCTTCCCCCTTCTTCCCCCTCGGCGCTTCGCTGCCAAACCGTCTGCCGCCGTCCCCCAACCGCCGGGCGCCGCTGCCAGACGCCGACCAGCCGCCCTGTGCCGTTGAAGACGCCGCCCCGCCGTCGCAGGTAGCCGACGCTGCTGCCGTCGAGTCGACGCCGAGATGCTGTCCACCCGCCGCCGCGACGCCGCCGTCGCCCTGCAAAGTCTGCCAGACGCCGAGCCGACGCTGCTGCAGCCGCGCCGACGCCGCGACGCTGTCCGCCCGCCGCCGAGACGCCGCCGTCGCCCGCAGTAGTCGCCGCCGGCCGCACCACCACCACCACCACCTCCTCCTCCTCCTCCTCCTCCTCCTCCTCCTCCTCCTCCTCCTAACTAACCCTTAGGTTAGTTACACTAACTTCTCTTTAGTTAACCTAACTTGCTTTAACTTAATGATCTTAATTAACTAATCTAACTAACCCTAGTGAGGTTAGTAAACCTAACCCTAACCCCACCCCACTAACCCTAGTTAGGTTAGTAAACCTAACCCTAACCCCACCCCACTAACCCTAGTTAGGTTAGTCCACCTAACCCTAACCCCACCCCACTAACCCTAGTTAGGTTAGTAAACTTAACCCTAACCCCACCCCACTAACCCTAGTTAGGTTAGTCCACCTAACCCTAACCCCACCCCACTAACCCTAGTTAGGTTAGTCCACCTAACCCTAACCCTAACCCTAACCCTAACCTTAACCCTACTTAGGTTAACTAACCCCCTTTAGGTTAGTCTCCACTGACTTAGTCCCCCTAACTAATTTATCTGACTTCACCTAGACTAACCTAGTTCCCTTTGACTAACGTGACTTGACTTAGTCAGACTTACATGACTTACACAGACTAACGGGACTTAGCTGACTTAATTTGACCTTACTTACCAGACTAAGCTGATTTTCCTGATTTACTTAATTTATAAATTAATTTTCACCTCATAAAAATTTAGAAAAAATTCTAAATATTCCCTTCGCTTTTTGCCAATTTTTGAAAATTTGTCAGCTGGGAATTTCCAACCCCAAAATTTCTGAACATTAAATATTTCCCAATTTATCCCAAAAATTACCAACAAATGTCAAAAATTCATTTACAATTAGTAAAAATTTCTAAAAAAATTTTAAAAATTTCTAAAAAATTCCCCTCACCCCCCTTGACCATTTTCCATTTATTTTTTACTTTAAAATATTTTCATACATGGTATCCCTATTTTTTTTAAAAAAAAACTCCAAAAAACAAAAACAAAAACAAACACCAAACCCAAAACGAACCATCCATAATAGTCACTTAAAATTCAAATTTAACTTTTTAAAAAACAACAAACACAAATAAACCAAATAAACGAAACCACCCTATAACCCCACCATAACCGCACCTAAAATATAACCCCCCTCCCATCCACAATAACAACTTAAAAATTCATTCCAAATCAACAATCCCACTAAGGTGTTGTCTTTGTTGTTTCGTCAGTGGTCTTTACTTTTCTTTTACTGGATTCACTTCTTTTAGGGGACTCTTCCGTGCGCATTTAGGCATTACATACACACCCCTTCCAGGTACTTATTTTATGTGCTTTATTTATTTTCATTTCCCTCTTAATCACAAATTAATTGTTAAAATAAACTATTTATTCACCCACAGTTTTCACGCGCATTCGCGATAAACACACAATTTTTTTTAATTAAAATAAACCCGCCGTTCACTTCGTATGCGCTACGTGCGCTACAGAGATACTTTAATTTTTTATTTAAAATAAACCAGCTGTCACAAGAGCACGCGCTGGCAAAAAAGCGCTCCATATCACCTTAATTTGTAATCAATGAACTTGCATTTAGAGACCCAGTCTGGGTATCGAAGTCCGGGATTCGAATTAAAGCATCGTTTTAACCTAATAATTGGTAATTAAATTTATAATAAGGAACCGCCGTTTTCTTGCTAAGGTTTATCACTTAATAAAAATTCACCCATTTCTTAATAATTTCTTAAAATAAACCCTTCATTAAATTAATCCCCCCTCACTGCACTTAATTCTCCTTTTTAACGAACCCGTTTCGTGGGATGGGTCTGCGCTGTCATTAGAGTTATTTCCATGGTCCAACACTGGTTTATCAACAATGTAGTCTTGATATGTGTCGGATGTGGTATTGTTTTGGTTTACTGTCTTTCTTACGGTTACGGGTACGGTGTGCAGTTTTTTCTTTTATTGCCTGCTACGGGGTTCTGGGTGTTTGTCTGATACATCGCATGAAGCTTTCGGTCGCATATGTCTCAAGGTCATGTCGAATTTTTTCTAGGCTGTGGTTTGCTTGGGGTTAGTTGGTTGAGTCACGTTTTATTATTTTGGTTATTCTCTTATACTTGGTTTTTTTTGTCCGTTGCTTTGCAGGCATTCTCATTGATTGTCTGTGTTTATGGTGTGTGTGTGTAACCATCTGAATGGCGCCTTCTCACGCTCCTCCCCCTATCCAGTACGTCCCACTAGTTAGTAGGGATTACTCTTCCCTACTTACTTTTGAGCCTCTCATGAAGGCGGGACTTGCTGCTTTTGTGGCTACTTCTTTTCCATTGCTTCCAGAGGATCCGTCGTTATGTGATGAGTTTCTGGCCTCTTACAGCAAGAAGACAGGACTAGTCCAGGGAATTTCTATGACTTTGACACCTCGAGGCTTAGGGAAGGCTCTGTCTCTTCCCTCCAAAGGTGAACCTTTTGTTACCACTCGTCAGCTTTTCTCTAATGAAGAGATTCTGAAGCTGTTGCAAAAGCAGACAAGGGAAATACTGGATGTTAAGAAGGTGATCAACTCTTCAGGAGTTTCCTTTTCCATGATCACTGATCCCGTATGGAAGATGATCTGTCAGTTTCTCCAGGACAGGTTTATGCCTGCCAAAACGCCATCCCAGTATTTGTCCAAAGAGCTTTTCACAGCTTCCAGGATGGTGTTGAAAGGAGTTGCTATTGATTGGAGCACTTAGCTCCTCACTAAAATGGATCAACATTTCGTCAAAGTCACCAGGGGTAATGTTACCAATGTCACATATGGATCATATTTGTCTGCCTTCTTGACCTATTCAGGTTTACAGAAGACTGTGCCTCCACCTCCTCCATCAGATCCAGTACCTCCTCTTCCCCCTTCTGATGAGTCAGAACCTATTGACATAGAGGATGATGATTCTCCGCCTCCCCTGGTCATCCAGCGCAAACGCTTGAAGCGGGTAGCGGATAAAGCCCCTTCCGTACTTTCTTCAGTGCCCATCCCTGCTACCTCTGGCAGTGAACTCCCTGGGTATCTCACTTGTAATAACCTGTTCAGAGCACATCGAGAAGGATCTTTGGACATATCAGTTCCCTCCCTGAATAGTCTAGTCTCAGGAGATGCAATTCCTTTCCTCTGTAAAGATATTCAGAGTTCCATTGAATTGTCAGTGACAGCCTGTGTTCAACAGCTGTACGCGTCTTTTTATGAAGAACTCATGCAGTCTAAGGACCAGTTGCATAAGGCAACATCCGAGTTAGCTTCTGCTAAGGATACTCTAGCAGATTTGTTTAAGCAAATGGAACAACAAACCCAACTGGTTGCCACCCAAAGCGATGAGATCTCTTCTTTAAAGATCCAATTACTAGAGGCTTATTCCTAGGTTACTAGCCTTTCAGAGGAGAAGGCGCAGATGTCCAGAGAAGCGCAGGAGTTCCAAGCTATCTTAGATGACAAACTTTCAGCTTTACAGATTGCTAATGACACAGTGGCATCCCAGGCCTCCCAAATCCAGCAGTTGCACGATCAACTGGCAAAGTCACGCTCTGTTCCTCCAAGCCCTAATGTTCCCTTGATTCCTTCTCTTTCACAGCAGGACTTGGCTGCTCTTCAGCGACAGGCTACCTTGTGTCCTCTATTCCAAGATAAAGTGGAAAGATTGCAGTCCCGAATGGACTTGTTATGGTCTACATTTGAGCAGTTTCAGGAATATGTTCCACCATACCATTCTTTCTTTGTCCACTACCACTTACAGAAGTTGGTCTTCTACATGAAGCTTTCCACGATGGATTTACCTCTTCCAGAGGATGGATGGAGTGGGGCTTGGTCTGCTGAGTTGTTGACAGAGGTAGTAAGAATGGTGTTTGAAGATTCTGTCATGCCAGATACCATGTTAATGTCATACATGTATCTACGAGGAGACTTGTTAATTCCAGATGAGGTGGATATGGCATGGTATGTGGGGGATGTGGTACTACAAGCTGTTTTGTATGTCAACCATTTGGAGTTGTGCATAGCTGACATGTTCCAGAGTTACTCCTCCAAAGTGGCTGATTGTCATGATAATTCTTGGCATCCCATGATTTATTCTGTGGTCCTGAATCAAAGACAAAACACAGCTCCTACCCCTGCCCAGAGTACTAATCAACTGAGGATGGATCTCTTAGCCTATCTTTCCAAACATAATCCGTTTGATTCTTCCTTCTTTGATGCCTATCATCGACGATCTCTCTTAGGACCTTCTGTTCCTACCCTCCTCTATTACCAACAAATGGCTCACCGATATGCTCTATATCTTTCCCTTTGTCAATCTAATTCCACAATTATTTTACCCCTTCTTTTCCAACCTTCATCTTTCCCTCAAATTCCCATTTTTACATACTGTTCCTTTATTGAGGATAGGGTATTTTTCCCTTCTCCACCCTGTCCTTCTCCATCCATTCATGTGCCCTCCACATTTTCTATTTATCAGTTAACACCCTTCCTTAGTGATTCCCTCCAAATTTCTGCCACTCCTTCTTTAACCTTTTCTTCCTTTTATGATTTTGCCTATCCCTCACTTCATCCACT
Source organism: Lygodium microphyllum (assembly GCF_053477565.2). Taxonomy (NCBI): domain Eukaryota; kingdom Viridiplantae; phylum Streptophyta; class Polypodiopsida; order Schizaeales; family Lygodiaceae; genus Lygodium; species Lygodium microphyllum. Next base: position 1,376,964 of record NC_141157.1, on the reverse strand, counting down.
TTTCCTTATTCCATTACCCTCTCCTAACACTTCTATATCTCAACCACCTCAGTTGGTTAGTGACTGTGACGGATTTGATAATCAAATTTCTAGAAGAAGGGGATGGAGTTCGGATGATTCCCTTACAGGAACTCAGATCAATTGGCCAGTAATTCCAGGAGAATGGACAGCTTCCAGTCAAGCTTATCAGAACTATGTTCATTTTGCTCAGCAGTATTCACAGTCTGCAGATCCTTCAGTGCGATTAACTGCTCACTTTGCTTGGTACCTGGCGTATATGCATAGGCACTCTCATAATGATTCCAAGCCTATTCCAAAGTTGTGCATGAATGTCAATGTGAGCATTGATTCCCAACAGCTGGATATATTGTATTTTCATGCCCTTTGTTTGCCTAGCAGATACCTGGTCCTGTTGGAAAGGATGTGCTGTCTTCAGTTTTTTCAAAATCCTCCCAAAACCTTTGTAGATGAATCCTTGTCTATGGATCGTTTCCGACAACATCAATCTTTCAAGAGGGATCATCTTCATTGATACCTTTCCAATGTATGGTGGATGCTTTTTAATGAAAATCTCTCTTTTTGGAGGAGTCATTCAGATGGTTGTATTGTATTAGTGTTTGTGTTGTGAGTTCCTTTATGTAATATGAATGTGGTGGTTTCCTATTGGATTGGATCGTGTGTGAGCTACATTTTGGAGAATTGTGGTGATGGGGTCGTGGATGCAGAGTTGAAGCTGATGCTGATGAAGAGGAAGAAACCTCTTATATCCTTTACCAATTTGTTGTGATTTTTAGTTTGATAAGAAGTGTTGATGTATAACGGGTTTTCCTTTCTTTGTATTTTTATATCAGAAACAGGTTCTAAGTTGGGGTCGTAATCAAAACCGCGCCACTAAGAGAGGTTGATTTTGAAGGTTGAAGTGAAGGAAAAGAATCAAGGTTCGAGCAAGCAAGCAATGGGTAAGAAGCCCTTCCATTCTTCCACCCTTTCTCTTCGATAATGCCTATGGAGGCACCAGAAGCAGAGTAGAGTGAAAATCTCAGATTGCTGTGAGATTTGGTGTACGAGTAGAGCACTGTATATTTTACAGGTAGGCCTTTTAGGGCTTTCTCGTAGTTTTTTTGGGGCATTTGAGACCGTTTCAAGCCCCGTTTTAGAGCCGCAAGGTTGCGGACAACAGTTTTAGGGCACACTGTGATTTCGGCTGTATTGACCGAAAGTGGGTGCACATGTTGCAGATTTTGAATTTGTAATTTTTGAGGTGTTTGCCAAGAAGCAAACATAAGGTTTATCTACAAACAAGTTGCAGATTACATGTACTATTGAGCAATCGATGAAAAAGATTGCTTGGTGTATTGATGTGCACTTGTTGTGAAAGGTTGCAGAAGACTATCTTGTTGTGTCATATCCTTTTTGTGATAATGGCAGAGAATAGTGGAAATCCCATTATTGAGAAGCTTAACAAGAACAACTACTCTTCATGGAAGTTCCATATGACGAACTTCCTCATTGGAAAGGGCCTTTATGAGCTTGTTTTAGGTGAAGAAAAGGAACAAGAGTTGGGTATCCCTCCGACTGCAGATGAATTAAAGGCATGGAAAGAACAGAATACAAAAGACAACAAGGTGATGTACTGGCTATCTGCAGTCATTGATAATACTATGCTGGGACATATTAGGAATGCAGAAACTTCACATGTAATTTGGACAATTTTTTAGAACATGTTTTCAGTAAATACAAAGACACGAAAGATTCAACTTAAGCAAGAGTTGAATACCTTGAAGAAAGGGAAAATGTCTATCAATGAGTATGTTTTGAAGATGAGAAGCATTGCAGCTGCTTTAGCAGCAATTGATGCAATGCATGATGATGATGATTTGGTTTCATCCACTTTGAGTTCTCTTAATAATGAGAAGCCATGGAAATCATTTGTTACTTTAGTATACGTATGGAAGCCATTTTCAGATTTTGATGAGCTGGTCTCTTTCATGATTACCAAAGAGATCAATATGCAGGGTGACTCATCTAAAAGAAATGGTGAATGGGTCCAAGCATTTCACTCAAGTTCAAGAAGGAGACGTGGTAGAGAATTAGATTCTCTTCGAGAGGCCGTGGTATGGAACGTGCTGGCAATAACCAACAAAACAAGTTCAATCAGCAATTTGGTGAAATGCAGGTTTCAGGAGGCCGATGAAACTTTAGAGACAGGGGAGCTCTAGAGGAAGAGGTGGATAGTAGAACAAAGGTTCTAGAAATTCTACTATTGTTTGCCATTATTGTGGCAAAAACAGGTTATATTGCAACCCATTGTTATGCTAAGAAGGATGATATTCGTAGTGGTAAATTGCAGCAAGGAAACTATGCATTGTCTTCACAACAGAATGAATACAAAAATGAATGTTTGTTTGTTATGTAGCATATGATGAATGCATTTCACAGGAAAGGGGACACATGATGATGTATGGTGTGTCAATTCAGGTGCATCTAATCATATGACAAGTCATGTTGAATGGTTTGGAGAGATGTAGGACTTACAAAATCCAAGTTATGTGCAGATGGTTCATGCCACCCAATTTCAAACATTGGAAAGGTTCCCTTGTCCTTGCATGATGGCCAAACAAAGAGTCTGACAAATGTATTGCATATGCCTTCAATCACAAAGAATCTAGTGTTTGTTGGCCAAATGGTAGAGCAAGGGTTGCAGGTCCGATTCAATGCAAAAGGTTGTTTTATAGAAGACTTTAATGATAAGTACAAGTTGGTTGCAAAAGGAAGTAGAGCTGGCCGCATGTTCACTTTAGATGTTGGAATTCCTACAATGGATGTCGCTATGTATGCTGAAGGAAAAGGAGTGGTTTGCAAACATTGAAATATGGCATAAACATATTGGACATGCAAATGTGCAAAGGCTAAAATTAATGCAGTCCAGAGGATTGGTTACAGGGTTGCCTTCCTTTAGAGTTGCAGAATTTCATAAAGTCTGTGAAGCATGCCAGTTTGGTAAGCAGGCAAGACAACACTTCTCACACGATAGAGAGGTGAGCAGTAATATACTTGATGTAGTGCATACAGATGTTTGGGAGCCTACACAGAATGTATCTCTTGGTGGTAGCAAATACTTTGTCATATTTATTAATGACTGTTCAAGGAAGCTATGGGTATATTTCATGAAGGAAAAGAGTGATGTATTTGAGCACTTCAAATCTTTCAAGGCAGCTATTGAAATAGAAACAGGCTTGAAAGTAAAGTGTTTGAGATCAGATGGAGGGGGAGAGTACCTCTTTAATGAGTTTAGTGGCTTCTTGAGGACTCATGGGATAAAGAGGCAATTTACTTGCAGGTATACCCCACAGCAAAATGGGGTTGTAGAAAGAAAAAATAGGCATATTGCAAAAGTTGCACGGGCATTAATGGTTGAAAAGAATATGCCAAAACATTTTTGGTCTGAAGCTATCCATATTGTTGTCTATATTATGAATAGAACTCCCACAGTTGCAGTTCATGGAATGACTCCCAAAGAATGCTTTACTGGCAAGAAGCCCAATGTATCACACTTGAAGGTATTTGGCAGTGTTGCATATGTTCATGTGCTAGATGAGCTACGAAAGAAGCTTAATCCAAAGGTTAAAAAATATATTTTTATTGAATACTCTTTAGAGCAAAAAGGGTATCATTGTTATAACCCTGTCACATGTGAGTTCAGAGTGAGCAGGAATGCTATTTTTTATGAGATGAGCAGTTGATATGCATCTACTAGTGATGTATTAGATGATGATAATGATCATGATAGCTATGTGCAGAATGAAAAGAAAGAATCATGGAGTCTTAGTGGACTAGAAACATCATCTGGTACTACACCTACAGTGAGCCGAAGCAGCCCCACATCTTCAGGTATACAGGCAAAGACAAAGGAAAGAAGAAAGTGCTAGATGTTAATGATGCATCTACTAGTCATTTGGGATTCGATGGAGATTCGAGTGGTTCAGAGAGTTTGGATGATGAGCTTGGTATTTCCTCAATCAGGACACCAGGTGTACAGAGAGCTCATTGTAATGTAAAGACTCTATTGAGTGATCCAGTGGTACGCAAGTCTAACAGGGTTTGATACCTTGTTAAAAGATTTGGTTTTGAAGGTTATGCAACTCACCATTATGCTTGTATGGTGAAACTAGTTGAGGATGCTGAGCCCACTTGTTTTGAGGATGTTGTTGGTCATGCTCATTGGGATGCATCAATGGATGAGAAGATGGCTACATTAGAAGCCAATGAGACTTCGGATTTAGTACCCTTGCCTAAGGGTAAGAAAGGTATTGGCTATAAGTGGGTTTTCAAAGTCAAGCATAATGCAGATGGTTCTTTTAGCAGGTATAAGGCTAGGTTGGGTGCAAAAGGCTATGCTCAAACATATGGCATAGATTACGAAGAGACATTCAGTCCAATTGTTAGGATGGCAAGCATGATTGCCTTGGCAACAGCCAAAGGTTGGAGTTTGCAGCAAATGGATGTTAAGAATGCCTTCTTGCATGGTGAATTGCAAGAAGAAGTGTATATGGAGCAACCAGCAGGCTATGAGGATTTAGAGCATCCCACATATGTATGCAGGTTAAAAAAGGCACTCTATGGGCTAAAGCAAGCACCTAGAGCATGGTCTGACAAGATTGGAGACAATGCCACACCCATCCCCATAAATGTCATGATATGAGTCCAAACAAAGCAAGTCAATATTTTGTTACCTGGACCTAGCAACCTAGATGTAGCCTCTATAGGGAAGAATAGCCAAACAACGAAGGAGAAGAAAGAGGATTGATGCAAAAATAACACTCAAAATAGAGAGCACGATCACTTTAACAAAGGAAAAGCAAGTTATTGATGCAAAAGCAGGAACATCTTCTCCTAAGATGAGGAAGAAGGAAAGTGCTAAGGTTGGAGAGTACCTTGACCCCAACCAGCAAACTAAAGGCCATGGATAAGGTCAAAGAATGGACAAAAGAAGTACAAGCTCACTTGGAAGATGCTAAGCCTATCATTGAGGATGAGATCAATGAACTCTCAACCATGAGCCCACAAATCTCTCCCATTTACTTGAGAGTAGGAGAGGCAACATCACCACATTCCCAATTGCATAGGCAAAACATGGAGACCATGAATAGTCAACCTATCCGATAGCATTGGCAGGAAGTTTATGAAGCAGACGAGGAAAAGAAATTTGGAAATTTACTCAACACACTTAAAGAAAAAGTTTGAGATGAAGGATTTGGGTGAGCTGAGATACTTTCTTGGCATTGAGGTGATCAGATGTGATGATGGTATATGGCTATCCCAAAGGCAATATGGCTTGGATATGTTATCCAAGTATGGTATGACAGCATGTAAGCCTTTTTCAGTACCATTGGAGTAAAATGTGAAGTTGAGTGCCGACATTGGAGATGAGATAGAAGACCCTACTATGTTTAGGAGGATAGTAGGGAGTTTGATTTACATGACTATCACAAGGCCAGACTTGAGCTATGTTGTTGGCCTCATCAATCAGTTTATGCAGATGTCTAGAAAGTCTCATTTGGATGCAGTTAGACATATATTGAGATATGTGAAGTCCACTTTACATAATGGACTTTTTTATGAGGCAGGTAAGGATGCGCAGGTCTTTGGATACACAGATGCAGATTGGGCTAGTAGCATGTCAGACAGAAGATCTACTAGTGGATTCATGTTTTCCTTTGGTAGTGTAGCAGTTACATGGAGCAACAAAAACCAACCTACAGTTGCTTTATCGAGTATGGAGGCTAAGTATAGAGGTGCTGCTATGGCAACATGTGAGGTGGTATGGTTGCAAAAGTTATAAGTTGATTTGGATGTGTAGGGAGATGGTCCAGTTGTCATTCATTGTGACAACATGAACAACATACAACTAGCTAGGAATCCAATGTTCCATGCTAGGACAAAATACATTGAGGTGCACTACCACTTTGTGAGAGAGAAGGTACTTGCACGAGAGATTGACTTGGTATATGTCAGCACACAGGATCAAATAGCTAACATTTTCACAAAGACATTGGGTGCAGAGGAGTATTGAAAGTTCCGAAGCTTACTTGGAGTTGCAGAGATAGAGTTGAGCTTGAGGGGGAGTGTTGAGATGGCAAGCTCAACACTTGCGGACATTGATGATGGACTGCCTAGCTAGATGGATCCACACGTCCACACTTGGCATGTTGGTGGTCTTTATGATACTCACATGGCAACTGACTTATCACTTATATATTTAGTTTATTACACCTACCTACAACTGGCAAAGATATAGTGCAAGTCGATTAGTGTAGTCTGTTATGCACTGTTTGACTTAGTAGGCCACTTTCCTTTATGTTGTGTCTTATCTATACTTTGTGTATATTGTATTGTGTGTGGAAGAAGAAGAAGAAATCAACAAGAAAATGTTTTGGTCTCCATCTCTTTTCTTATGTTATTGAGTGAGCTTCCTCTTGTGTATACAGTGTGTGTTTGGTACAGCAGCTCAAGCAAGTCCCCCCACCACGTGATTCTTGACATTAATGAGTCGCATGTTTATGGCATTGCAAATTTTGATTTCAAAAATGGTGGATTATGCTCCATTTTGCATACTTTGCATGTAAAACAGGTGATTATCTAGCAACAACGGTATTGCTATTTCAAGAGCCGAATGTGCATTCCACGAGGAGTCTTTCTGAAATATGTAAGAGGTGTTTAGTTAAATTGTGGAGATGTGAGGCTTAGGTGCAAGGGTCAGTTTTGTTTGGAAAGCACTGTTAGTGGAATGGAAAAGTAATGTTGCCACCATTGCAATGTCCACCGTAGCCATTGCATGATTTGTTGCATGGTATGCACCCTCGGAGTAGGATATTTAAAAATAACATATGAGCATACAATAATGCTCTTGTGATTGTATCCCTCGGAGCTAATGTTAATGAGCCGCCTTTGGAGTGCATGGCTGTATATATCACCATATAGGTCCTTTGCTTCCTGATATACAATGTCAAGAAAGGCCAAGATTTCCATAGCTTTATGTTTATGATACTGAGCATGAGTTGCTTAATCAATTGGGGGTCATGCGTGATTTGTTACTAGATTTGCTTAGGTAGTTGCAATCTATGATGCATCAACAAAACATATATGCACAAGCTTTTAGGTTTGTAGGTGTGCAACTGTAAAATAATCCCATGCAAGAGTTAAGAATGAGTATTTTTAGTGTTCAAAGAACTAGCAAACAATACTCGGCTCCTGCGGCAACTGAGGTTGTTGCTATCATGCCAAGGCAGGGTGATGAGAATGCTCTTCACTGATATATTCATGCTTACACTTGGGGTGGTCGATGCATTGCTATTTCAAACTTGCATAGAGCATATATGCCAATGCTATATGTTCTCATTTTCCCAATGGGTGATGATGGTTGGCATGTAAAGGTTCCCTATAGTGATGTTAATGTTCCAATTAATATACATGAATTGTCCAATAAAAATTATGTTACCCAAATGCAATTTTATGCATTTTGACTTCAGTTGCGTGAAGATATTGGGGCGTGCATGTTGCGCAATGGTCAACTATTGCAACAGTTTATTGTTGATGCTTATTGTAGTATAGAGCAATGCATGTTGGCTTGGTGTCGTCGAAATAGTCGATATTGCAATCTGAGGCCTATAAGGGCTTGGCAGACATGGTGGTGGCAAACGATAATGGGCCAATGTAGATTATTGGTGCCTCTATTGGCACGAGGATAGTTTTGACATCATCATTTATGGGTGGGCCAAGGCACATGTACCAACTGTATCAAGACGCTATGGCTATAGTCAATGCAAGGGGAAATCTGACCTTTTTATAACAATGATATGTAATCCAAAGTGATCCGAGGTAACTAATATTCTATTGCCGCTTATGACCGTTCAAATTTGACTGCTCTCATGTTTCATAAAAATGTGCTAATTTAATGCACATGTTGTTGCGAAGAGACCTCTTTGGAAAGGTTGTAGACTATGTTACTGTGATTGAATTCCAAAAGAGGGGGCTACCACATTCTCATACTTTGTTAATTTTAGAGCAATCTTTCAAACCTTCTGAAGCATGTCACTATGATAGAATGATTTGTGTTGAGTTGCCTAATAGAGTTAAGTTTCCAACCTTATTTGAGACGATTTCAAAATGTAATATTCATGGCCCTTGTCGACAATTAAACCCCAAGAGACCTTGCATGTAAAAGGGTAAGTGTAATAAAGGCTACCCTCGAAAATTAGTGGGCATGTCAATGGTTGATAGTTTCGGCTATTCTATCTATCGAAGAGGCGAGGTGATGGAAACACGGTGATCATAAATAGTAATGTTATTGGTAATCCGTGGATTGTTCCATATAATCCTTTCTTGACTAAGAAGTATAATGTATACATCAATGTGGAGGTGTGCTCGACAGTGGCAATTGTTAAGTATTTGTATAAGTACGTGTAAAAGGGGCATGATCGTGAAACCATCAAATTTTCTACCGGTGTTGATTCAGCGCAAAATGATGGTAGTGATCATGAGGTAGATGAGATCCAAAGTTATTTGGATGCACAATATGTTTCTGCCTCTGAGGCATGTTGGCGGGTTTATGATTACTCATTGCACAATGAAAATCTTGTCATACATCAATTGCAAGTGCACTCCAGGTGTGGAATGCATGGCATAAGATGTGGACAAAGAGGAAGCATAGGGATACATATGGTCGAATGTATTTTGTGGCACCTGCCTGTGATGAGCTTTACTTGAGTATGCTATGTGCTTGGAATAAGCTGCATCTGTGCAAACTGGTGCTCAACTTCGTACTTTGTTTGTTGTAATTTTGGTCTTTGTGAGCTAGCTCGACCTGGCCAATTATGAAAAAGTTTTTTGGTGCCAATGGTAGAGGATATTCTACATAGATTGCAACTACAACATGTGCATACCTCTCCCAATGTTCTGTAGTGTGAGGCATCTAACATGGCTTTGTTACATCTTTAGGACCTTTTATGCCATATAGGGTGAAGACTCTTTGATTTTGATGGGTTGCCAAAACCTCATCAGCCAAACTCTTAGTTGCATGCTAATCCCCTTTTGCAAGATGAGTATGCATACAACACATCTGAGAAGCATAGGGTTTCTGAATCTATGGAGGCAATGTTAAATGATGAATAGAGAATTGCCTTTGGTGCAGTTATGGATGTTGTTGATGCAAATGTCAAAGGCGTATTCTTTTTGGATGGCACCGGTGGTTTGAAAAGGCTTTCTTGTATAAGTGCTTGCTTGCGAAGGTGCGCAGTGGTGGTTGTATAGCATTGGCTATAGCATCATGCATCATTGCTACCTTGCTCCTACTGGGTGGTTGTACAGCTCACTCATGGTTTAAAATCCTAGTAGACTTAAATAGTCGATTCATCTGTAACATTCATATTCAAAGTGATCTTGCTCAGTTGTTGAGATAGTCGAGTCTTATTTTGTGGAATGAGGCTCCTATGGCCCATCGATATGCCTTTGAAGTAATTGATAGAACTTCAGAGACGTTATGAGTTGAAATATGCCATTTGATGGAAATGTTGTTTTATTTGGAGGGGATTTTAGGTAGGCCTTGCCAATTGTGGTGAAGGGAACATGCAAGGATATTGTTAATGTTGCATTGTGTTACTCTGATTTGTGGCATTATGTGAGGGTGTTAGGGTTATCTGGGAATATGCGAGTGTCAGTGGTGGCTGGTAATGTGGTGGACAATGGGTTCATTTGTTGGATTCAAGGGATAGGAGATAGGGTGGACATTATCGAAAACTGTGATAAGTTGTGTGTTCCACTTGGCATGGTATTAAATGGACACTCTAGCGAAACCTTGATCAGTAGTGTCTACAGTGATATGTCTAGTGTGGGTGACTATACAATGTATTTCAGTGAGAAAGCTATACTTGCATGGTGGAATACGGAGGTGGCTACTTTGAATGAGCGTGCATTGTAGTTAATACCAGGGGAGGTTGGGCAATATTATAGTTTAGATTCGATTGCAGAGACAGATGACTCATTTTTATATTCTATTGAGTATTTAAACACGTTGGATCTTGGAGGTGGATTTCCTTCTCATTTATTGTTGCTAAAGATAAATGCACATGTTTTTATTCTTAGAAACCTAAACCCAAGAAGGGGTTTGTGTAATGGTACACAGTTGATCTGTAAGGCCTTCAATAGAAAGGTGATAGATGCTGAGATAATAATGGGGGAAAATGTGGGTGAACGGGTTTTTACTCATAGACTTTTATTTCCAATGCTATGCAGCTACCATTTACTATGAAACGGAGGTAGTTTTCCATCCGATTGGCATTCGCTATGACGATCAGCAAGTCATAAGGGTAGACTCTATCCATTGTTGGGATTTATCTAAAGACCCCTGTATTTATGTATGGTCAATTGTATATTGCATTTTCAAGGGTGAGACCCTCGCATGGTGTGAAAGTCCTATTGGGTGACAAAGATGGGGACATGACCACAAACATTGTGTACAAGGATGTACTTTGAAAGGTGCAGCGATATGCGTTGCTATTGTCAACCGTGTAGGGTCATTGATTTGGCTTATGTGTGAATTGCTCTTCATGTTGTGTTTGGTTAGCATATACTCTTTTAAAAGTGGATTATTTTTCATGTTTCAGTATTTATTCAACTTTTACAGATGCCTACCCTAGAGTAGGAATATTACCCAGCTTTTGACTATCAAAAGGAGCTACAGTGTACGTTACGTGTAGTAACAAGTGATGATATCATAAGAAGGACGTTTGCAAGAGTTATTGAGTGTTTACATGATAATGTCAACATAGACATTAAGCTCCTAGTTTTTATTGAAGTTGTACATTATGGATACATGCATTGTTTTTTCAAGTGCATGTGTACGAGGTTGACCACGGGAAGAGGTTTCGACAATCTTACACTAATAAGATACCAAGATATTGGTTTAAGTACGAGTTTTAGGATTTGGGTTGTTTTGTTATATTGCAACAACGTCTGTCCGTACCTCTACTGAATGGTTCAAGTGTTTGGCCAAGTATTATTATTTTGGGAATGATATGGTCTTTGTTAGTTGTTCCACGTATTTATGTTGAGATTTTATTTAGATGCAGGTGCTACAAAGAGATGTAGGACTATTGCATCCTCTATGCAATTACCAACATAAATTGTGGAATCAACCCTTGCTTCGCATTTGCATGTTTTGCTCGAGGATAGTGATTTTGCCAATGATTCCTTGAAGAAGAGGAAGCTTTGTTTATGTTAGACACCTCTGAAGCGACGCTTGTTTTTGTTGGCATTGGCCATTTACACAATGTACTTGGAAATAATTGGGAGTGTATGGACAAAAGATTGGGTGTCTTAAACTTGGCATTTGTGGCTTGCTAATGGAAAGTAGGATGTCTTATACCTTCCCTTTATGGCATGATTGGTAGAAATTGGTCAATGATAATGGCATGCTTGGTAGAAAGAGGTTAACAATAATGGCATTAGGCTTTGCTTGACCTATAAATGCCCTGCTTGGAGATAAAAATGATTCACGCTGGGAGAAAGTCCCTTTGTGGTGCTTGGTCTTTGTTTCAATTGTGATCCATTTTTCCGTATAGCATTGCTATTGCTAAGTATTGTGCAAAGCAAGCATGTCATTTCTTGCCTTGTGTGTAAGGGTGAACGTTTATAAGTACAGTGCATGGAAAAGATTGTTTGTATTTCTGGCATTCTATGTTGTAAATTTTATCTCAGGTACAAGTCTCTCTCTCTCTCTCTCTCTCTCTCTCTCTCTCTCTCTCTCTCTCAGCGCACGGTAGAAGGTAATGGCCGATTGGAGGAAGCGAAGGTGAAGGTGAAGGTGAAGGTCCCGGTGCACGGCAGAAGGTGACGGCCGATTGGAGGAAGCGAAGGTGAAGGTGAAGGTGAAGGTGAAGGTCCTGGCGCACCTGCTTGATCGTCTCACCTGATCTCTCTCCCACCAAGTCTCCCAACCACCTTCTCCTGCCAAGGCCCCCCCACCCGCATTATTTTATTAGTTAGAAGTTAGATTATTATTAGTTAATAATTAATAATAGTTATTAGTTAGTTAATTATTATTGTTATATCTATCTATCTATTATCTATTATTATTGTTATAGATTATAGATAGAAGATAGATATAGATGTTAATGTTAATGCTAGATGTTAGATTATTAGTTAATAATTATTATTAGTTAATTAGTTAATAATAATAGTTAATAGTTATAGTTAATTACTATTAATTATTATTATTATTGTTATATTAGTTAATTATTATTGTTATAGATTATAGAATTATAGATTGTAGATAGAAGATAGATATAGATGTTAATGTTAATGTTAGATTATTAGTTAATAGTTAATTAATTAAGTTTAAGTTTATAAGTTTTATTAGTTTTTAGTTTATATTGTTATCTAATTAGTTTATTGTTATCTAATCTAACTAACTAATTAGTTTTATTAGCTTATTGTTATCTATCTAATTAGTTTATTTATGATTAGTTATGATTATGGTTATGATTATGATATGATATGATGATTATGATTATGATTATGATTATGACTATTTTATTAGATAACATGAAATTGTTTTATTAGTTTATCTAATCTAAATAATTAATAATTATGAATTATGATTATGATTATGATTATGATTAAATAGATAATTATGATATGATATTATGATTATGATTATGATTATGACTATTTTATTATGTTTATTGTTATCTAACTAACTAATTAGTTTTATTATTTTATCTAATTAGTTTATTTTTTAGATATTAGATTAGATTATTAGATTAGATAACATGACTATTTTATTATTATTGTTGTTGTTTTTGTTTATTGTTAATGTTAATGTTAATTAATAATTAATAATTAATAATTAATGATAATGATAATGATAAAATTGTTTTATTAGTTTATTAGTATACTAATTTATTGTTAATGTTAATGTTAATTAATATTAATATTAATGATTAATGATAATGATAATGATGATTTTTTTTTCATGTTTATTAGTTTACTTTAACTAATTAGTTTATTAGTTTATTAGTTTATTGTTATCTAACTAACTTATTAGTTTTATTAGTTTATTGTTATCTAATCTAACTTCTAACTAAATTGTTATTATTGTTTATTGTTATCTATCTAATTAGTTTATTAGATTAGATAACATGACTATTTTATTATTATTGTTTTTGTTTTTGTTTATTGTTATTATTGTTAATGTTAATGTTAATGATAATGATGAAATTGTTTTATTAGTTTATTAGTTTAGTAATTAGTTTATTAGTTTATTGTTATCTAACTAACTTATTAGTTTTATTAGTTTATTGTTATCTAATTATGATTATGATATGATGATATGATTATTTTATTATTTTTATTTTTTATTGTTATTATTGTTTTTATTTAGATATTATTAGTTTATATATATCTAAAAAATAATATCTAATAATATAATATAATAATATCCAATTAGTTTACATGGTAATGATGATGAATTATTTTATTGTGATTAAGATTAAGATATAAGATTTAGAATTTATTTAGATTTAGATAATTTTTGTTGTTTTTTCTAACTAACTAATTAGTTTTATTAGTTTATTGTTATCTATCTAATTAGTTTATTAGTTTATTGTTATCTTATTAGTTTATTAGTTTTTTGTTATCTAAAATGATGATGATGATGATGATTGCTGTTGTATTGTTAATTAATAGTTAATAGTTATAGTTTAAGTTTTTTTTTAGTAATTATGATTATGATTATTTTATTATTATTATTGTTTATTGTTATTATTGTTGTTTTTTATTTAGATATTATTAGTTTATTATTGTTTAGATAGAGATTATTAGTTTATATATATCTAAATAATAATATCTAATTAGTTTATATGATGATGATGATGAATTATTTTATTGTGATTAAGAATTTAGATTTAGATAATTTAATTAATTAATAGTTAATAGTTATAGTTTAAGTTTAGTTATTATTATTTATGATTATGATTATGATTATTTTATTATTACTATTATTTATTGTTATTATTTTTATTTTTATTTAGATATTATTAGTTATTAGTTTATCATTGTTTAGATAGATATTATTAGTTTATTATATATATCTAAATAATAATAATAATATCTAATTAGTTTATATGATGATGATGATGACGATGATGATAATGATGATGTTTAGATTAAGATAAGATTTAGATATTGTTTTATTAGTTTATTGTTAGTTTATAGTTTATTTATTTATTTATTGTGGTATCTAATAAGATATTATTATTGTTGTTGTTGTTGTTGTTGTTGTTGTTGTTATCTAATTAGTTTATTAGTTTACTAATTGGTTTATTGTTATCTAATTAGTTTATTAGTTTATTGTTATATTATTAGTTTATTAGTTTATTGTTATCTAAAATGATGATGATGATGATTGTTGTTGTATTGTTTATTAGTTTATTGTTAGTTTATAATTATTGTTAGTTTATATTTATAATTGATTGTTGTGGTATTATTTTATTTTATTTAGATTAGATAGATTAATATAAGATTTAGATATACAAGATTTAGATTTAGATTTAGATATTGTTTTATTTGTTTGCTGTTAGTTTATAGTTTATTATGGTATTATTTTATTATGATTAAGATATAATATAGTATATAATAATAATGATGATGATGATAATGATAATGATGATCATGATGATGATGATTGCAATTGTATTGTTTATTAGTTTGATATTATAATTAATTAATTAATTAAAGTTATAGTTTAATTATGATGATTATATTCTTATTATTATTGTTTTTTATTTAGATATTATTAGTTTATTATTGTTTAGATAGATATTATTAGTTTATATATATTTAACTAATTAGTTTATATAATATAATAATAAAAATTATGATAATGATAATGATAATGATGATGATGATGATTACAGTTGTATTGTTTATTAGTTTATTTATTGTTAGTTTATAATTTATAATTTATTGTGGTCTTATTTTATTTAGATAAGATTTAGATTAGATATTGTTTTATTAGTTTATTGTTATCTAATTAGTTTATAGATATAGATATAGAAGATTAGATTAGATAGATATAGATATTAGTTTATTGTTTTTGTTATCTTATTTTATTATTGTTATTATCTTATTGATAAATGTTTTAGGATATGTGGATAGAACTATCCTTTGCCTCATTGATTGCAATTCGTAGGGCATTATTAAACTTAGAAAGCTATTGTTAATTATATTACTACTATTTACTTATTCGTGGTAGTGACTTTCATTATTGAGAGGGACAACTATCCTTCAGAACTCATTGCGATTTGTGGGGTTGGCATGGATGTGATAACCCTTCATGGCATTAAAAATCCGTTATTGACGTTTTTAAACTTAGGAGATTGTTTAGTGTGTGAATTATAGTTTCATTGGCAGGGGTGGGGAATGTTGCATTGTCCTGGGGCATGATTTTCTAAGAAAGGATATTGTGTGCTGTGCACCATGCAATGTTAGGTACACCACCTAAAATACCAACTCACTGGTCATTGTGGTGTTGGCTTTGATCCTTGACTTTTCTCATCATAAAATGGATACATCCATTGTGACAAAAAGCCCATTGTGACAAAAAGCCTAATCCAAATGCATCTTGAAGACCCACTTGAGTCCTATGTGTGGGATAAACAAATTGAAACCTCACTTTAGATGCTACTTACTATAGCAAATTCTATTGTAGTCAATCATATGGTCTAATGCACTTATGTTTAAATTTAATGTCATCTAGGATCTTCCACTGTTTCTAATTTTTAAGATAAGATAAGAATAGTTGATATGCACCTGGATATTGACGCATGTGTTTTGCGCAGCATGGAGGAAAAAAATGCGTCTATAGCAAATG
Source organism: Lygodium microphyllum (assembly GCF_053477565.2). NCBI lineage: Eukaryota > Viridiplantae > Streptophyta > Polypodiopsida > Schizaeales > Lygodiaceae > Lygodium > Lygodium microphyllum. The sequence goes on along the minus strand of NC_141157.1, from coordinate 1,361,036 downwards.
TTGTGCAGTGCACTCCCAGTGTGCAAATGAACATGTGCAAAGGGAAAGAGGTTGTAAGGAAGAAGGCAGTTCCTCGTGCACTCAGGCATGTTGGAGGATATGAAAGTTCTGTTAGTTTTTTGAGATTCATTCATCGCTTGGATGGGCTTGAGAAGCAAGTAAATGCACTATTTCGACGTCAAAGGGCTTCGATTTCTCTTGGTGAGAGCATTGATAGCCGTCTACAGAGGATTGAGAGAATTTTGGAGGAGAAATACGAAGGAAACCTTTGTGATGGGGTGAGGATACAAGATGAGTTGGAAGAAATCAAGGGTTACATAGGCGAGATATATGACCATGTCCGAAAGTATTGGCCACGTATTGGATCCTTGGATGATCATGATGAGAAGATGAAAGATCTTTTTGACAATGTTGGTCATATAGAGGATGGCGTATGTGAGTTAATTGCTCACAAGAATGAAAATGTTTCCCTTGATGTGTAACTTACTTCTTTGAAAGTTTCTCTTAATAGGTTTTCGGCAATGTTAACCCAGATGAATCACTGCGTGGGTTCATTCCCTTTCACTCGAGAGCATTGCCCTTGATGTGCAATTTGCTTCTTTCAAAGTTTATCTAGATAGGTTTTTGGCAATGTTAACTTGGATGAGTCGCCGCTGCATAAGCACATCCTTGAAAATCTCCATTTTGAAAAACATTGTCTATCTCTTCCAAATTGAAAATCGCCACATACTTGATATATATAATCTTTGCAAGACTTTTTTAATGAGTTGTGTAAAGACTTTTTAAATTGATGAAAATCTCCATTTTAATAAACATTGTCTATCTCTTCCAAATTATTAAGATTTTTTTATTTTTGATCTCATTTTGATAGTTTATATTTTCATATTTTCACCTTGGTATTCATTCATCTTTGAGCGTCGAACATCTTTGGATCTTTAACACATTCGAGCCTTTGCCAAGACCTATGTATGGATCTAGACGAATGAACATCCATTAGTAGGGCTTGCACACAAAGAGAGAGAGAGAGAGAGAGAGAGAGAGAGAGAGAGAGAGAGAGAGAGAGAGAGAGAGAGAGAGAGAGAGAGAGGAGGTAAGGCATGACTATATCTTTGGTGAGTGTCATGTGCACATGTGGATGAATGGACATCCATTGAAGAGGGGAATCATTAATTGGATTTTGGTGAGCACTGTGTATATGTGTGCTCATGCATGATTATTTACACGTATTCGTGTATGACTGTTCTTTTGTCTTTGAGTCCAAGACACTTTCAATTTAGGGTTTTCAGTTGGAAATGTGTTTGTCTTCAATGGCTTTGAGATTTCTCTATTGGGACTCTTATACTCTATTGAAAGTTTTGTGTAGTCATCATGGAACAAAGCAAAGCTATGGACGATGTTCCAGACATAGTGCATTCGACTCCATTGAATGCAATTGACTTGGTTGAATCAAAGAAAACAACGACAACATCATCTCTTCGACGCTTGCCTGCTTGGAGCCGTTCACATGGGTATGGGAGATAGTTATTCTAATAATTGTATTTTCACCAAGGTATTTTGTTCTTTTTGGGGAGATAGTCATTTGTGTATTTTGTTGCAGCCAAAATGTGGAGTTTAATAGAGTGAATAAAGTTAATGTGTGAAAGATGAAAGAAGTGGCAAGGCAACAGGGAGGGCATGTTAGTAAATCCACAAGGACATCAACGATCTGAAGAAACACAAAGACTGCTTCAAGTTCTTTGGAGTTTAAATGCCTCGAGACCAAGATGAATGAGTTGATGGAATTGTAGATGAGTTTATCCCACATGTCAATCATGCACTTGCTATTTACTCTGCAGAGTTGCATGAACAAGCTAAGGGTTTGTATGGTGTTGTGTGTGAGACAAAGCACACCTAGAGTGTTCTTCAACAAGTCTCGAGTGGTTTGGGTGGTGAAGTGAGGGAACTTTCAGCAATTGTCTCTGAGACAAGTAGGTTGATGAATTTGTTGTTGAATGATATGTGGGCATCGTTTTGGGGGCTTGGAGGTGACCGCGAGCCTATGATTTGCCAGAGGGGTTATCGACTACTGTTTTTGCAGTTCCAAATGAATGTTAATAGGTTCAATGCCTTACTACAACAATTAAGTCGTCAAATGAACGGTCCCAATTGAGAAGGATTTGCTTGGCTGAGGCTTATGATCTATTATCGTCTCGCTTATATCTTACTTGGAAGTGCTTGGACCAATGTTTTTTTTGTGGTGATGTGTGCTTCCTTTTTGTGAAGCTTATATTGATTTTAATGTAACGATGTGATACCTCTTTCTTGAGGTTTGATTTGCATAAAGAATTATCATGTCTTGCAATGTGAATTGTAATATTCACCTCTCTCTCTCACTCGCTCGCTGTCTCTCTCTTCAACATTTGGATGAAGGTTATGATCTATTGTTGTCTCGCTTATGAAGATATTGAAATGCTTGGGCCACTGCTTTTTTTGTGATAATGTACTATCTTTTTTTGTAATGATACTGGATTGAGTAAACTGTATTGGGTATCTACAGTGTGGTGTGATGTCTCTTTCTTGACGCTTGATATTCATTTTTATGGTGTAATGCATGTGAGTAATATTTTCTAATTCTATGGTCTAATTGTAATATTCTCTCTCTCTCTCCCTCCCTCTCTCTCTCTCTCTCCAGTGTTTGGTTCAATTTATTGGGGGTGATGCATTCTTCTCTCTTTTAAAGAGTTTGTAAACATTGATCTATAGTTTATTTATAGATATAATTATTATGTCTTGCAATCTAGAGAGAAAACTTCATTGATTTTTGCAATGTAGTACGTATCAAAGAGTAATATTCTCTGTAAAATACGTTTCAATGTCTAGGAACTTGCTGTGGATTGGAATAAGATTGTGTATTCTTTCTCTTTTCAAGAGTTTGTAAATATTAATTACATTTTTATTTTTAAGTATATTGCCTCTTTCTTGAGGTTTGATCTATAGAAATACTTATTATGTCTTGCAATCTATAGAGAATAGTTCATTGATTTAAGAATCCTAACGTTTTATAGTTTATTTATTGCGCATTCATGTTGAAGAGCGATGTTTGGGTTTGAGTTATAGGTTGGGGGATCGCGCGCCGGTTGGATATAGCTTTTTTTTTGTCTTTGGGTTAGATATATCTAATTATATAGAATATATAAAAATATATGATGATTCTAATTTTGACTTTTATTGTTCCTTGCACGTAGGAGGATTGTGCTAATTTAAATTATCGTAGTATTTTGGATTATGTGATTCTAGATTGATTCTACTTTTAAGTCTTTTTGAAAATACGCGTCCCAAACAAGTCTCTCCTTGAAAGAATGTATGTTTTCTCTTGATGTGAATGCTTTTTGAGAATCCAAACAATATGGGATTAAATAATCAGAGAACTAGCAGGGATTATGTGTTGCGTATTCATAGGCATAGACTCAACTCTACATGATATAGACGACGACAGATTGCTAGGCTTAGGGCTCAAATGGCAAGACATGACCGAAGGGGGTATAAAGAGAGTGTTCTACTATAGTTATGTCGGAACGTTTTGCAAGGAGGGGCTCTAAATCATGATAGCTTGATTCGTGAGGGACTTCACAGTTTGATTGAGCAGCAATTTGCTAATGATTATAATTGTGATGCTGAAAATCACCAAAACCTAGGAAATGCTGTGATTAGTGAGTCACGTGTCAATAATGCACCAACCTTTAGTGCTCGAAATGGAGGTTTTTGCTCCATTTTACATGCTTTGCCTACAATGGATATTTATCCTGCAACTATAATATTGCTATTCAAGACCCGATTGTGCATTCCATGGGGAGTCTTTCTGAGATGTGTGAGTGATGTTCAGCTAAATTGTGGAGATGTGAGGCTCAAGTGTAGGGGTCAGTTTTGTTTGGTAAACATTGTTGTCGAAATGGAAAAGTAATGTTGCCACAATTGCAATATCCACCTCAAAGCAAAGTATTTAAAAATAATATACGAGCATATAATAGTGCTCTTACATTTGTGTCGCTTGGTGCCAATGTTGATGAGCTTTTGCCTGTTGTGGGAAATTCTTATACCTTTAGAGTGCATGGCTCCATTTATCATCGTATAGGCTCTTTGATTCCTAATGTGCAACGACAGGAAAGGCCAAGATTTGCACAACTTTATGTTTATGATATTGAGCATGAGTTATCTAATCGGTTGGATGTTATGCCTAATTTATTGCTAAACTTGCTTGGGGAGCTTCAGTCTATGATGCATCGACACAATGCATATGCACAAGCTTTTAGATCCGTGGGTATGCAATTGCAAAACAATCCCTTGCATGATTTGAGAATGACTATTTTTGGGGTTCATCATGCTAATAGACAATACTCAGCTCCAGTGGCAACTGAGGTTGCGGCTATCATGCCAGGACAAGGCAATGAGAATACTCTTGATCGTCGAGACATACATGTTTATAGTCGGGATGGACGATGTATTGCTATTTCAAACTTGCATAGGGCATATATGCCAATGCTATACGTCCTTCTTTTTCCTATGGGTGATGATGGTTGGCATGTAAATGTACCTTATAGTGGTGTTAATGTCCCAATTAATATACATGGATTATCTAATAAGGACTGTGTTACTCAGATGCAATTTTATGCATTTCGACTACAAGTGCGTGAGGACACTGAGGTGTGAATGTTGCGGGGTGGCCGATTGTTGCAACAATTTATTGTTGATGCTTATTGTAGTATAGAGCAATGTAGGTTAGCTTGGTGTCGTCAAAATCAATCAGTTTTACGCTCAGAAGTTTATAAGGGCTTAGCAGATATGGTGGGAGTGATAGATGATGGGCCGATGGGGATTATTGGTGCCTCTATTGGTAAAAGGGTGGTTTTGCCATCTTCTTTCTAGTGGGCCAAGACACATATAACAGTTGTATCAGGATGCCATGGCTATAGTGCGAAGTAAGGGAAAACCTGATCTGTTTATAACGATGACATGTAATCCAAAGTGGTTAGAGATAACTAATGCTTTGTTGCCTGGACAGATTGCTTATGATTGTTCGGATTTGATTGCTCGGGTATTCCATAAAAAACATGCTGATATGATGCATACATTGTTGAAAAGGTATCTGTTTGGAAATGTTGCAGGCTATGTTAGTGCGATTGAGTTTCAAAAGTGGGGGCTACCACATTCTCATACTTTGCTAATTTTGGAGCACCCTTTTAAACCCTCTGAAGCATGCCATTATGATAGATTTGTTTGTGCTGAGTTTCTTGATAGAGCAAAGTTTTCAGCTTTATTTGAAACTATCTCAAAATGCAATGTCCATGGTCCTTGTAGTGTAATGAATCCCAAGAGCCCTTGCATGCGCAATGGTCGATGCACTAAAAAATTCCCTCGGAGGTTTGTGAATGTAACAACTGTTGATAGCTCTGGCTATCCTGTTTATAGAAGACGAGATGATGGAAAGACAGTCACAATAAAGGGTAATACTATTGATAATCGATGGATTGTTCCATACAATCCGTACTTGAGTAAAAAATACAATGCACATATAAATGTTGAGGTATGCTCAACGCGGTGGCAGCTGTCAAGTATTTGTATAAGTATATATACAAGGGACATGATCGTGCAACGATTAAATTTTTTGTTGGAAACTCAGGGTTAAATGGTACGACCTTTCATGAAGTAGATGAGATCAAGAGTTATTTAGATGCACAGTATGTTTCTGCTTCGGAAGTGTGTTGGCGAATATATGACTATGCATTGCACAATGAGAAGCCTGATATACACCGATTGCATGTGTACTTGCCTGGTGAGAATTATGTGGTGTTTCAAGATACAAACAATATATCAAATGTTATGCAGAATGAAGATATCAGGAAAACTACTCTTATGGAATGGTTTGTGTGCAATCGTATTAATCCAGAGGCTCGAGCTATTCGGTATCAAGACTTCTCGGTGTATTGGGTATGGAATGCACAATGAAAGGTATGGACGAAGAGAAAGCATGGAAATACGTGTGGTCGAATATACTTTGTGCCGCCCACATCTGGTGAGCGTTATTACTTGCGAATGCTCTTGACAGTGTCTCGAGGATGTATGTCTTTTGATGATTTGCGTACTGTTTGCAACGTGGCATACAACACCTTTAAGGAAGCCTGCATTGCAAAGGGCATGTTAGAGGGTGATGATGAGTGTGTTGTGTGCTTGGAAGAGGCTGCAGCTGTACAAGTTGGTGCCTAGTTGCGTGCTTTGTTTGCTGCAATTTTGGTCTTCTGTGAGCCTGCACAGCCTGGTTAGCTCTGGGATAGGTTTATGTCACCGATGGTGGAGGATATTTTGTATAAGTTATAGCTAGAGCATGTGCATATATCTTCTGTAGTTCTACAACAAGAGGCATCAAAGAGGGCTTTATTGCATCTTCAGGATCTTTTGTGACAACATGGGTGAAGATTGTTTTACTTTGATGGATTGCCAGAACCTCATCGAACAGATTCTCAGTTGTGTGCTAACCCTCTTTTAGAATATGAATATGCATATGATATACTGGAGCAACGTAGAGTTTGTGTTTGTATGGAGGCAATGTTGAATGATGCACAGAGGGTTGCATATAATGCAGTTATAGGTGCCATTGGTGGAAACTTTGGGGATTTTTTTTTTTTTTTGGATGGTCTCGGTGGGTCTGGAAAGACATTTCTTTACAAGTGTTTGCTTGCTAGGTTGTGCAGTGATGGTCATATAGCGTTGGTAGCGGCATCATCTGGTATTGCTAGTTTGCTTCTGCAGGGTGGTCGTACTGCTCACTCGAGATTTAAAATTCCATTGGATCTATGTAATCGATCCACCTGTAATATTCCTGTTCAGAGCGGTCTTGCTCAATTGTTCAGACAATCGAACCTTATTTTATGGGATGAGGCTCCCATGATAAACAGGTTTGCATTTGAAGCTGTTGATGGAACTTTAAGAGATATTATGAGCTGTGATAAACCATTTGGTGGAAGGGGTGATTTTAGGCAAATCTTGCCCGTCGTGATGAAGGGCTCCCGTGAAGATATTACTAATGTGGCACTATGTTGCTCTCATTTATGGCAGTATGTTAAGGTGCTAAGGTTGTCTGGAAATATGAGGATGTCAACCGCTGGTGGTGTAATGGATAATGGATTTGTTGGTTGGATTCAAGGGATAGGGGATGGAGTGGGTATTACAGAGAATTGTGATAAGTTACATATTCCATCTAGCATGGTATTGAAAGGGTGCTCTATTGAAACCTTGGTTAATAGTGTGTACGATGAAGTATCTGCAGTGAGAGACTTTGGGGCATATTTTAGTGAGCGTACTACACTTGCAGCGCGGAATACAGAGGTGGCTTCTTTGAATCATTGTGCATTGCAATTGATGCCAGGAGAAGTTATACAGTATTATAGTGTGGATTCAATTGCAGAGACGGGTGATAGCTCATTTTTATACTCTGTAGAGTATTTAAATACACTGGATCTTGGAGGTGGATTTCCTCCCCATCTATTGTTGCTAAAGATGAATGCACCTATTATTCTGCTTAGGAACTTAAATCCAGCAAAAGGTTTGTGTAATGGTACACGATTGATGTGTAAGGCATTCAATAAAAAGGTGATAGATGCTGAAATAATAACAAGGACAAATGTAGGGGAACGAGTTTTTATTCCTAGGATCACTTTTATCCCTAGCACCTTGCAATTTCTGTTTGCTATGAGACGGAGGCAATTTCCTATTCGATTGGCCTTTGCTATGACGATCAATAAGTCGCAAGGCCAGACATTGTCTGTTGTTGGTCTTTACTTAAAGACACTAGTATTTACACATGGACAGTTGTATGTTGCATTTTCAAGGGTAAAATCCTCATGCGGTGTGAGGGTGTTATTGGATGAGGATGGAAGCACTGTGAATGTCACGATGAACATTGTGTACAAGGAGGTACTTTAGAAGATGCAATGAGGTGCATTGCTTTTTTGCAAAGATGCATATGGAGATGAATTTTTTGGAGAGTGGAAGATATGCTTGCATTTTTTTAGAGATGTATCTATTGAATTTTGATGGCTTTGTAGTCCTCGCTTGGTGTGTACGTGAGATAGCCTCAAAGTTGTATTCGGTTGGCATATACTCGATGGTAATCGAGTATATATTCCCTACACTGTATATAAGTGTCTGCTTGTTGACTTTTGCAGATGCCTACTCCAAGCTAGGGTTATTATCTAGCTTCTGAGTATCAGAAGGAACTGCAGTGTAACTTGCGCGCAGTGACAACGAATGATATTATAAGAAGAACGCTTGCAAGGGTCATTGAGCGTTTGTATGATGATGTCAACATAGAGATTTTACTTCCAGTCTTTATTGAGGTGGTGCATTGTGGGTATACTCAGTGCTTTCGAGTGCATATGGGTGAAGCTGAGCAGGATAAGAGGTTTCGGCGATCTCACACTGATAGAATACAGAGGGGGTGGCCAGCGTATGAATTTAAGGACCTCAGTTGTTTTGTGACGCTACATCAAGCTGTGACAATGCCTGCCAAGTGGTTTGCAAGTATTAAGCCAGGTATTGTTATTTCAATATTAAGTGATATTTGTCAATTGTTGGATGTGTTCATATTTATGTTGTGAGCTTTTAAAATTTTAGGCGCAAGAAAGAGAGGAGAGACTGTCATGTCCCCTGTACCATCACCAGGACGAAGAGTGGCAATGGGACTTGCTTCTCTTGAGTATGCTATGTTGGAGAATGGAATTTTTCCCAGCGATTCCTCAAAGAAAAGAAAGCTTCATTTTGGTTAGGCCCGATGGAAAGTTTCAACATCTTTGTAGCGTTTGGATGTAGATGTATCTATATCTATTTATCATATATGTAATCAAGAAGTGGTACTTCGTGGTTTGTTGATACTTGGATTTATGGTACAAAGTTTTCAGCTCTGGAGCAAGATTTGGTTTTGGGCTTTGATTCACTTGTCTGTATTTGATGCTTGGATATGCTTACACTTTGTGGTTCATTTCAGCGTAGCAATGTTATTTCTGATTGTAACATTGAATGATCATGTAGAGCTACTTCTAGCTATTGCGCATAGCAGGTATTGTTGTTTTAATGTTAAGTCCCCTGTACCATCAACAAGACGAAGAGTGGCGATCGGACTTGCTTCGCCTGGCCATGCTATATTGGAGAGTGGAAATACTATTATGTCCCATGTACCATCAACAATACGAAGAGTGGTGATCGGACTTGCTTTGCCTGGCCATGCTATATTGGAGAGTGGAAAAATTCCCAGTTATTTCTCAAAGAAAAGAAAGCTTCGTTTGGTTAGACCCTATGGGAACTGTAAATTTTTTTGTAACATTTGGATGTAGATGCATAGGCACAATCAAGGAGTGACACTTTGTGGTTTGTTGATACTTGAAATTGTGGTGCAAGGTTATTGGTGCAGTCTCTAGATGAAACTTTGGTTTCGGGCTTTGCTTTACCTATGTGGGTTATTAATACTGAGAGTTTGCATGCAATACTTGGACAAACTTAAATTTGTGGTGTGGTTCGTTTCACTGTAGGAATGTTATTTCTCATTGTAACATCCAAGGATACAAGTTGTTTCTAATTGTTGTGCAGAGCAAGTATAGATACAAGTTTATAAGTTTGGTGCATGGTCATTGCATGTATATATGAGTCTATGTACTCCTTGATGCAAATGCATATTTGGCCTTTTGTACATGTGTGTGTGAGAGAGAGAGAGAGTGATTGAGTGAGTGTGGATACAGAGGGGGGAGGTGTAAATGGGATGAGACAGAGAGGGGTTGTGAGTAGAGGAGAGTAAAGCATGTGATGTTTTTGTGATAGCATTACCCACTGTGCGATATCGCACGGCAGCTTCACTTCCCTCGCAAGCGGGATAGCGTTCCTGGCGCGCTTCGCGCGCCAGGAACGCTAGTAGATAGAATAGAAGAATAGATTTATTAATTGAATTATCTTTTCACGTTTACAAAAGTCGCGCCAGGAACGCTAGTAGATAGAATAGAAGAATAGATTTATTAATTGAATTATCTTTTCACGTTTAAAAAAGTATTCCTTTTAAAAGAAAATTTAGAAAAAAACGTTTATCTTTTCACGCTGAGTTTCGAAATTTATTCGTACTAAAGCCTTGTGCGAAAGACGCCTTATAGTTTGTTTTTTCAGCTCCGCACTAGCGTCCTAGTCACCCACCACTGTAGAGAAGAAGAAAGAAGAAATAAGAAGAAGAGGAGAAGAGAGAGAGCAAACAAAATTTGTGCAGTAGTCTGCGGCAAACACATCGACAGGCCTTTCACTTCATCTCGCTTTTGTTTCCGGTATAATCCAGGGTACGTTGTGACACTCTCTCCTTCTCGGTGAATATAAGATTCTAAGGAACATCTCAGTCATCTCTGAAAATAAAAAAGGAACATCTCCTAAAGCAGACAGTTGTAGAAGACCAAGTAGGGCTCAAGCCTACCCAACGATCACAGCGACTTGCAGCAATCGCAGTCATACTGGCAAAACGGGAAGGCCTTTATTACCCTGGGCCTCTGAAGGACGAGGGTCAGTCGTGCTCCCAGCCACTTCTACTCACATTTACCTAATCACTCCCTCGGGTCAATTCGCAGTTGGTTTGCACTTAGAGACGCTTCGCACATGGGCACAGTTTGGTGTTTACCGAGTTTTGTACAAATGAAGCTTCGAAAATGCAACGGTGCCTCTTTTCGAATGTTTCCGCGCAAAGGGCCTCTTGCTTAACTGCACTGAAGGCACTTCATAGAACGAGTTCCACTTTCAAATTACAGTTGGTGGCTGTCAATCTTTGCACAAATTTCACTTTTTGGGTTGTTGCTCTATCAGTCGCAGGTATGCTGTATTTGCCTTGTAATTTGCAGTTGACTTCTAAGCATAGTTTTTAATCGAACTGTCACTGCCACTTTAGTTGTTGTTGACCAGGATTGTCCTCATGGTAGCCTTTTAGATCAATCCAAAAAACTCCCCTCAGCACATGCTCAGCTGGCATAACTCGGAATACAAATTGAAAAATGCCAACTCGGCAAACTCCAACTCATCAAGGTCGGAGGCACCAAGTTGAGGCTAGCACAATTGATACATCAAAATTAATTCTAAGCTTATTAGTCCAAGTCCACAATCTAGATTAGGTGCTTCTAGTAGCATGTATGTGTGTTGTTTTTGGGATCAATCAGGGGCACTTATCAAGTTCATGACATAATTGTGGACCTTGTACATGTGACTTTTATCTTGGACCTTTTGATGGTCAAAGGCATGGTTTTGTGAGAGTCTACAATAGAAGTAGGAACATGAACATGGAGGGAAGATAAAGAGAGAGGCAAGATGAATGCAAGAAGAATGGAGCAACACTCTGATTTGAAACTGATACAAAGGTGCACACAATCAGCCCTTACATGCTTTAGGAGGTACATCAATGAAGGCTAAAGGCAGGAAGAAAGATGATGCTGTTAGAAGTGGATGCAGCAATGGAATGACTCGTCGGAGGAGTCCAGATCTCACTTCATCTTCTTCTCCTTCTGCTTCTTGGAAGCTACTAACTCTTTGTAGTCCTTTCGTAAATGACCTTTCTTCCCACAATGGTAACACTGGGTCTTCTTCTTCGAACCCCTCTCTGAAGTTGCAAAAGCCTCATTGGAACCTCCATGTAACTTATCATCAGTGGATGTGCACAGAGGAGCCATCTGTAGAGGATAAGAAGATAAGGAGAGAAAAGAAGGTATTTGGAGAGGGTGGGAACATAGCCAAACCACAAGCACAGACTGCAAAAAATGAGAGCTCACATACATTATTCACCAAAATTTGACCAAAACAAGAAGAAATCTGCTGTGAAAAGTCAAAAAGTTAGCTTGAAACTTCTTGAAACAACCTTGACAAGATAATCTCCCAACTAGGAGAAGATGCAAAAACACCAAAACGTAGGCTGGATTAGAAGCCTAGGTAGTATAGGGGCTGCTGTAGGTCGTATGGATGCTAACGTCAGCAAAAACGTTGGAAAACAGGGCGCCTGGTTGTAATAGCAGTCGTCGGATCAGTAATGGTCAAAATAGTCTTGAAATTAGCAAAGAAAACACAGTAGGAGCACTGAAATACCATGTTAGAAGTGGATGCAACAATGGAAGCATAAACATGTGCTGAAATAAATTGTTGAACACAAGACTAAAGGGAAAGGAAGAAAAAAACATTGAAGAACAAAAAAAAAAAGAGAACTCAGATGTATGCTCGGGAAATGGAATCCATATATCCAACACAAGACAATCACATTCAATGTGGAGTCACTGGTTGTGGGCACTGGCACTGGCTCCTCTCCCAAGCAGAAGATCCACGAGTGTGATGCTGAGTGATTGATTGACTGAGGAGGAGGAACCTGAATAAATAGGACAAAAATATGTCCTCAATATAATCATGTCGGCCAGCAATAAATGCTAAATATGACCAAAGTGAAGACCATAAAAAATGCCTAAAATAATCTAAATAATGCCCAGCTCTAAAGCATCCATAGACTCACACATGAGCTGACATATGTGCTAATAGATGTAGGCTATGAGAGGATGATGGAGGGGATGGCAAGAGCTGAGTGGGAGGGCAGACAAAGCTGCCTATATGTAGGCAATGATGACAAATGTTGGCCAATCTGCTGCTGTCTGCTGGCTTGATGCCCAAAAACAAGCTGACTTGATCATGTCCGACCTATTGTGTACTGCTGCCCAACCATGAACAGTATGCTCATAAGTCATAAGTGGCTGCCCAGCAAATGGACATAAAATAGGCTTAGAAAGAGAGTGAAATGGGCTGAAAACGACTGAAATGCTGCATCAAGTGCAGCACATGCCTAGAGCATGTCAAAACTCCCATGTCTTTGTTAGAATCCTTCTTTGAATGACATGTCTCCCTACAATGAGGGCACTTGGGATGTGTCAAGAGGACTTGAGTTTTTAACTTAATGCTCTTCGGCCACTAAAGTTATGGATGTGTGGTTTACATGTGAGATTAAGTTGAATTGTATTCATGGTGACAGATAATCTTAGCTTGAGGTGTGGGGGCATTGGCAGAAGTTGTTGTGGACAGATTACAGTGGGTACTTGAGTTAGATCTTAGTTAGGGACATTACATAGCCCCTTGTAGATGGTTTTTGTTGTTATGGGGGCTAGGAATATAAATGGTTAATGTCATAGACTAAGGATTGTGGAAAGTATTAATAGTTTCAAGTCTTGGGATGTGTGAGAGTAAATCTTAGTCATACATGAAGGATTCTTGTCGCAAATATGAAGAGTTTATTAGATTTGGTCATCTATAATAAGGATGACCTGCATGCAATTATTGTAGATTTGATTTGGCTCCCCGATGTTACAATGCAGTGAATATGGAAGTGTATGAACGGATTGAAAGAAAATGAACATGGTGGAGAGAGAGAGAGAGAGAGAGAGAGAGAGAGAGAGAGAGAGAGAGACGTAGAAATCTGCACTGAATGAATGCTTAATAAGAGGAGAAGATCTGTACAATGTGCTGCTGAATGTATTTGCTGGAGCTCTCACACTTGCACACACCAAATCTGAATGATACGTGACCTTGGGCAAGCCAGCCAATAAATAGTCTGAAGGAAATCAACAAATACTGCAGGTCATCCAGTAAAATACTGGGCGACTGCAGCATAAACAATAAACTAATAATAAAATTCTGCAGTGAAAATGCTGCATGCCATGTGGCATACTGTTGGCACTGCCCGGACTGCCCAAAAATGCTGTGATCAGCTGGTGACTGTATTAATCTGTCTGAATTCATTCGGAAATGCATAAATCTACCCTAGAATGATTGTACCTTTGCCTGTGCCCATCTAGGGGATGACCAAATTTCTAACACCCAAGCATTTAGAAACAAGAGGCAATTGAGGATCAATATTGCTGGTCATTATTTAAGATTGAAAATTGATGTTGGTGGTGTCAGAAGTGGAGCAGCAATGGAAGCGTAAACGTATGCTGTAATAAACTACTCAAACACAACACAAAAGAGAAAGGAAAAGAAAGAACATTGAAGAACACAATACAAATGAGAACTCAAATGTATGCTCGGGAAATGGAATCCATATATCCAACACGAGATAGTCGCATACAACAGTGAGTCACTAGTTGCGTGGGCACTGACACTGGCTCCTCTCTCCACAGAGTTTTCACACATGTGATGGCAGATGAGTGACTAAGTAAGGAGGAGGAGCTTGAATATACAAGACCAAAATATATCCTCAATATGATTAGGTTGACTAGCAGTAAATGCCAAATATGACCAAAATAAAGACCATAAAAAATGCCTAAAATATCCTAATAATGTGCCTAGCTTTTGCATGCACAGACTCACACATGAGCTGACATATTTGCTAACACCCTCTCATGATCTGATACAATACAATGGTACAATGAGAATGAATCATAAAGCATACAACATAGAACCACCAAGTAGAACCATGGATACCCAAGCAGTGGGTGATCAAGCCATCACCAAGGTGCCTCAGAGAGAACCTGATGTTGATGTCGATCGTACTAGCTCCTAAAAATAGAGAAGATCATAGCATATCTCTGTGTCTGTCCCAATGTCTCTCAATAGCATACATGACCATCTTGTAAAAAATGCCACTGGAACATATGTGACCATGGATTTCTTGCCTTTGGTCAGACCTCCAAAGTGTCCCCTCATGTGAGCTTATGACTACGAACCAATCCCACTCTATCAATAAAACAACCCATCACGAATCTGGATGTCAATCCTAGCTCCAAGATTTGAACTTACTAAACTTCAATCGATACGTTAGGGAAGTTCCTCTTTGGATCTTGTGCATTTGTATAGATGTATAGATGAGGCGCAGTTCCCCCATCACACCACCCTCTCACACTCCCTCTCTGGCATTGGAGAGTCGTAAGGGATGCCATCATCACCACCACTAGAAAGCGGTTGAGGAAGGGCCATTAATCCCTTCCCGCGATCCGAAGAAGGTGATCCTTTCCATGTCTCTTATTTATGTTAGATTCGTATTGAATCTAGCATTTGGAATTGAAGATTTGAGCCTTAGATTTGAACTTGGTGTCTTGTGAATTGGGGGGTTTGCGGATTCCAAAACTTGCAAGGTTTAGGGTTTATGTTGGGATATATGCATGCATGCCTCAGTGATTGAGGAGGTTGCTAATGTAAATTTGGTCAATGGAGAACGGAATGAGTGAGATTCTTGAGGTCTATAGGTGTGAGAGTGCGTTGCGGAAGAAGGAATATGAACACGGAGGGAGAGAGAGAAAGCAGAAAATAAGGAAGAGAAATCTGCACTGACTGAAATGAATGCTGAATACAAACGGGAAGGTGGAAGGAGACTGATCAGTCTCTGCACGCAGCCCACAGCGTCAGTGAGGGCACTAGATCAGGCTGATGATGATGGCAGCACCACCACGGGGGAGGAGTGTCGGAATCTGCAAGAAGACAAGTGATCAAGTGGGGAGGGGGACTGCCTATAAATAGGCAAAAGGACAGCCAAATGAGGGACCAGCCCCAAACCCTAAAATTGCCCTAAAATGGGCGCCCCACATCAGTGACCAAAAAAGTGGCCGGGCAGCCAGTGGCTGCCCACTAAAAGAGGCAAAAAAGAAATGCACACAAAGAACAACAACACATAAACTGACAGAGCTCCTCTGTCTCCTGCCAAACTCTGACAGGAGCTCACAACCAGGAGATGACAAACTGAGAATGAAATAGAGCAGGCTAACACCCCCTCTCAGATCCTGGGAGGGGCTGAAGACCTAACAACTGCATGTGATGAAGCAAAGAAGCCTGAGGCAAAGGCTTCGTGAAGAGATCAGCCGCATTGTCCGCCATGGGACAATAAGCCACCGCCAGCTCCGAATCCACGATCCGCTCTCGAACATAGTGGTACTGAATTTCAATGTGCTTCGTGCGAGCATGAAACACCGGGTTCTTGGCCAGAGCAAGGACACTCAGGTTGTCCACGCGCAACTCCGTAGGTCCTGTCTGGGAAAAGCCAATCTCCACCATCAAGCAACGGAGCCAAACTACCTCCATAGCGGTCGAACATAAGGCCCGATATTCAGCCTCTGTAGAAGAAAGTGCCACAGTAGGCTGCTTCTTGCTGCTCCAAGAGACAACACCGGATCCAAGGGTGAAAGCATAACCTGTAGTGGATTGTCTGAACCCACATCACCTGCCCAATCAGAATCACTCCATCCAGAAAGAGTAATCCCATCTCCATACATGATCCCATAGGATCGAGTCCCCTTGTAAATACCGAAGAACACGCAAGGTTGCCCTCCAGTGATCCTATGTAGGAGTCTTCATAAAAGAAGACAACAAAGCCACCACAAAAGAGATATCCGGCCTAGTGTGAATAAGCTAGATAAGAGAGCCAACAAGGCATCGGTAACGAGTGGCATCTGTAAGGGGGACTCCATCTGCCAAAATCTTGGACTTAGGGTCCATGGGGTATGAAATAGGCCAACTCTTGGCCATACCAAACTCCGAAAGAAGCTCAGAGATGTACCTGTGCTGCGAGATAAAAATGCCCTGTGCCATCTGATAGATCTCCAGACCAAGAAAGAAGTGAAGGATCCCTAGATCCGTCATGTCAAACTCTTGCCGTAGAATAGCCCGAGTATGCTCCACACGCTGAGTGTCGCTCCCTGTAAGAATAAGATCATCTACATACAAGATAAGCAAAACACAAAGAGAACCCACAATCCTAAAGTAGAGGTTGGGGTCATGATTGGAGCGCTGAAAACCACTCTGTAGAAAGAAGCGGTCGATCCGCTGGTACCAAGCACGAGGAGCCTGCTTCAGGCCATAAAGGGCCTTCTGCAGCCTGTAGACATGATCCTCCTTCTCCTGCACAAGAAAACCAGGAGGTGTGAAACATAGATCTCCTCCTCAAGGACGCCATTCAGAAAGGTTGACTTGACGTCCATCTGATAAACAGGCCAACGGTGGTGAGCTGCAATAGCCAAAATAACTCGAATGGTAGACATCCAAGCTGTAGGAGCAAAAGTCTCAAAGTAGTCCAAACTTGCTCTCTGTGCAAAACCCTTGGCAACAAGCCTAGTTTTATGCTTGTCCAAGGAGCCATTTGCAAGATACTTGGTCTTAAAGACCCATTTCACATCTATCACCTTCCGTTTCTTGGGACGCGGTACAAGCTTCCAAGTATGGTTCCGCTCGATGGAATCGAGCTCTGCTTGCATAGCTTGTCTCCAAATATCCTGTGCAAGAGCCTCCTCCACTGTGGAAGGCTCGGAATCCTGAAGAATTTGAGATATAAGAGCATAGTTCACACAGAGTGAACTATCCCGCTTGGCCTGTAAACGGGCTGAGCTGCGTGGACCTGTAGAATAAGCAGGAAAGTGAGTAACACCTGAATCCTGCATAAGCCGACGATACCACAAAGGAATCCTGAGAGACTCCTGCTGCTGCGAGGGAGATCGAGTAGTCTCCGGAACCTGTAAAGCACTTGTCTCTGTGATGGACTTCCCCTCACCAAGTGAAGGTAGATCCTCCTCATCTGAAGAAGGCTCCCCATCGGATAGCGGTGGATCCCTAGAAGACTCCTGAGGGGAGACTAAAGGGGTGGAAGAACTCGAAGAAGAAGGAGTCATATCCGCCAAAGGGGGAGGGGAAGCCGAAGTAGATGGAGGAATGGGAGGGGGAGGAGTCGATGAAGGAGGGGTGCTAAGGGGTATCCTGGAAGGAAGAGAAGGGAGAGAAGGTGGGCGGGTTCCGTCGATGTCGAAGAAGCACCTGTAATAGAACCATCAATCGGAAGCCTCATCAAAGATCACATCCTTGCTCACCTCAATCTTCCGTGTCGTCGGGTCGTAGAGCCGATATCGCTTCGTGGTCGTACTATAGCCCACGAAGATAAGCTGTCGCGACTTAGAGTCGAGCTTCGTCTTCCTCTCTTCTTGTCCACATGGACAAAAGCATCACATCCAAAGATGCGAAAGTGGGACACGGAAGGCTTCCTCCCAAAGAAAGCCTCAAAGGGAGTCATGTCCTGTAATGCCGAAGTCGGAGAGCGGTTGCGAATATGCACCGCTGTAGCCACTGCCTCACCCCAAAGGAAATGAGGAAGACTCCTATGCTCCAGCATAGATTGGGCCATCTCCACCATGGTCCGATTCGCACGCTCCACCACACCATTCTCAGATGGTGTGTTCGGATGGGAATACTCCACCCGAATGCCGTGATCCTTGCAAAACTGAGAGAAAAGGTGAGAAGTAAACTCGCCACCGTGATCAGCTCGTACACCATGAACTTTGGAAGTTGTTTGTGTCTCCATAAACACCTTCCACTCGCAGAAACGGAAGTACGCCTCGCTCTTGTACTCCAAGAAATAAGGCCATACAACGACTGAAGTCGTCCACAATCAGCATCAAATACTTGGCCTTCCCAAGGGAGGCCGTGCCCATAGGTCCGCAAAGGTTGGTGTGAACCAACTCAAGCGGAGAAGTAGCCCTTCTAGAAGCAACCTGTGGGTGAGGCTGCCGATGCTGCTTGCCCCTCAAGAAGCTAGGGCACAAAGTGTGAAGAGGAGGGAAATCTGGAAGTCCCTCCATCATCTGCCTTCGAGAAGCCCGCCGAATAGAATCAAGGTTCAAATGACCATAACGATCATGCCAAAGCAGCCCAAGCTCGTGGGAAGCCCTCACAGCTAAGGGCCGTGAGCTTGTAAAGCCCACCCTCCTGTGGACCTGTCCAAAGAGCATCACGTGTAGAAGCATCCTCCACTGTGATTGCATCCTGTGTAAAAATGACTCGGGTACCTAGCTGAGTAAGACCATGCACAGACAATAGGTTAAAGCCCAAATCAAGTACATAAAGAACTTGGGCGGAAGAAGACCGCTTGTCAGAAAACATAGGTAGAGTCCCCACGCCGTGAACAGGAACTGTAGAGTTGTCACCAATGGTGACAGTGCCCCATCTGGAACGAAGATCCAGAAGCCAATCTTGTTGAAAGGTCATATGAGAAGATGCTCCGTTGTCCACGAGCCAAGGCTTCTCCTGAGTGGTAGAAGCTAGGGCTGTATCCTTCTCAACAAAGACATGCACAAACGCAGACTTTGTCGTGGTTGGGGCCGCCTTCGAGTCCTTCTCCTTGGGCTTCAAATGGGGGTACTTCTGCCAACACTTCTCCTCGGGATGAGTGCCCTTCCCATAGTGTGGGCACTTGGGCTTCTTCTCCTTCACATCCTTCTTGTCCTCCTTCTTGTCCTTGGCCTTCTCCTTCTACTGTTGCTTCTTCTTGCCGCCACCTGTACCTGCAGTAAAAGCCTTTGTGGAGCCACTGGCTCCCACCTCTCTGAGTCGCTTGTCATGCTCCAAGACAAGCGGGGAAAGTTTCTCCCATAGGAGTTTCTCGCGGGTCCGCGAGGTGATGAGGTTGGTGTAGAAGACATCGTATCAGGATGATGGCAGCTGAGTCAAGAGAATCATTGCCATATCCTCGAACGATATCACACGACCAAGAGAGGCTAGCTCGCCTCGCATGTCCTCCATCTTCGTGATGTGCTTCTTCAGAGAAGAAGAATCATCAAGACTGAGCATCTGCAACTTCTTCTTCCAAGAAATCTTGTGGGCAAATGTCTTATGCTGATGCAAAGACGCAAGCTTCTTCCACACTTCCGCCGCAATCTTTAACTTGTGAACATGTACAAGAACTGAGTCACGAAGACTCATAAAAAGAAAGGAACGGGCTCGAGAGTTGAGCCGATCCCACAAGGCTGCACGGTCCATAGAGGCTCCATCTGACGAATCCACGGGGGGACGGTCGATGGGTGAAGAAACAAGCTCCCATAGATCGAATGTATCGAGGATGCACTCCACCTTGCACGACCAGAGGGAGTAGTTGGAACCATCCAACTTATCTTCCTTCGGAAAGAGGAAGAATATGCACTTGTATAGAGGGAATCAAGGAAGGCATCCGGACATCGGAAGTAGTCTTCACGGATGGAACCTTCACGATAGATGGAACCCTTTGAGATGCATGGACTGAAGAGGGACAAGTGCGAGGAGTCTCCTCCCGTCGTCGAAACGGCTGATAATCTCGTCTCCGCTCAGAGGAATGATGAGAGAGGAGCTCATCCTCTGAGTCGTCAAAGCCTGAAAACTGGTAAGACATCTTCGATATCTGCAAACACTAAAACACAACAAGGGAAGGTTGCCAGTGCTGAAACACAAACACCAGAAGCTCCTGAGCTGGCCGCCTTGCACAGAACGCAAGGATGATGTCAAATGCAAGTGCTAACGATGCAATCACCACAGAAAAACCTCCTCTTGCCTCAAAACGCAAGTAGAAATGAGGTCGCTAGCTTGGAGGAGTGCCGCCAGAGGTTGAATGCAGTCACAAAAGCTGAAAACGCAGCTTGGTGGAGTGTCGCCCAGCTAGAGGAGGGCCACCCAGGCTGAAAACGCAAATTTGGGGATGACGCCAGCAGCAAACGCAAGTAGGTTGACACCAAAACAGGCCGTCTTGATCAAGGAGATGGTGCAGAAGGTGATGCCTCAGCTGTTGGAGACGTCTTGACCAGCAAACGCAAGGTTGTGGGTGTTCTCCCGCGTAGATCTCAGCTCCGTGTACTCTCCTTTGGCTCTGATACCATGTGAGAGTGCGCTGCGGAAGAAGGAATACGAACACGGAGGGAGAGAGAGAAAGCAGAAAATAAGGAAGAGAAACCTGCACTGACTGAAATGAATGCTGAATACAAACGGGAAGGCGGAAGGAGACTGATCAGTCCTTGCACGCAGCCCACAGCGTCAGTGAGGGCACCAGATCAGGCTGATCATGATGGCAGCACCACCACGGGGGAGAAGGAGTGTCGGAATTTGCAAGAAGACAAGTGATCAAGTGGGGAGGGGGGCTGCCTATAAATAGGCAAAAGGACAGCCAAATGAGGGACCAGCCCCAAACCCTAAAAATGCCCTAAAATGGGTGCCCCACATCAGTGACCAAACAAGTGGCTGGGCAGCCTAAAAGAGGCCAAAAAGAAATGCACACAAAGAACAACAACACATGAACTGACAGAGCTCCTTTGTCTCTTGCCAAACTCTGACAGGAGCTCACAACCAGGAGATGACAGACTGAGAATGAAATAGAGCAGGCTAACAATAGGAGGGCTGATTTACATGCAACTGAAACAGGATTCAATTTGAGCATCCTTGATTGTGGAATCAAGGGGAAAATTAGATTTAATGGTTGCTAGTCACAAAGAACGGCAAGATCTTCCAAATATTGTAAGAGTATTGGCTTGAAGTTGGAAACTCGAGTGTGTATCTCTTGAGTTCAGAGCAAGGGGTGACATCTTCTTGGGGATTTGAGTCAAATCGTAGATGTACAACAAGATTCTAGAATTAATGTGAAAAGAAATTCCCCCACAAGGGGCACCAAATTTTTTGGGTCGATTGGGTGTTGGCTTTTCTCAATTTCTTGATGCTCGAGGGCAATCTAGCCCAAAGTGGTAAAATGTTTTATACTTGCAGCCCAACTAAGATTGGTAAGTACTTACAGTGTTAGTCTTGAATTTAGACACAAAACCCAACATGTAAGTACTAGAAGAGAAACTTACAATGTAGGTACTTACAATGTTTGCTGTACCCTTCTGTCTTACTAGACAATGAGCTTGAGACTTACTATGATCAGTGTGACAGACACCTATATTTCTATAGGTGTGCTTGACTACTCAATAGTATAGTGAGTACCATTTTGATAGCTAGCTAGAAATGGAGTAATAACAATGTGCTTGGTTACTTAGAAATATGTATGGATAATTGTACATTGGTAGTATATGGAGTAATAGTAATGTGCTTGGTTATTTCAAAACATGTATGAATAATTGTACATTGATAATACTTGCAGTAATGGCAGTATGCTTGGTTGCTAAAAAACATGCAGTAACGGTAGTATGCTTGGTTGTTGGAAAACAGGTATTGGTCATTTCGTATGTTGTGTTGGATCTTAACTATGTGTAATTAGGGTCACTTGTAATGTTTCAAGAGGAGATATGTCAACAGAATGAGAAATGAATTTAAATTATATAATTAAACTTCAGGAATATTTTTTATTAAAATAAACTTTAATTTTTGTATCCGCTTTTATCACGTTGACCATTGTAGAGGCAATGAATGATTTGATATTGGGCATGTAGTGGACAAGTGCATATGCTATGTGGTACAAGAGCAAGTGCCTCGGGGACGTGAAATTTTGAGATGCTCTAATCTTACGGATAAGATATTAATCAAATGTGCAGGGTTGTTTAGCATATGTGATGCATATGGCAATTATTTCATGGTAACATACCAAGGATCCCAAGGATGCAGTGGGTGTCAAAGGCAAAAGTTGTGATAAGTTATGCTAGCTAGTGAATGATTTGACATTGGGCATGTAGTGGACAAGTGTATATGTTGTGTGGTACAAGAGCAAGTGTCACGGGGGACGTGAAATTTTGAGATGCTCTAATCTTGCCAATAACATTTGATTAAGATATGTGCAAGGTTGTTTAGCACGTGATGTATATGGGAGTTATTTCATGGTAATAGGCCAAGGACCCTGAGGATGCAGTGGGTGTCAAAGGCAAAAGTTGTGATAAGTTATGCCAGTTGGGCTTTGAGGATCATTTGGTATCAGTTTTGACCCTAGGATAGTTATTTGGTCAATAAGTGTTGGTGGTGACACTAGGGACTAATACTAATTAATTAATTATACCAGTCTAATAGTCAAACAGAGGTCGGGGACCACTCCAAGTTGCAAATGGCCTAGCCAATTTAATTATGGATGAGTATGTTTAATTTTGGGTAGAGTGAGAAGGATCGAAATTAATTTTTGCGATTATTTAATTTTAAAAATTAATTAAACGGATGGATAATGTTGAAAAATGGGTTTAAAAGGTTGCCATTTGGCCAAAATGCCCATGCAAACTAAAAAACGTTTTTGGGGGCTGGTCTTAGCCATTCAGTTAGTTTACAGCTTGGGAATGAGACAGGGGATAGCAAGGAGTCATCTTCTAGGGGCTGGCAATAGCATTGTTAATCAAGTAACGGCATTTTGGAGGTGCTTGGCAGTAGGTGACTGTATTAAATGTAGAGTAGAGCAGGCAACAAGCAAAATTTAGGGTTTTCTCGCAAAGAAAATTAGATTTTTCTCTCATCTTGGCTTTCTCTCACCTTGTCCAACTCATTCTCAAGAGATCTTAGCCATTTTGAGCAGATCTCAACCAAATTTGGTGGACAATAGAGAGATTTGCGCTGTAAACTTTGAATTTCTGCAGAAATTAGGATTTGACAGCCACCTCGGAACCCATGTCAATTGGTGAAGGCATTGTACACTGAATTCAGCACTTGAAATTTGTGTAATTGTCAAGGAATTCAGGTGCCAGCTCATTCATTGTAATTTGGGGCAGCATTTGGCCAATTGGTGGTTCTATTTATGCAAATCCTGGGAGAAAAATCAAGGGGCAATTGGCTCGAATTGATTACTGATTGTTGCTATTGCAAAGGGGCTTTTGGAATAGCAAAGGAGATTGTGAATCTTAGCGTGTACACATTCTATTAGCAATCAAGTTAAAGAAATATCGAAAGGGGCGCCAGTCTTGGTGCCAATAGGGTGTCCAATGTTCGAGATTATTAAGGTAATTTGTGCAATTTAAGTTATTTTCATTTGTTGATTGTTGTAACTAAGTGCTTGATGAGGGAATTATCACCCTTTCCAAGAAGGAAGGCTAGTTTTATGGTTCCATTGCCTGAACACCACTCAATCCTTTGATTTGGTGGGCTCGAGGCACTTGATTGGAAGCCAAAGCTTTGTGCTAGTGCTGGTTTTTGTTCTCAATTGAGAAATTACAGCAATGTCTTCATATAGCGAGATGCAATCAAGAAGTGATGATGCTGTTAGTATGAACATTCACCTTGGAATGAAGAAAATGCAATGCTTGATCGTGGACAAGGCTTAGACCATGGACAACAAGCTGAAAATGTTGCTGTTGGGCAAGATGCAAGGCCTTTAAGGCATAACGAGACTGATGACCAGCAAAGTGAATAGGAATTTGATGACCAGTTCAAAAATCGGATGAGAATAGCAACGAATTTCTTCGTTGAATTGGCAAAGGGTCCTCAGTTTATCCGATTTTTAAATCCTTTGATCTATTATCAACCATACTCGGATATAGTAGGCCTTGCACACTATGCATTGGTTGCTGCATATGATATGGGGTTGTGTCATACATCCCCATATGTGGTCCGTGATCCAGCATAGCATGGAAACTAGTGCTACCACTCAAGTATCATGGCTGCCCATCATTGCATGCATGTCTTGCTGTCCAAAAAGCATTGGATTGGCACTTCCAAGTTGGCCGTGGATATGCATCAATTGCCCCACTAGCATCATTTGCTTACACTCACTATTCACATTTGGAACATCATGCTATTGTATTGGCTCTTCCTTTGGTGCATCTTGTCCTCCTAAAGCTCTCGAAGATGATTTCCTCTTCTTGCCCTTGCTGTTGATCCCATGTATAGCAATATTGGTATGATGTTGGGGCACAAAGTGGCAAGTTTGGCAATGCATATATGCAATCCACTGTGTTTGGGATTGAGGTATTAATGTTGGTCATGCAAATGCTCTGTGTAGTATTAGTCATGGGGAAAACTGCAACTAGTAATGCATACAATGTATGGGAAAATGTATCTTGGCGTGGTTGGTACTATGCAAATTTCCATGCATAGTCACATTGCAATGGTCCAAAGTATGCAAACAAGAATATTTCCTAATGCATTTGGTGCTCCTAGTATGTTAGGTACACATGAGGGGCTAGTCAACTAATATGTAATGTTGCATATTAGTTAAGTGGGAATTGCAACAATATGAAAGTATAAAGCATTGCAATGTTTAAGGGGAAGAAAGGCTTACAATCTAGTGGAGATTTGATGCAAGTAAAGTTAGAGGTAAAGTTTCCATATGCTTCTTAATGAAGCTTCAGCATTGTTTTACCAATAGATGCAAAATGGATGGAAGAGGATGACTTGGTAGACCATCCTTAAGTTGTTGTAGCATTATCTAGATGCCTTTCAAGCAGAGCCGACTTCAGTTCAGGCTCAGTCAAGTTCAATAGAGCAAGGGTTCGGAGTATTGCCTAATACTCAAAGGGGAAGGTAGCACTTCCACTCCTTCAGTTGTGGACAACTCTCATATGTAGATGAGTATGGTTGTTAGCGTGGCTCTGAGGCTATACTTTTATAAGTTTGGGATCAGTTCATAATCAATTGGGCATGAGCTTTTGTCTTAGTTTTGAGGTTCTGATTAGTTTCAGCCCAGTTTTTGATAAATTTGAGAACTGTTAATGATCACTTTTGGGATCAGCTTTGTATCAATTTTTGCATTGATTGCTGGTCAGTTTTTGCAATCGGTCTGTGATCAGTTTGATGTCACATTTGCAACAGTTTGTGATTAGTTCTGAGATCAACAAGTGTTCAGTTTATGATGAGATTATGCTTAGTTTTCAATGGTTTATAGCTGGTTTCATGGACAACATCATGTTACTAAATGCCATTGACAGTTTCAACCATGGTTTATGTTGAGAAAATAGTTGAGAAACATGAGTTATGGATGTATCCAGTGGGTTTCTAACAACAATTTTAGACTATTTTTAGTATTATTTGATGTTTATACAAGGCGGAAGTTTTCAGTAAGCTTTGGGGCATATAGCATAGTTAAACAACAATGGCCAATGTTATGATTATGATGACTTATGAAAAATCTAGTGTAGTATGCTTTTCCTCTAGCATAATACAGTGCAATTAAGGACGATTGCAGGGATTTTAAGGGGGAGGTTTGTCATAGGGATGTGGAATTTTGAGATGCCCTAATCTTGCTGATAACATTTGATTAAGATATTAATCAAATGTGCAAGGTTGTTTAGCACATGTGATGCACATGGTAGTTATTTTATGGTAACAGGCTAAGGACCCCGAGTGTCAGATGGGAGAGGATTGAGGTGCAGCTGAAGTGCAGTAGACAGTGTGAGAGTGAGAGACAAAGTTGAGCACGACACCCAATGCAATAGTACTGAATAGTGTGAACTGAAAGTACAAATGATAACCCTTATACCTTAGAGTTATAAGGGGCTGTTCACACCTGAACACAGTAAGTGCCCGTAAGTGTGCACCACAAGCACATACAAAATAGTACACATAATCTGGGGTAAAAAACCTCTCCTACCGAGAGTAAAAAGTGCCCCAGTGTCCTAGTGATCACCCGCACACTCCCATATGAGCGTAGGCGTAAGTAAGGCGTGTGAGATACCCAACAAACCCCCCTGGAGTGAAGAGTGATCAAGTGTACAAGGATCATCCGCCACCAAAGGGCGTCAAATTCAAAGCATCGCGAAATGCTTCAAATTTGTCTCGTGGAAGAGCTTTGGTGAAGATGTCTGCCACATTGCTGGTGGTAGGATAGTAGACAAGGCTGATATCACCTGCATGTAGCCTCTCTCTGACAAAGTGGTAGTGAATCTCTATGTGTTTCGTGCGAGCATGAAATGGCACTCTGACTGTCAGTATATAAAGGAGTAGGTTCCGTAACAGATACATCCAAATCAACAAGTAAGCGTCTAAGCCATACGCACTCAACTGCAGTAGTGAAGGCTGCCTTGTACTCAGCTTCACATGACGACGTGGCAACAGTGGATTGTTTCTTGCTAAGCCAAGAAATGCATGACGAGCCAAGAAAGAAACAATTGCCACTAGTGGAGTGACGAGTATCAAAATCACCAGCCCAATCAGAGTCACTGTAAGCATGTAACTGCAGTGGTCCCCCCTTGGCATAAAGCAATCCAAGAGCTCTAGTACCTTGCAAGTAACGAAACACACGCTTCACAGCTTGCCAATGCGACATACGAGGCTGATGCATGTACCTGCTCAAAACTGAAACGGCAAACTGTATGTCTGGCCGAGTGTGGCATAGATAGATGAGACATCCCACTGCTGGAGCATAAGTA
Source organism: Lygodium microphyllum (assembly GCF_053477565.2). Lineage (NCBI taxonomy): Eukaryota > Viridiplantae > Streptophyta > Polypodiopsida > Schizaeales > Lygodiaceae > Lygodium > Lygodium microphyllum. The sequence continues at coordinate 1,333,986 of NC_141157.1, read as the reverse complement.
TGGATATCAAACAAATCACTGTCATCATGTAATGACAGTTTGAGCCCAGGTTCCATGGGTGTACAAACTGGCTTGCAATCCTGTAAGCCAAACTTCTCAAGAAGTTGCCCAATGTACCTTGACTGACATAATCCAATGCCTCTAGCATCATGTACAAACTGGATGCCCAAGTAATAGTGCAAAATACCCAAGTCAGACATGTCAAAAGTTTGCTGTAAATTATTTTTGAATGCTGAAATCTGATCAGCACGTGTTCCAGTGAGCAAAAGGTCGTCTACATATAGACACAAAATCAGCATGGATCCCCCCTCTTTATGTACATAAAGGGTAGACTCAGATGGGCTGTTTACAAACCCCTGACTAAGCAAGAAGGCATCTATCTTTGCGTACCAAGCTCGTGGAGCTTGTTTCAAACCATATAGAGCTTTTTTCAGCTTGCATACTAAATTTTCTGAGCCTTCAACTGCAAAACCAATGGGCTGCTGTACATACACTTCTTCCTGAAGTTCCCCATGTAAGAATGCAGTCTTTATATCCAGCTGATGCACTTTCCAACCAAAATGTGCAGCCAAGGCAATCATAGACCGAATGGTCGTCATACGGGAGGTAGGAGCAAAGGTCTCCTCATAGTCAATGCCCTTTTTCTGTGCGTAGCCTTTAGCTACCAGCCGTGCCTTGTACTTATCTATGGATCCATTTGCATTCCTTTTCAATTTGTAGACCCATTTCGTACCAATGGCACGCTTTCCAACTGGCAAAGACACCAAATCCCAAGTATGATTCTTATGAATAGAATCCAATTCAGCTTGCATGGCTGCCATCCAATGCACACTATGTCGTGCATCCTCAAAACATTCAGGCTCCTCATTATCATGAGTACATGCTGCCATAACAAACTCCATGGAATGTGCTGAATCATGCAGTCGAGTTTGCCTTCGAGTACGACCAGCCAAGGGTGTTTCCAAATGACTATCTCTCATAGTCTGCGTGTACCATCTAGGCACCTGTCTTGCTTCCTGACTGTGTACAAGTTCCTGCTGAATTTCAGTTTCAGCAATGTGCTGATTTACTGCATGTTCCATAGGAGCAGCTGGCTGAACATTAGGTTCATTTGCTGAAGTACCAGCTGAATCACCAAATGTGATGGGCAGCAGCCCTTCAAAGACATCACGGGCAGCCTGATATGTATCAAAACCAGCCAAGGATAATTCTGATTTTTCATCAAATACAACATCCCTGCTGACAAAAACCTTCTTGGTCACGGGATCATAGAGTCTGTAGCCTTTGCTTTCGCTGCTATATCCCATAAAGATGCATTTTACAGCCTTGTTGTCCAACTTCTTTCGAAGTACTTGTGGAATATGGGCATATGCAAGACACCCAAAAGTACGGAAGTGGCCAACAGAAGGTTTGCGGCTGTGCCAAGCCTCAAAAGGTGTGACGGTTTTCAAGGCCTTGGTAGGGCATCTGTTCAAAATGTGGCAAGCGCACATGACGGCTTCCATCCAAAAACTATGAGGCAAACTCTTTGCCTTCAGCATACATCTGGCCATCTCCATGAGTGACCGATTTTTCCTCTCTGCTACCCCATTCTGCTGTGGAGTATATGCAGTAGTGTACTGATGGATAATGCCCTTCTGCTGCAAATAAGAATTCAGCATAGAGGACATGTATTCCCCCCCTCGGTCCGAACGGAGAGTCTTAATCTTGCAACCAGACTGAGTTTCCACAAGTGCACTGAAAGCCAAAAATGCATCATACACTTCTGACTTCTTTTTCAAGCAGTAGACCCAGCACAAACGTGTAAAGTCATCAATAAATGTTACAAAATAGTAACAACCACCCAATGACTGTGTCTGCATGGGCCCACAAACATCCGAATGCACAAGCTGCAATCTGGCTGTTGCTCTAAAAGCAACATCACGGGGAAAAGAGAAACGATGCATTTTCCCCAAAATGCAACCCTCGCATAAATGCTCAGGAGGTCTCTCCAAGAGAGGTAATCCATCCAACATCTGAGTACGCTGTAATAGCATCAAGCTGCCATAGTTTACATGCCCCAAACGAGCATGCCATAACTCTGCCTCTAACATAGCAGGAGTAAGAGTGGATGTCAAATATGCAGACTGATCTACCGAAAGAGCATCCAACTCATATAACCCATGACACAGAGAACCTGTCAAGACCAATGTCATGTGTTCCTTGTCACGGACCATGCAACGGTCATCATCAAAGGTGACCTGCAAACCACAACGTGCCATAGAAGAAATGGAAAGCAGATTCTTCTTAATGCCAGGCACATACAAAGCATCCTGTAGGCGGAGAATAGAGCCATCAATGGCTGTAAGCTGAATCTCCCCAATACCACGAACAGGGTATGATGCATTATTAGCACACTGAACAGACTTCCCAACGGGAGGTGCACCAAGAGAAGCAAACAAATCTCTACGAGATGTGATATGCCGTGAAGCACCACTGTCAAAGAACCAAGTGTCAGCATCTTCTGTAGAGCTAAATGCTCTATCAGCCCAAGAGACATCATAACTGCAAGTGTAAAAACAATAGTCCCTGTCTGCAACAAAGGACGCGGACTCACTAGCAGTGGAAGGAGCTGCAGAAACAGACATCCCTGACTCCTTCTTCTTCTCTTTGGCGATGCGCTTCCTGCACTCAGTGATGTAGTGGCCAGGCTTCTTGCAGTAATGGCATTTTCCTTTCTTGGCTTGTGTGCCCCCCTGTTTCTGACTTGTCTGTGAAGTGTTACTACTACCAGAACTCTGCGAAGCATTTTTCCCTTGGCTGTTTTAACCCTTCTGCCTTGACATAAAAGCCTGCTCAGAGGCTATACCATCCACACCACTGTTCCGTCTAGTTTGTTCCTCCTCTAGAAGCAAACTGACAAGCTGAATGAAAGTGATGGGCTCTTTCGAAATCCTCATAGTGAGGTTCAAGGCAGTATGAAAAGCCAAGTAAGAGGGAGCCAGTGAATTCAATGTCGTAGAAATCAGCTGCGCATCTGAGTAGTACTCATCCACATTCATGAGTTGCTCCCGCAAGTCCTGAATTTTGTTGAGATGATCCTACATAGAATCACCCTCATTCATCTTTAGAGTCTCTAGCTCTTTCTTCAAGAAAGAGATGCGAGTCTCATTCTTTCCTGCAAACATTTGCTCCAATATCAACCAAGCTTCTTGTGAAGAAGCTGCTGAACGAATATGAGGAATGATAGAACGCTGAACTGCCAATGCAATCAGCGACATAGCCTGTGCATCCCGTGTATCCCAAGTTTTCTGAGCTGCAGTTCTTGGGGGAAGTGGCTGAGCGGGGTGAGGTGGAGGGGGCTGAGGTTGCCCTCTTGCACGTCCTCCTGGAGGAGGAGTAGCGGGAGCCACAACTCCCGGTCGTGCTTCCTCTCCACTGACATAATCCCACAAATTTTTTGCCACTAATACATTCTTCATCATAAAAGACCAAAGGGAATAATTGTTCCCATCCAATCGGTCTTCCTTGGACACATAGGTGAATACATCTCCTCCCTGATTTGCCATTATTTCCCAAAAGGCAATAGAGCAATGTCAATGCAGTACTGGCTGGAAATCTGCAAATTTCCAGAAATTGCAGCAAACACAAGTCTGCAATTAATGTGCAAAGGGTACTCTGTCACAAAAAACTGTCACTGATGCACGCTTCCCAAGGTGCAATTAGTGCTCAGCAGCACTAAAACATCAAAAGCCCCAAAATTTTCTGCCCAAAATTTCTGTCACAAATGTCTGTTACAAAAGCCCCAAAATGTGCATTCAATGTGTCATCGACAGACACAGCACGTTTCCCAATGTGCAAACAGTGCAGTGCAACACTGTTATGAATAAATCCCCAAAATTTTGCCAAAATCTCTGTCAAAAACAGTCGGTCTGTGACTGTATCAGCAGTTTAAATGCATCTGTCCTCCAAATACACAAAAGCCCCAAAATTTTCTGACCATTCAGTCAGAAATTTGCATGAAATTTACTTTTCCAGTAAATCTGTGCCAACTGCGTGTGAACCGCCGCTTCCAGAATTTTATTCTGGGCTGAAATAATAAAAATTTTGAAAATTTTACCTGGTCGTGTGGCAGAGTAGTGACGTGGAGCAGGTCGTTTGACGGGCGGGCGGACTGGCTGACGTGGAGCTTTACAACGGCGGTAGGCAGATTAGCGGGCTGCGCGAATCTGAAGCGGGCAGGCAGGTCGCGAGCAGGCGTTGACTCCGCCTGAACGAAACAGGGCCCTGGCGGACTGGTGGAGCTGCTCGCGAGCTGACGAGCGACTGCTGACGGGCAGCTGCTGACGTGGACGACTGTAGTGAGAAGCCTGTGCTGACAAACGTCAGCACCTGCAGCTGACGCGACACGCCTGCTGGTGGCGCGCTGGGACAGGGCAGTGTTGCGTGTTGATTGTGAGCTGCGCGCAGGGTAGTACTGGGCAGGTCTAGAGCTGGCGACTCGGGGGCAAGACTGACGGGGACTCCTGGCTGCTGACTGAGGACAGCTCTGATACCAAATGTCAGATGGGAGAGGATCGAGGTGCAGTTGAAGTGCAGTAGACAGTGTGAGAGTGAGAGACAAAGTTGAGCACGACACCCAATGCAATAGTACTGAATAGTGTGAACTGAAAGTACAAATGATAACCCTTATATCTTAGAGTTATAAGGGGCTGTTCACACCCGAACACAGTAAGTGCCCGTAAGTGTGCACCACAAGCACATACAAAATAGTACACATAATCTGGGGGAAAATACCTCTCCTACCGAGAGTAAAAAGTGCCCCAGTGTCCTAGTGATCACCCGCACACTCCCATATGAGCGTAGGCGTAAGTAAGGCGTGTGAGATACCCAACACCGAGGATGTAGTGGGTGTCAAAGGCAAAAGTTGTGATAAGTTATGCTAGCTGGGCTTTGGGGGTCAGTTGGTGTCAGTTTTGACCCTAGGATAGTTATTTGGTCAATAAGTATTAGTGGTGACACTAGGGACTAGCATTAATCAATTAATTAATGTCAGTCTAAGGATCAACAGAGGTTAGAGACCACTCCAGGTTGCAAATGGCCTAGGCAATTTAATTATGGATGGGCACATTTAATTTTGAGCAGAGTCAAGAGGGTTGAAATTAATTTTCAAGATTATTTAATTTTGAAAATTAATTAAATGATTAGATAATGTTGAAAAATGGGTTTAGAAGGTTGCCACTTGGCAAAAATGTCCATGCAAATTAAGAAAACGTTTTTGGGAGCTAGGTCTTAGCCATTCGGAGAGAGAGAGAGAGAGAGAGAATGTTGGTCCATTTTCTAATCAGAGAATAGCAATTTGCTGTAGAAGACAGCCATGTGGGGGCCTTAACAGGCAGGGGACAACAGAGAGTCACTTTCTAGGGATTGGCAACAGCATTGCTGATCAGGTGACAACATTTTGGAGGTGCCTAGCAGTATGTGATTGTATTAAATATAGGTTGGAGCTGGCAGCAAGCAGAATTTAGGGTTTTCTCGTGAGGAAAATCAGATTTCTCTCTCATCTTGGCTTTCTCTTACCTTTTCCAACCCATTCTCAAGAGGTTTGAGTATTTCTCAGTCATTTTGAGTAGATCTCAACCAAATTTAGTAGATAGTAGAGAGATCTTTGTTGTAAACCCTACATTTTTGTAGAAATTAGGGTTTGATAGCCATCTCGGGACCTGTGCAATTGGTGAAGGCATCGTACAGTGAATTCGGCATCTGAATTTTGTGTAATTGTCAGGGAATTCAGATGCCAGCCCATTCATTGTAATTTGGGCAACATTTGGCCAGTTGGTGGTTCCATTTATGCAAGTCGTGGGTGAGAAATCAAGGGGCAATTGGCCCGAATTGATTGCTGATTGTTGCTACAACAAGGGGGATTTTGGAACAGCAAAGGAGATTGTGAATCTCAGCTGGTACTCATTTCACTAACAATCAAGTTAAAGAAATATCGAAAGGGGCGTTAGTTTTGGGGCCAATAGGGTGTCCAATGCCTGAGATTATTAAGGTAATTTGGGGAATTTAAGCTATGTTCATTTGTTGATTGTTGTAACTAAGTGCTTGATTGGGGAATTACCACCCTTTCCAAGACGGAAGGTTGGTTTCAACAAGGCAAAACTAATAAGATGCATTGTAAAAGTTTAATTAAATTGAAAGTTTGCATCTTATAATTGAGTTGGATTGAAAGTTTTGCCCAATAAGTAACTCACTTAGGGCACTTAGGTTATTAAGCAGGCCTTGAGCTAAAGTTACATCTAGTGAGGAGCTCACTTGCGATTAATGATCAAGTCATTAATTAGCCCTTAATAGGAAATGTGATTTGATTTAGGAGCAACAACTCGATCTTTGCTATTTGGGCATTTCTTTCTTTCTTTCTTTCAAAAATTTGGATGAGCCCAAGCTGTACAACAAAAGGAGAGAATGCTTGTTGATTTTTCGTGATATCAGCAATGGAAGAGTGTTTTGCAGCTATCTTGAGGTGCTTGACAACCGGGAATCAATCTTTTTTTTCTCCTTTCTCTTTCTCTCTCTCTCTCTCTCTCTCTCTCTCTGTGGTTGTGCAAGCTTTATTTTATAGCAAATCAGAATTAGGGTTTAAAAAAAAACAACAAGAGTACTAGCTAGAATTTGGGTGTGGAATTGCTTGTTGAAGACATTGCAATCAAAATCCTCAATTTTCCCCTTGTTTCGCATGACCAATTCATTCAAGATTTGGGGCAAACATAAAGGAAAATGTATTCAAATATGAGGTTCAGGACAGTTAGTGCATGACCCTAGAGGTAGCAACAAGAAAATAATGGTGCCTAGTGTTACCCACAGAGCAGCATGTTGTAAGATTGTTTGCACGTGTATGTTTCTTGCACTGGTTTGAAAGGATGATTTGAACTTTGCAAATTAGGTTCTAGATTACGTTTTCATGACATGAATTTTGAATCACTCTTCTGGTTTGATAGGTCAATCATGGAAAACTTGTAGTGAGAGATACACTGACCATTAGTCGTCTTATTTGACAGGAAGAAATTGGAGGAACCACTGGCCAGAAACTAGAATAATTGGACCTAGTGTCGAATAAAAATGGTAAGCTTTTGTATGGAATTAATATCTGCTCTGTTTGATTGGGGGTAACATGATTTTGAAGGGGAGAGAAACATGTTATCGGTACAATATGGCTTTGTAGCTCCCACTTTTGGGCTGGCCAAAGGAGTGTCATTTGGGTCCTTTGAAGAGTCTAGTTTTTGGTTGTGTTATATCTGCAAATGGTGCACAATGATCATTTTCCATCCTTGTAATAGGGAGTAGAGGAACAATGGGAAATGGCCACCAATGAAACGTCTGTCTGTATGCATGATATTTGTGGCGGTCTTGAATTTTCCTAAGTTGTTTTTATGATTTACTGCAGTTGTTCTTCTCTTATTTCAAAGAGCTGGTGGGGAAAGAGGTAACAGTGGAGTTGAAGAATGACCTAGCCATTAAGGGCACCCTGCATTCTGTTGATCAGTACCTTAATATAAAGCTAGAAAACACTCGGGTTGTGGATCAAGTAAAATATCCACACATGGTAAACATTCTCTTCTCTTAGTATCTCTAAGTCTGCCATTTCTTCATGAATGAATTTGTCTTGAAGTGGCTCTGCAAGTCTCATGACTTTCGTCCTACAACATTCTTTTATTGGAGGCTTTATCATGGGCTACTGTGATGAAGCATGCTTAATTGTAGGCAAGCCACATGCTGACCATCCTCATTTCCAAGTCTAATTTATCAGATGTGTAATGCTTTCCTTCCTTCCTTCTTGGTTTCAAGCTAAGGTGTAGATCGTGTGCAAGGTATTTTACACTCAACAATGACACTTCGTGGTGGGTGTTCCTATTTCAGCTTTCAGTGAAAAATTGCTTCATTCGGGGCTCAGTGGTGCGATATGTGCAGCTTCCTCCGGATGGTGTAGACATTGAAATTCTCCATGATGCAACACGTCGCGAAGCTCGTGGGGGTTGAGCGATGGATCTGCAGAGCAGTATAATTGAATCAGTTGAAGTGGTCAAGATCCTTCTTTGTTTCTTGCTGAGCCTGAAAAGCGAAAGTTGTAGTATTATACTATGCAGAAATGGTCTAAAGGAATGAGGGAATTCTGTTGTAAGACATACATATACTACGGGTTCTGATTCATGGCAGACTATCTGCAGTGATTGAAGCCTCACATAATGGTTCACAGGTGAACTAACTTAACTGGTACGTGTAACTCTGATCCTGTAGCAGTCAAATGTTTTTCGGATAACGCAACACAAAACTCCATGAAAATGATCCTGGCTGTCGTGAACAATTTATCCGTGTGTAAGTTTTATCACAAGTTAGAAGCAATTATTCTTGCTAAAATTTCTGGCAAATTTTTTAATGTGAAGTCGCAATGGTAAAAATTTGTCTGGAAGCGTAAAAATTCATCATCCCACGTGATAGTTCTGGTTATTGCATGTATTCATCTAACTCTGCAACTGTCTGTCATCTGCTTGAGATAGGAGCTGTCTGGTGTTGAGAGGAATGTACACTAGTTTTATGAGAGCTAATCATTTGGACAACGGTAGTGTACGACATATTTATAAATGGTCTAGTAAGGGATAACGAGCCCATACAGTTGTTGTTTCTTGCTGTGAACATTTGAGACCCAAATATTCCCAAAGTGCTTTTAGGAACAAAAACAAGCTATCATTGTTTGTCAACTAACATTTTGTTTTTTCATGTCTCATGATTAAGAACATTCTAGGAATGTGATGAAAATCAATTAAAGAGTTCTTTTATTTGTCGAACTGAAAGTTACAAACTCTTCGCAAAAGAGAGCTTTGGGTGCAGCGGCTAAAAAATGGGATATCAGACCTCGCGGTCACTTTGTAAGGATGAGTGGATGTGATAAGTTGCTAGCTTTCCAATGATTTAAAGTTGGTATCATTAAGATATATGGAGATTGATTGAAGTAGAACCCTAGCCATTCATTTTAAGGAAACATAGTGGTGGCTAGGCTCCATTAGCCAAGGAAAAGGCACCTCTAGGTGCAGAAATTGGTTCTCCTTATGATAAAACCAAGGGTTCAATGTTCGTAGAGGTTAAATAACCATAGGATGACCCCTTGAGAACCATAGGCACGATAAATAAATCCCAAGGCTGAGAACTCAACGTTCTACTATGATATAGGATCAAAGTTTATCCAATTGACTAATCCAAATATCTTGGAGGTTCACATGAAGTTAGGGAAAAGGAAACTAATCAACTATCAAACCCTAAACCCTCTTTTGATAAATGTGGGGTGGTGCCTTACAGTGAAGGACTATTGAGATCCCAATAGAATGAGTAAATATATGTACTCCATGAAGTATAATTGTTCTCCTTAGAAAAATTGTTATACCTTACACCACAAAAACACACTTTAGTATTGTATTTCATTGTAGACCTCCCCTAAGTCCTCTAGCCATATTGCTAGTAAAGGCAAAGAAAGTAGAGCTACTTTATATATAGGCTAAAGTTTTAGTGGTGATAATGGTCATCATGAGAATGCAATAGTTCCTTAGGGCAGATTGCGAGTTCACCCCCCCATGACCACAACCTAAGCTAGGAAGATATTTGTCCTATTTCCAATGCTCACACAAAGGAAGTCCCATTCTAGATAATGCTACTTTTTTAAGACTCCGAAAAGAGTCCACCCCTCAATAAAGATCTTTGTACATAAAGAAAAAAGTAAATGAAAAGTAAGTGCACCATAAAACCGAACTTGTGGCCTAACCTATTACTACCCAATCTCAAGCAGTATACCCATGGGGTTGGCACACACTTAAAGATTATAACATTACTTTTTTTCAAGTCCGCTTACCTATAGGACATAGCTCATTGGGGCTATATCCATCCACTTTCCACTTCACACACCCATCAACTTCAATCACCTAAAGAAGATGTGCTCTTACAATGTGAAACATATTAAAATAACTATGATTGATCTTTGCACAGGGTTCCTTTCACCTTCTTCCACAATAAAAAGGAATCGAACATCCTTTTCCAAATAGTGCAACCATGAATAAAGTTGAGCTCTACATGGTCAATACTTAGCCTTTTCAATTTTGTGATTTGTTAATATCCTCTGTGATATTTCAGACTTCTATTCTAATTGAATCTTTCTTGCTAGGTTGTACGTTGAAAAAATAGGATGTATCTAGGAGTGTTTCCCTTTGAACCACTCGTTTCTACCATTATTCTACACTACAATCAAGGTAAACACAAAACATTTCACCCTTAGAGTGTTGTGTTTCACCTTGAAATGTTTCACCTTTGGGCAAGTTCAAAGCGAAACTCCAAGTGGAACAGTTGAATAATATATATGAGAGTGTTTTTTATAAATAGTGAATTGCAACTAACATACTTATATCATGCAAATCCTTTCATGTCAACAATGGGTTTCCTACCCTTTTGGGCATCCAATCCACACTTGTGGCCTCTTAGCCTCCCACACTTGCATGCACTTAACTGTTCACATGATGCTCATTGGACTTTTTAAAATAATAACTACGATTTGCATAGAAGTGAGCCTGGCCCTCATTTTCCATTGACAAACATTCTTAAACAAGAGAATTGCTACACGGTCAACTTTTGTTGCATATTATTTGCGAACACTTTCACTTCTTAGTATGCTTGCTCCATTGCAAGGCGAGGGTTAACATTACCCCCCTCCTAGATGAGTGCCAATCCCATGCCATGCCATGATCTAGAACCTAGTGTTGGATTCTACTAGTGGTGCTTGAGGAGGTAGAAAAAGGCTTGTGGATGTATTGTTGATGGAGGAGATGACTAGTCATAGATGTTGGAGGATCTTTACTAGATTCTTTAGTAATTTGAAATCAAGGCACTCTCCCTCGGGGTGTGTCTATCTTATTGTGTGGTACTTGTGCTCATGCGTGTAACTGGGAGATGGGGCGGAGCTTCAAGTAGGCATGGTGCCTTGTCCCACACTTGAGAATCTAGTTAGTGTATAGTTTTATTGTGCGGTGAAGTCTCAGGGTGACAAGTTGTTCCAATAAGCCCAGGGTGTCCTTCCCTCAATCTGCCCTAAGATTGTGCTGTGGGGAAAGGGCTAGGGTAAAGCAAAGCGAATCAACCAAGGGCACCAGACCCGCCTAACTTGAGGACCCTTAGGTACAATGTTCATGTTGTGCACCTATCTAGGTCAGAGCTTTTGCTCTCTTTTTAATTGATTTCCTTCCTTTGTTAAATACTCTTTTTTTTTTTTTGCTTTATTCCTCGGATGGATACAAAGCAGAGAAGTTGTCCACCATGTCCTCTAGTAGTGCCACACAGTAGGGTGGAAAAATGGCAGTGTGTAGGTATAATCAAATCATATTGACCCTATCCATGGATGCATTGATATTGAAGAATAAAGGCACTCTTTCCTTGTAAGGGGTAATGTCTTGCTCCAACAACTTGACCAAAAGATGAAGGTAATTGTAGGTGGTGATGAAGATAGTAGGTAGATCTTGCATGCTACTAGGATAAGCACAATAAAGCTCATGCATACCACCACTCTAGCTAAAGATTCCATGTCTTTCATGGCTGATAATTTAAGTGCTCACCTCGACTTCTGTTTTCTTGAAGTTGACAAGCTCACTGAAGGGCATCTTCATCTTGTTGCTCCCTCCATTTTTTTTTGCAATGCTCTTAGCTACCCGAATTAGTGTCTCTCTATCCTGGAGCTCATGTTTTCCTTGAAGTGCCTCCATTTTATTCCTTCTAAGTTCCTCCCATAGTGGTTCTAGGCTTCTATGTTCCCGGTTGCGCTTAATATCAAGCCGCACTCTTGTGAGCCTGAAGTGGACTTTGCTTGGCACTCCTTGTTAGCCTTGTGTATGATATAATAGCTATTGAAGCACTTCTAGATCAAGGCTTTGCAAGCTCTCAACAGAATTTTCTTTTCTTTTACTTGAGCTACTTCCCCCTTCTCTACCATAATTACTTGAATTTGTTGAATAAGTGTGTGTTTGATTTCCTATCTTTGCTCAGCAAATGACTGTAAAATAGTAATTTGAATATTATGACTATGTTTTTTCATTTTTATCTCTATTATTTTTGCTTTCTTCTTACTCATTTTCTCGGTAGCATGGGTTGCATGTTCCTCGGGGTGTCTCTATCATCAGAGCTTGAGGTAGGTGACTTTCCTTGCTCTCCTTTCTATTCCTCTTTTTTTTTTTTTTTTGGGTGTTGGCTCCTTTGTTCTTTGCTAGAAGTTTCACTTCTTTCTAGATCTTCTTGCTCTCTTGGCCATTTTTGAGCTTGTTCTTTTTGCTTCCCACGCAACAACCCCCCCCCCCCCCCCCCCCCCCCCCCCCCCCCCCTGGCGCCCCCCGCTTTCCTCTTGCTTAGATTCTTCTTCATGTGACTACTTTGGTTGTGTGGCAGCTCTTCCCAAAAAATTGACAATTCCTAGGATTGGCGATGCATTATCAAAGAGTCCTAGTTCCACATTGATCACCCTAGTGAGTGCACTTGCAAAGCCTATGACCATCCCTTTGTGTTTGGAGGAGCTCAAATCGGGGGTCTAGACTAGAGCTTTTTGTGCCTTCATGATAGTTTCATGAACTCATTTTATCCAAAGGACATTGAGATCTCTAGCCACGAGTTGTTCTGGGAGTATGTCTTCCATGAGGTGTTTGGTAATTCTCATTTTGGAAGAATAAGGTTTATTATTAGCAAACATGTGGTGGAAAGGCTAAAAGATGTGTTTCTATCAACTAATCTAGCTCGATGCTCGGTCTAGGCCTTGTTTTCTTCCCATTGTTTTTGAACCGCAATACACATGCTAGGAATTAGGAAGTCTATCGGCATGGTAGCATTTGTGCCATAGGTTAACCTAAAAGGGGTTTGCCTTTTGTCCATTTTATAGTCAATATTGTACATCTGGAGTGGCACTATTAATTTATTATCCTAGTCTAATCGAGATCCTAACATAGTTTTGGTCAATATGTTGATCAAGGTTTTGTTTGTTGATTTAGCTTGGCCATTTGCTTATGGGGATAGTAGGATATTAACTTCTGGTGAATTATTAAAGGTATAGAGTGCAGATGCTATACTATCTTATTTATGAAATGGGTTCTTGGATCACTTACAATTTCTATTGGGCATCCAAACCTCAATATTAATTGTTCCCATAGGAATTCAATTGTTGTTCTTGCATCGTCATTTCTAGTAGTCCATGCCTCAACCCATTTTGTTATATAGTCAATGGAAACTATGATGTATTTTGCTTGGAAATACTATATGGCAAGGCTAATTTGTCTCATAAAATCAATTCCCTAGTTTTTTGAAAGGTTGGCGAGCAAGCACTGGTACAAGCTCCATTCTATCCTTCTTGATAGGCACTTTCATGTGCTAACATTGGTCACATTGTTTTACAAACCTTCATGTATCCTTAAATAGAGTTGGCCACCATAGTTGGGATTATAAAACCTTGTGTGCCATGGTTGTCGCATCAAAGAGGTCTCCAATTATTTTGGCATGTGGTTCTTGTAGCACTTCTTTGATTTCATGTTCACATATACACTTCCTCAACAATCCATCTTGCCTTAGCCTACACAGCTATCCTAAATGAGCTAATATAATGCTTCTCTTTATGAGTAAGTGTGCAAAGTGTTCTTTTTCTATCAATGTTTTAGTCTACTTGTCAATATATCAACAATATTGTTAGCCCAATAAGGTGCTAGGTGAGCTTTGAAAAGTTGAGCCCCTTATTGAAGAGTAAAGAATGATGAATCTAAGAGATTATCATCGATTCCACTTGCTATCTCTCCATTTGTTACTCTTAACATGTTTTTCTATAATGTAATGTTGCTTGTCCTTCCACACAACCACATTGGAGTCAAACTCTAGCAACAAAGTAGCCATCTAGTAATGTGTCTATGTGCCTCAAACACATGGCTTATTTACCAATTATAGCAAGGCTTGGTGGTCTACAAAGAAAGTAAAAGGGATGTCAAGGAGATATTATTCACAACATACATTATGCCAAGTCCCTCTCATTCCATGGTTGAGTACTTCATTTCAGTTTCCATGAGTTGTTGACTAGTGAAGCTCATAGGAGAATCCATGTTGTCTTCTCTTGATTTGCAAAGCACGGCTCCAACAATGACTTTGGATGGATCAATGTACACATGGAACATTAGCTTCCAATCAGGGGCTCATAGAATAGGTGTATTAATTAGAGCCTTCTTTAGAGTCTCATAAGCTTGCTAATATTCATCAGTCCACTTCTAGTTTACCAAGAGCCTATACAATGGTCTCGTGATGACAGAGACATGTAGATGAGCATGAAGCATCTATAGCAACATGTGTGTTTGAGAAAGCAATGGATTCCTTTAGCCTTCTTTGGTAATTGTAGTTCCACATAATGACACGAATCTTTTAAATGTCGATTGCTATTCCATTCCTGGACATGACATGTCCTACAACAATGTCGTGTTTCGCCCAAAATTGACACTTAAGTAGATTTAAGGACATGTGATATTACTTACCCACTCAAAGGTAGCTCAAAGTTTCCCTAGGTGTTCTTCCCATGAGGAATTGATGTATAGGTCATTGACAACAAAACACTTCACGATATTTGTGAAGCATGTCTCTAGAAATGGTACACATTAGGTGTTCAAGGTCATTGGTGCATTTGTCAAACCAAAGAGCATGACAATGTACGCAAACACCCCTCCATTTAGTGGCAAATGTGGTTTTATGCCAATCATCAAGGTATACTTGCACGTGATTATAGCCTGAGAATCCATCAAGGAAGCTGTAAGCTTGCTTAGCTGAACCCTACTTTGAGAAGCTTATCCAACTCTTCTTGCATGAGATGCATATATCTTGGGCACATTGGATATGGGCTTTGTTTTGTGGTTTGATGTTTGGATTTGTTGGGATGGCATGGGTGAGCACGTGTGGTGGTACTCTTTTAAGATCAGTATAACTCCACGGAAAACACATCTCATAATTCCTTAAGGAGGGTGATGAGTTTTGCCTTGTCCTCTTTCACAAGGTCATTGGCAATATATGCATGTTTAGGAGGTTCTCCTTCGTCCATAAGATTTAGTTCCTTGATTTTTGTAGGTCCCTCAATTACTTTGCTGGATTTCTCTTTGTGTTTTGCTATGAATAGAATGACCACATGGTCCCCATTTTTGAAATGAGTGAACGTCTTGGGGAGATCTTGTAGCTTTTTGAGATTGTCAAGGTTTTTTAAAGTTTCCTTCAGCTTTCCCACCTCAAACGTATTGATAATTTTATGCTGGAATGCTTGCAGCTGTGGGATCTCTAAATCAGAATCCATACTCTTGTTTGACTCTAAGCTTGTCTTGTTTGATTTTCACATGAACTTCCATTTTCATTTTATGCTTTTTCAATTCGAATACATTAGGAGCCAAAATGATGCCAAAGTAAGATCTAAGGGCTGAAATCTTCATTTGTGATTGAGCACCTCCAAATGTTCCAACCATTCTAGTTCCAGGTTCACTTTGACAACTCCTGCATCCACCGGTAGTCTACCCACCTTTTTGGCTTTAGGATTTGCTCTAATTTGTTCTATGGTTTTGCCATCTGAATCATATCCTTTGGACTCATTGTCCTTATCATCTGTGCTTTCCTCATCACTAAAACTTTCTTCAAACTCACTTACATCCTCCTCTCCCAGCTCATTGACCTTCATCAAAGATGCAACCAATTTGGCATGATAATCAAATAATGCATGGTGCAACCTTGTCCATTTCCACTCGTGTTGTTGAAGCATCTCTTCAAATCTTAATAGGTTGGCCTTAGGGTTGTTCTTTAGACACCACAACCGAGTGAGGATCTTTCTCAACTTCCTAATGGTTGGTTGGGACATTGAATCCTACGATGTTAGGTTAGATAGGTCTAGGATTCATCATGACGAGATGGGTATTGTCAAGTTAGTGGTGGTAGGCTAGACCATGTGTGCACTAAGCTTGCCTTCATTAGCTTGACTCAGTCTTTCATTCATCTCTCTGTACTCTTATTCTTTTGTAAACTCTATAAGTCAAGCATGGCAACAATGTGCATCCAGCCTTGTTCATCATCTGGACAAGGGATATAATTGTTGAGGGGCTTCAACATGGCTATATAATTTGTGTCTCCTCTAAGAACATTGGTTAGAGAACATTGGCTGTGGCATCGAGATTAATGGGCATGGTTTTCTAGCTTTCCATGTCTATCCTTACTACATCCCACATTGATTCCCTAAGAAGACGAGTCCATTACCCTAGTCCTCAATGAGTTGAGCATTCTGCATCCAAGGGAGGCCTAAAGGAAAATCATAATCCACTCCCTTCATTACTACTATGAAGTTAGTCCTAGCAATTTTGATAGACTGATCCTTTAGTGCACTGAGCATCGAACTTTATAGCCATTAGCCATTGTCAATTAAAATGCATATTTTCAATGAGAGGACTTCCCCATACCTCTAGCATCGATTGATTGACTATGCCCACACCAATACAAATGTCTATGATTCCTCTTCTTGACAAGTCACCTAGGGCTTCCACATGAAGAATTGTGTGACATTTAACAAAAGGTGTTGACTCTAAGGGCTCTTGGAGAAGCTTCACCTGCTTCCACACTCACATTGTTCTTGCATAGGTGTTGGTTCTTGCAATGCAGCTCTGCCCTCTATCCAATGTTTAAATGATTTCTAGAGGTTGAGGGTACTACACATTAACAACCCAAGTGGCATTCTCACATTGGTCAAAGATAGTGAGGCAACAAGGCTGGGTTCCACATTCTTACAATGAAACCAATGACTTAGTGGTTTGCAAATGCATTCAAGGATTGTGAGGCCTTGGCCCATTCTAGCTTCAAGTGGATTATAGGCTAACTTTTTGGTTTCAAAATGGTTTAGGGCAAGACATTGATGTGGTGCTTGACAGTCGTATATATTGAATGTAGAATTCAGCACTTGCTCAACTTCTTGGACTTCTTGCACCCACTTCTTAACTTTGTCAATTATTTCTAGTTGATGCTCAGGCTTGGGACATTTCTTTTCCTTAGAGCCTTCCACCTTCTTAGTACAAGGTGTAGTGGTTGCACTCTCAAGACTATACATGATTTTGTTTATCAATTCTGTGGTAATCCCTTTGCTTTGCAATAGGAGGCTTTTTAGCTACTATGTTCTTCCTCTTCTTGGAAATTTTCTTCCCAATCATGGATCCATTGGCAATTGATGGTGCTCATGGGATGGTGATACAAGCCTTTTTTTCTTTGAGCCCTTGCGATGTCATTGACAAGTATTAGTATCATGCCCTCGTCTTGTGAATCTTCTCTACCTTGAAGAGTGTGAGGAGCATAGACATGACAATGGCCCTATGCTGGCCTTCCTCCTAGGATAGTCAATATACATATGGGTTATCCTACATTTGGGGGCATCATTTGTCCACTTGACTATCTTTGGGAGGTTCAATTTTTTGGGAACATCTCGAGGGCACATGTCTTGGCTGCCCATAGTTCTAGCACTCAATAGGATCTTTATACTAGGTTGGCACTGTCCTCTTTCTTGCCCTAGCACCATGATTTGTACATATCAATAGTCCATATAAGAACTACATTACCCACCTCCTCATAAGTCACATAAGAGTTTGAATATTCATTTTCCTCACTTGGCTCCTTGATATAGTGGGCAAGAGGGTTGTTTAGAGGGTGTGTGACTATTGGTACTAAGGGTCGATGTATTTTAGATAGGTTGATTTTAGCTTGTTGTGCTGTCGGCTTCTACTCTTTAGGAGCTAGCAAGGTTAATTGCTATGGCCTAGGGTAATACAGTGCCCTATTTTACTATGGGGATGGATTATTATTGAATGCATTTGCATAGAGTAAGCATCTAGGCACTTCGTAATAGGCTACATCATATCCATCCACAGTTCCTGCAAACTCATGGAGGTCAGGAACACTTGGATAGGAGGTGGTCATCCTCGCATTGCATGCATTGAATGTTTGGATAATAAAGCCATAGTTGCTTCAATTTGGACAATCGGTCTTCATTCTAATCTATTCCCATTCACTTGTGCATGAACAATCTGTTGCAGGAGAGAGAGGGAGGAGAGAGAATGAATGATTTTGGTTCTCTCTCTATAGTCCACTATTTTCTGATCAAAGATTGGTGTTGGCGGGTGAAAATTTTGAGCAACATGCTGACATAGTTGTATTGGGTCAATCTTTTTCAACCCCATAAAGCCCCCTTCATGAATCGTATATGATGGCACCTTCTCCTTGCTCACACCCATTGAAAAGTTGCCCCCTTCCCCCCCATTGTGTCAAAGGGCCTCCAAGGGTCATGCCCCTTTAATTTCTCCTATGTTCGGCAACCAATTTCGATTTCAAAAATTTTTATGTGTCTACCTCAAAGTTTGAACTGCTTGAAACTCATCCCACTTCATTCTAGCACTCAAAAATTTTATAAAAAATTTGCAACTTTGGACAAAATCTTTTGAGACAACCTTGGGATTTGGCTCTAAGTAAGAGGGATTTATTTATACAAACTTCAAACCTTGGAGATGTATTCACATATACTTTCTTCCTTCTATTCTTGTAGGTTCATGAGCCATATGATGAGGTTATCCCCATATTTGGATTTAGTAAATTGCATGATAAATAGGTTCTTGAGGTTGGAGAAGCACGCTTTTTCATTTGCATCTAATTCCATGAACCACATTCTACACTTGTCACTCAAGTAGAGGCCAAAGGCTTGGGCCTTCTTGTTGTTGGCAGTAGTGAGGTTGTGCTCCTCACACACCTGTTCAAATTGCTCTATGAAGCTATATTGGTCACCACCTATTCTGTAGTTAACTATTATCTTAACCCATGGGATTTTTGCATAGTCCCTAGACCCTAATGCAATCAACCCCCTGCCAACAAAGAGTTAGCCACATACGTTTTGATGTAAAGGAGGGCGTACGAATTATCTAACAACCTCCACTCTACTAGGTCAACCACCAAATTAATAGAGGATCCAATGACATTTACATTTTGCAACAATTGTCTTATGTCATCCATCTCTCACTGCATCCCCTCATCACCCTTTTTGGTGAATTTTCAATTTTTCTTTTTTTTCACTCCAAAATTAGTTTGACCCAAAAATGGAGCAATAGACCACTTCCCTCTTCAATATTCTGGTAAATATTCCACTCCATTGAAGCTCTTTGGTGAGAATAATCAAGGTTTTAATAAAATTTCTCACCTTTATAATGTATTCTCCTTGTAGCTCTAGAATTTGGGAAAAACATAAGTGCTTATATCTCTTCGTATTTTCTCTTATTTGCTATTTTTTCAATAGGGTTTGATGTCAACTCTAACTCTTGCTATTGTTTTGTTACAAAGATTGTTTCAAGCAAGAGGTCATAAGTGCTCATATCTCTCTATTTTTGCAAAGATTATTTTGAGCAAGAGAGTTAGCACCATGTTCTCAATGTTGGGACCTTAGACACTCTCTTATTGATTTAAGATGTTCAACCACTACATCAATGACTATCTCTCACATAGTCTCTTGCACATGAGTCAACATTTGATTGTAGTGAATGTGCAAGGCATACGATCCAAGGTACACTCATTAGACTCTCAAATTTTATATGGCCTTTATCATGTAAGAAGAGAGCATGGATAAGGTATGAGAGAGTACACAAGAAAAGATAGGGGCTCCACTCTTAGTCCCTCACCATGCACTCTTACTCTCCTTTTCTCAATCTCAACCTCTCTCTCACACACACAAAGACAAAAGCAAGAATGTAAGAGCCAAAAGTTAGCATAAACAAGAATAGTTTCTTTCATTCATTCTCATTCTCTTTATATAAGTTTTTAGGGTTTAAGGTTTTTCCATCCCCCTTGGCTAATCCAACCATCTTTTTGGCAAAGTGACCTTCAATACTCCTTGTATGCACCTAGAAGTATTAGTTTATATGCCTTTAACACAAATGCTACTCATTTGTCAATATAATTCACTCGGGAGGGAGCTCAACTCTCTTTACATCTTTCAATACAATGATAAAACATATTAGTTTTCAAAAAATTGTGTCCCTTTCATGTTTTTTTCTTTCTTTATATCTTCATATTGTTAACATTTTTCCCCCATGCCACTCATGCCACGGGAACACAATGTAGATAGTGATAATTGTTGGGTTAGTTGATGAAGGTATTCTAGAGGGAAAGGATACTTTGACGATATAAAGGAAAGGTGGTATTCTATAGGTTGTGATGAAGAGAAGGATAATGGTCACCGACAATGGAGGAGGTTGAGGGAAGCTGAAGGTGTGGGCCATCGATCTTGATGGTTCTAGGTACACATACTATACTTGTCATATCGGTCTGCTCTTCCTGAGGGGTATGTCTACCTATCCTATGTAGTAGTGTGGGGTGCTCATGTTGTGCAACTAGGAGGTGGGTCGAGTTCCAAGTATACTTAGAACATTATCCCATACTTGAGGGCCTAGTAGGTGTAGGATTGGGTGCGGCACTATACCTAAGGTGACATGTCTATCAAACATGCTCGAGTTGCCCTACCCTTGATGTTCCTTGAGGTTGTGGTGTGAAGATATGGGCTAGGGGATGGACCCCTAGGTGCAGTGAGTGTATCATCATGCTTCTCTTTTTCTCTTTTGTTTTAAAAATAAATAAATTTGACATGCATCTACACTACTCAAGGACTAGGTTGAGTACATGCTGGAGACATTTTCTACTGTGCATATACTATTTTGATGAGCTGCATAGCTATAGGCATGATTCTATAAAGAAGGTGTTGAGAGACAAGCATGTGAACCCTATGTATGCAAGTGTGGATAAGGGTAGTTGGGTGTGAATGGATTGGAGAGGGTAGGGGAAAACCCTAGCCCTAGCCATCTAGAGGCTATTTAAATACCCTAAAGGTCACTCTCAAATGTACAGAGAGTGTACTAGTTGTACTTGTGAACAACTCATTGAGCAAGATCTTCTTCTTGTACTTGAGCTCTCTCTCCCTCTTGTGCACACCTTCTTATGCTCTCACTCTGATATTCCAATATGGTATTTGAACCATATCTGATGCAAAAAGATTCCTTTAACTTCATCTCCCACTAAGTGCACATGTGCATGTCATTTCCTAACCTGAACATCTCAACCTCCATAGCCAAACTGGACGTGTAGACCTTGGAGGAGCTGGTGTGGCCAAAGAAAGGAACAGTTTTCCTTGCCTCCCTCTAGATATCTCTTCCTCAACTCATGGCACAACATCTTGGCACATAAAACCTTGATATAGTTATGCAACAACATGACATTGTGGTTTTTCCCAAATCTAGCGTAGTTTTGATAGTGATATGTTTCTAGCAGCAACACACACAACACAAGGTACAATCCTTGGAGCTTTCATGGGGTATTTGTAGCGCTATAAGTGGACTATCTACACCTAAGAGGGTTCAGAGAAATTCCCTTTCTATTGCTCACAATAATAGACAAAACCCTAACTATGGTTTTCTGTGGGAGCCATAGCCCAAGCTTAAAAGCTTGGTTTTTTGAAAATTTCCACTCATTGAAGTCATCAATATTGATTTTAACAACTGATTTAAGTCCCAAGGAGTCTGATGTAGATTTGGAAGCTTCATGTCAGGTCCAAACACACTTGGTGGATATCATTAAGCTCATAAGAAAGCCGACTTGTAAACATATACTATGAGATGTGCTTGTAAGCACTAATGCTACATTTCATAGTGATGATCTTGTTTCTAATCAATATATGGAAGACCTTTTACACTAAATGTTAGTATTAAGGAGATTAGTCTCTATCTTAAACATATTCATTGAATGCTTAACTGTCATTATAAGGCTATGTGTAGGTTATAAACACATAGACCATTGTCCTCATCCCTTATCTCATCTTGTAGGACATCACAGTTGAGCTCGCTACTCAGTAATCATTTCATTTGTTTCTACACTTATTAGCCGTTGTGTAAAGGACTAGACACGGCCATTGCCTAGTGCAATCGATAAGACCTTCCTATCATGGCCATAACCTATGCGGATGTTAGACCTCAAATCCATAATTTTGATGGAAAAGACTTTCATCTATGGCAGGTATTAGTGAAGTACAAAATGATGAAATGGGGCTACCTGTCCACATAAAAGGGACCAAGGTTATTGACCCATCAAACTCACTTGATATACAAGATGATGAAAGAGCTCAAGCCATAATAATGCTTCATTTCGATGAATCCTTAATTCATCACATTGATCAACTCTCCACTGCCAAGGAGAAATGGGATGAGCTTGGAAAGCTTTATTGGGCTAAAGGAAAGAACTCTAAAATTTTCCTTAAGATCGAATTCTTTAGCTTGGAGTATAAGCAAGAAGAGGATCTAGGTAAGTTTATCTCACACATGAAATGACTCGTGGCACAACTGTCCCCAGTTCAAGCTCCAAATCATGGTGAAGATGCTATTGCAATTCTCTTGAAAGCTATAAAGAAGGTATTCCCAACCCTTGTAACTACTCTTACAAATATCCCTAATCCAACCTTGGAAAGCACTATCAAATCTTGTTTAGATGAGGAGAAAAGGAATGAGAAAAAAGGCAACACTAGTTAGGCATCTACTTCAACAGCATGTGAGCAACTCTTGGTTCATATACTATCTCCACTAAATGTTCATTTTGCAATAAAAAGGGGCATCTTGTAAGCAACTAAAAATATCATGACAAGATGAAGTACAAAAATGTAAGAAGACAGGGCATATTGCCAGTAAATTCCCTACCACTCCCAAAGTACCAAAAGAATTGGAGGTCAATTTTATCTCCAAAACATCTAATAATCGACTCTTCTTAATCTATAAACCCTCTACCTGTAACTCATGTATCCCATTTGGTTGACGGGGGGAACATTAAGATGTATTGTTGTCCAATGCCACTTTGGCATTGAGGGGGGTGTTGAGAGATAGACATGTGAACCTTATGTATGCAAGGGTGGATAAGGGTAGTTGGGTGTGAATGGACTAGAGGGTAGGGGGAAACCCTAACCCTAGCCATCCAGAGGCTATCTAAATATTCTAGAGGTCACTCTCAAATGTAGAGAGAGTGTACAAGTTGTGCTTGTGAACAACTCATTAAGAAAGATCTTCTTCTTGTACTTGAGCTCTCTCTCCCTCTTGTGCATACCTTCTCATGCTATCACTCTAATATTCCCACAAAGGGTGTGTGTGCAAAGTGCAAATCTATTGTCCACCATATCTTGTAAAAGCTCCACATAGTAAGGAGGAAGAAGGACTGCTTTGAGGTATAGCTATATCATCACTACTTGATCAATATCTACATTTATATCAAAGAATAGTGGTAGTGGCCTCTCCTCATATGGTGTGGTAGGTTGTTAGAGCAATGTGATGAGGAGGAAAAGGTAGTTGCATGTGGTTATGAAGGAAGGATCTAGGTAGTTTGTAAATTGCCTCAAAAAATGTTGAATGTGATTCAAATGTTGGAACAAGTAGAGTCTTTCTTATTTGGAAGAAAGCAAGCTTTGAGTGCCACCTCCTTGTAGATCTCTTCTTGCTTATTGAATGAACCTATAAGCATCTTGTTTGACCTTATTTTGGAATTCCCCATATAAAGCAGCCCCTAGGTCAATAGAAAGCTTCATTAGTGTTGATTCCCACAATCTTTCTGCTTCCCCTTCTACTAGTCTATTGCTTGGGTCAACCTAGTGGCCATTGTCCTTTGCAAATCCTCATAGGAAACCTTTCACTGTTCTTTCTGCTGTAATTGGTACTTATTCTCTCTTTCCTAAGTTGTACTTTTGTATTTTCTTGAGAGAGCTTGATTTAGAGTGTTGTCAGTTGGTGGTTCATGTCATCCATTTGTTTGCTCATCTTGTCCATTTCTACCTATTTTTCCTTCAGAATATCTCGTTTTCCTAAATCTCTATGGCTTGCTTTTGTAGGGTGGCCTCTTTTTTCTTGCAATTGCTTCTAAAGGTTCTCCTTTAAGGCCGCATCCTTTTTGTTGAGTTTCTCAACTTGTTCATGTAAGGAGTTCTCCTTCTCTTACAACTGCTTCTAGAATTCCTCCCTTAATAGTGCCTCTTTTTTAGTGAACTCCTTTGTCTTCTCCTGCAAGGCATTTTCCTTTTCTTGTAGCTTCTTTTGGAATTCTATTTTTTGTTTCTCCATTTGGATGATGAAAGTCTTGTAGTTCTTTTGAGTCTCCTCTATTTTTCCTTCAGCTTCTTGCTTCTCTTTAAGTGCTACTGCCCTACTTCCCTTGAGCTCTTCACACATTTTTCCTTCAGAATATCTCGTTTTCCTAAATCTCTATGGCTTGCTTTTGTAGGGTGACCTCTTTTTTCTTGCAATTGCTTCTAAAGGTTCTCCTTTAAGGCCGCATCCTTTTTGTTGAGTTTCTCAACTTGTTCATGTAAGGAGTTCTCCTTCTCTTACAACTGCTTCTAGAATTCCTCCCTTAATAGTGCCTCTTTTTTAGTGAACTCCTTTGTCTTCTCCTGCAAGGCATTTTCCTTTTCTTGTAGCTTCTTTTGGAATTCTATTTTTTGTTTCTCCGTTTGGATGATGAAAGTCTTGTAGTTCTTTTGAGTCTCCTCTATTTTTCCTTCGGCTTCTTGCTTCTCTTTAAGTGCTACTGCCCTACTCCCCTTGAGCTCTTCACACATTTTTCCCAAGGTTTCTAGACTGCCCACCATGCCTTGTTGCTTGGGATGGTTCTCAATGCTCTTAACTCGATGTTGCTTTTCTAGATGTGTTGCATTGATGATTATCTCCACTATAGGTCTGGCCTTGATGAGCTTTGCTATCTGTGTCTACAATCATTCTAGTTGCTTTGTCAAGTTTTCCATTTGGCTCTGTAGGTTGAGCAGGAGAGTTGGCTCAATTGGTGGAACCTCTTATATTTTTTTCTTTTCTTTTCTAGAGCCTTCCTCTCCTTTTTCTATCAGAATCTCAGTCAATTGCTCATGCAAAGACTCTTTAAAGAAAAGCCATATAACTTGATGATACTCTTGATGTTCCCTTCTCATTTCATCTTGTTTTTCTTGTTCCCTCTTGTCGTATTCATCTTTGGACTACTTAAGGGATTTTTCCAGTAGATTTCTATCTTCTTCCTCCTCCTCATCTTCCCTTTGTCCTTTCTGTTGCCTTGGATACCTTCTTGATTCATTTCTTTTTGTTCATTTTCTAGCTCATGTAAGCTTGGTCGTGGAAGAGGGAAAATGTTGGCTCATGTGAAGATGCCCATGTGAGTGGCCATGAGATGGGATAGTGCACTGCTATAGTTAATGATAATATTCTTAGCTACAGCTAATGATTCAATAATACATTTGATATATAGCACATTCAAATCTTGCTTTGTTAGATTCCATGTTAGGATGTCCTCCATAACCTACTTGGGTATTCTAGTTTGGCTAGATGAGGGCTTGTTGTAGATGAATAGATGATGTAACACCCATGTGGTGACCCTTAGTTCCTCATCCTATATGCCAAGTAGTAGCACTCTCTTTTGGCCAAGAACGGGATTCTTCCATTACTGAGGCACATCCACCAATTTCTAAGTTTTCATGTATCTTCCTGATTTTGCTTTTATCCCCACTGTTTTTTTACCACCTCTAGGGTGAGCTCAATTATGGATTCTCAGGTTACCGATTGGTCTCCACTTTGGATGTTGAACTTGAGTTTAAAGGCTTTCATTTCGGGGTAGTAGTAGAAGATGGCAACTTCACATCCAAAAAGTGGATGAGGTTGGCTATGGCTTTGAGGCAAATTCCCAATTCACATTTTGATATCAGTTCTTTGAGTGTTTGGTAATGATTCACTAGTTTCTTCATATTGCTCATGGTCCACAATTGAACATACCCTATTTCATACATGTTTACTACTATTCCATAATTAGTGCATTATTGGGCAATGCAGATGATTCAATTCTTGTTCAGGGTGTCTTTGACAAGGATGGGCTTGTTTCCTACTAGTGGTTGTTCTACTTCTTGCAAGGTTAGGGAAATTCTCATGAGTTTTTAAAAATTTCTTGAAACATCATTTCTTATTCAAAGTTCTTCAAAGATTTGAATTTCCAATTATTTTTATACCTAGATATCATTGCATGATCAAAACCATAATTTTAATTCATCTTCTTACTATCATTACAATAAATTGTTACTTGGTTGGGAATCTTGGTTACTGGTCTTGGCAAGTTTCTTTCTTGGTTAGGAGTTGGATCTTTGACGGTTGTAACTTAGTTAGAGGAGTTGGATCTCTAGAGGTTGCAAATATCTTGGGAAATTTGTACCTTTTTCCTCCCTCTCTCCCTTGAAAAATAGGAGCAAGCTTCCCAGCTTGGAAGGGAAGGCTATAGTGTATGCAAAATGTTTATAGTTTTATTGCCATGTACAATTGAAGGAGTGGTTTATTTATGTATAATGGGAGAAGGGTCCAAAATCCACCAATAATAAAAGTTAGGGTTGTACTCTAGGTCAGCGAGAGCATCCAAATCAACCAGTTAGACAAGTAACTCGCAAAGATATGATATGAGATCATCTAAGAGTGAAGGTCTATGGAATCAACTCATGATGCGGAGCTCTTTCTTGATCAACAACTTACCAAAGAGTGGGTGATGCATAAGCTCTTTTGGAGGTGTCACCACACGAGACTTGATGATTGCCCATAATGAAGAGGTCTCATAGTATGTCGGGTCATAAATCAAGAGGCTATGAAAAACTTTTTGTGTTTGGTAGTGGGCTTTTTAGCAAGCATGGAGACAAATCCTCAGCCATTTTGTAAATAGAGCCCCATTTTCATGGCACTCTCCAAGCAACTAGGAGAGGAGGTTGATACTTACGCATCTTATAGGGGGGAAGTTTGTAGACATTGGCAAGGATCTCATCTTTCGATGGTAGATGGTCATTGTTTGAGTATGTGGTTAGGTCTAAGGATTGGTAGGTGGATGCATCTTTTATGGGGTGAGAAGGTGGGAATGGAGGGATAGGGAGAGAAGTAGTTGAGAATGAGTCTTGATCTTGTTATGAATTTGGTACATGATCTCAACACAAAATTGGTAGTTGGTAGTCATGGTGACTTTAGCTATTGTGGATATAGTCAAAGCTGCCATTTTGTGGGCTCATGGGTAGTTTGGGTAGCCAAAGTTGGTGATAGTCTTCATAATACCCTTGTTCTTTCAAGAAAGTTTTTGGGATCCATTGTGATGTGATGCATGCTTTATGACAAGGACAATGTCATTGGTGTGGTTATATTTGCTCCTATTTTTGTTGTGCACGATGTGGAGTAGCAATGGAGGAGGCTTCAGGTTTCCATTGCCTTTATGGTGGAATGTTGATGGGGGACCTCTTGTGGGCTTAATCTATCAAGAGTTGGGCCAATAATAGTGGGATTGCAAGTGGTGGCTTGAACTGAGAAGTAGGATAAGTTTGAGTGAAGTTAGACCATGCTTCCTTAGGGAAAAAGGTAGTAATTACTCATGTGTCTGCCAATTGTAAGTGAATGCGGTTGTCAATATAATTGACTTTGCATTTATTCTAGAACTTGAAAGTATGTCCCATGAGAATTTCAGTACCGACTTCTTCATGGTTTGGGATAGCATAGAATACGAGGGGGATTCTCTCAGTCTCAATGGTGACCATTAATTTATAGGGCCCAAAAGGAACAAGACCATCCTCCATAGGGGTTTAACTTTGCTCCCATGGGCTACAATTGTGGCTGCCCTAGTTTGTTCTAGTAGTAGTAAGGAAGGGTGTTGTAGTCTCGTCCTTCGTCCTCGATAGGAGCATTTGCTAGCATTGATCAAGCAGTGGTGAGGTAGATGTAGAAGTACATGGCTAGGATTAGGGGCTTGTCATTAGCTCTATGTCACTAATGATAATAGTTCTAATATCTATGATTTCTTGATGAGGTCTAGAGGGTGGTATAGGAGGGTATTGAAGGTGTTGCTCAAACTATTTGTAGAAGATTTATTCCACATGTAGCAAGGACCTATCTATATTCATCACGGGAGGATCACGTGAGGTGTCCAAGTGGGTAGTATTTCTTAATCCTATTGCCACTGAAGTGATTCTCTTATTAACTACACAGACATGGAAGGGTCTGAGGCCTCGTGGTTTCACCTTATGTTTATGGCCTTTTATGGAATAGAGAAAAATAAAATCCCCCTTATTGAAGGATCTTTCTTTGACATGCTTATCAAATAGACTTTTTGTTGGGCCTTCTCAGTAAGTGGGGCATGGTGGTTGGCTAGTAATTGGGTTTCTCTTAGGCATTCCTACTCGACTAGGTGAAGTTGCCATGCCTTAGTACCTTTCCATCATTCTTCAAAATGATGTGTAGATTTGGAATCAAGAATTCTACCAGTGTAATGGCATTAATGCCATATGTAAGTCTGAAAGGGCTTTGACCCGTGGCGATTTTGTAGGCTATACGACGATAGGCCCAAAGTGCTGCCATGAGTTTATGATCCCAATCCAAGCATGATGTTAATATATCCTTTTTTAGGACATTAATGAGAACCTTATTATTAGCTTTGGCTTGGCCATTTTCTTGGGGGTAGAAAGGACTGGACTTCCTATGGATGATCAAGAATGTGGACAATAAGTGCTTAATCACTTCATTCAAAAATCGTGTTCCTTGGTCACTGATGATTTCGATGGAATAACCAAAGCGTGAGACAACTTGATTTCGGAGAAATCACACAATGGTCCTTGCATACTTTTTATTGGTTGCCTTAGCCTCCACCCATTTAGTCATGTAATTCGTGGCAATGATTATATATCGAGCCTATGAATATTGTGCGACTAGACTAATAATATGATAATGGGCTGATACAGATTAGCTCCAATGTCCACAATTCCTCATTGTGTAGTGTCTCCATAGGTTTTGCATGGAAAGAATCTCATATCACTTGGCTCCTTCCCAAAATGTGTTAATCGCCAGGGCACTTAGGGTTGGAGGTGCACTAAAGCTAGATTGTGGAGCAGGATGGGGTCCATCAAGATTTGTGCCTTCTACGCATACTTTCAATCCTTGCTAAATCAATGGACTACCTTTGAATAGAGTGTTGAGTGGGATGGTAACTTTGGTTGATGCAAGTGCTACAATGATGGAAGGTTCGATATTTTCCTAGATATATTGCAAGTGGCTTGTATCATGAACTAGAGAAACCTCTTGTTCCATGGGTTGTGGGTTGCATAGTGGCTTCGTTTTGATCTCACCTACTAGTTGTGGTCCTGCTAGGATAGATATATTAGGTATGTGAGATAGGCCAAGGGAGACTGAGCATCTCATCAAACTACTTTTCATGCAACTCTTCCTACATTGCATTCACCCATTCCTTGACTTTGTCAATAATAGCTAGCTACTAACTAGGTCAAGATATGTCTTATCCTTGGCAATAGTTTCCTTTGTGGTCTGAGGTGCCATTGTAGCACTCTTTCCACTAGAGACAAGAGTAAGTTATGGTATTGAGGAGAGGCTATCACTCTTAAGTTTGAGTTTAGCTCTCTTTCTCCTTTTATTTGCACTCTTTTTGCCAACCAGTTATTCATTGTCATAGGGCCTTCAATGCTTACTCCCCCTACGTTGCTTTGTGCATGGGTGATAGTGTGTAGTGGAATGTGAATACTATCTTCATCATTAATCATTTCCATTGCAAATAGGCTTAAGGATACTGAAGGCATGAGGGCATTACTACAACTCGCCTTGTGTTGTGGACATCATGATACATGTGTGTAACTTTGTATTCCGAACAATGTTGATCAATTTCATTTCCCTCAATTTGCTCTTGTTTCTGTGGATACCTCAAGGAAACATGTATTGGTTACCCATGAGTCTAACAAGCAATGGGGTCTTTGGTTGAAGACATCCCTCATTAGCAACTTCATCCCAACATCATGATTGGTACAAGTCTATAATCCATGAGAATTGGATGTCCTTTTGTATCATTTAAAAAAAAGGGTTCGTGTTCTCTTAATCCTTTACTGGTTCCTCAATGAAGTGGATAGGGGCATTGCTAGAGGCAGATGGATGATTATTTGCATGGGTGTCTAGGCATTCTTGAGGATTAATTTTCACCCTTTGCATGGCCGCTTGATACTCTAAAGGGGCCAACAATGCCAATTGTGGAGCAAGTGGGGATTTTCTTTGATAGTTAGTACCTTGATCATAATATTGATATACAAAACTAGGGCCGGGAATCCTTCATGGGGCTCTACCATATGTAGCTTCATGGCCGAAATGTCTACAATTTGTGCATATCCTTGGTGGTCGGGAACATTCCAAGGGGAGATGGTCTCCACCACAATGTATACATTGCATGTTTTGGCAATATGGCCTTGACATTTTTAGTGACTCAACCACCTTGAGCAATTATTAATATTACTTCTTGACATTAGCAACTCAAATCTAGCGTCTCTTTACTCTCTGTGTGAGTTTGTCCTACACGAGTTTTATGGTGGTGGGATTCCATTGTGTGTTTGTCCCTACTTTGTATTATATAGATGCTTCTATCTCCACTTTTCTCTTCTCTTCTCTTCTCTTCTCTTCTCTTCTGTGTGTATGTGTTTGTTTTCTCTTTTCTACTATTTTTAATACAACATTATATCAATTCTCTACTATATTTTTGTAGATATCAATTTGGGTAAGATTACATGGGTGCTAATGTCACACACACACACACACACACACACACTCTCTCTCTCTCTCTCTCTCTCTCTCTCTCTCTCTCTCTCTCTCTCTCTCTCTCTCTCTCTCTCTCTCTCTCTCTCTCTCTCTCTCTCTCTCTCTCTCTCTCTCTCTCTCTCTCTCTCTCTCTCTCTCTCTCTCTCTCTCTCTCTCTCTCTCTCTCTCTCTCTCTCTCTCTTTGCATCTTTAGATTAGGTTTTGGCATCACTCAAAGTTTAGGATCAATTGTTGTCAACAATTGACACGAGGTAGAGCAAAGATTTCATCTTCTATTGCAACTCAATTTACATGTAAATTACTCTATTTTGTGCTATTAAAATTATACATTTGATGAGTTAGTTTTTTAAAATTTGGCTTGATGTTGTCCGTTACCTATCATTTTCAATGGGTTTTGACTATCATGATTTTGGAATCTAGTGTTCTTGCAACAAAATTAACACAAGCAAAGAGATTCCATTGTGTCTTTGCCAAATTAGCTTATAGGATAATCTACCCTCTTTTGTGTTTCTTAAATTCATGTGATTGACTAGTTATTCTTGGTTAAGAGGGATTCATGATTCAAACATTTCAATAATTGTTTTTCACATATCTATATTTTCAGTAAGTCTTAATGATTATAACTTTAGAGTCAATTATTATTGTGGCAATCAAGAGAGAACACTGCAGATTTTCTATCTTATAAATATTTTTTTCTCTTTTGTGTTGCAAGAATTCTTATGAATGATTAGTTTCTTTGTTTTTTATTAAATTGCTATATTTTTGTAATATGTAGATATTATGCAAAGTTTAAGTGAAGCACATAATTCTCGGTCGACTAATTTCCTATTAGTAATTCCTTTATGCTAGTGGATGATATGGATCTAGTGGAAGTCGAGGTTTATAAATATTATGAAGTATCAATCCTATGTGGATCTCCATGCAATTTGGATTTGATCCATGTAACTCTTATATCATATCCTCCATACAATGCCCACTGTGCTAAGTCATAGAATAAATTAGGTGTCAATCCAAAGTACTAATTTGGATTTGCATGCCATTTGGCCACCATCCTTATAATAACTACTTTGAAATACCCACGTGTTTTTATAATGAATTGATTTGACTCAATACATTGTATGAAAGTTTATTTTTGGGATATTCATGATCAATATGATGCTTTGAAATTGAACATGCACTTGGTGTCAATGTTCATATCTATATGTATTTCAATATCAATGTTTGTATCTGGTTACAAAATTGTGTATATCTCTTAATGCATAGTTGACTTGTATGGTATATTATGCTTATCGTTTAAGGTTTAACAAATAATTCTTTACATCTATTATTTAGGTTATAATGTTTGAAAGAAGAATGAGCATTCTCTCAATTGAAGTACATAATAGGAAAGACAAAGAAGGGAATTAGATTAATGATACATATCATTGCTCATCTTGGGTGCATATGCATCCAAGTATAAAGGGAGCTTTCATGGTGAAAGCATCGACAATTGCAAATGTATCAAAGCACTCGAATGATAAAATTTCACCTCTGAAATAAGGAAATTCAATTCTCGCCTTATGATAGAGGTATTGGTATAGAATGCATTCATTCACAAACAAACAAATATCACACCCACTATAACTGTTCATGAAACATTGCAAACAATAAGTCTTTGCAATACATTGAAAATGAGCAATTTCATGATATTATGTAACTAATTATCTTGTATTTATGAAAGGATACCCTTTGGATTACTGTGAATGTAAAAATATCGAGAATTTTATAGCTTTTTTAAAGTGTTATCACATCTAAATTGATCGACAGCTTTTTGAGGGCCATAAGGCTAAGCAACTCATAGAAGACCTTTTTTTTCTATGATTTCAAGTACATGCTGCCCATGGGGGATCGAGAATATGGAACCGTTAAGTCTATGCATCTACCAAATTTCAATACCATAGAATGGCCATCACGTAATATTGATATTTTGCACTCGTGTAGCATAAAAATTTCACCAAACATATTGAGCTTTATAAGGCCAAGCACTTGCTCAAAGAATATGCACATAAGTTGGTTTATACCAATTATAAATTTTACGCATATGTTCAAGGAATATAAGGGAATGAGGCATACTAAAAGCACATATGTTTTAAAAATATAGGGGAGAACTACATTACAAGAATTTTGGGCAAAACTTGAATATCGAAAATCACTCATGATCTTGATACAATAGAGTGTCAAGTCACAACAAGGGACATGGCATTCAGGTAAAAGTTCACTCTCTTAATTGACTATATTCTTACTTTAGGGTGCTCAACTAATTGTCATTTCCAATTCTAGGTGCTTTGTTGAGCATGACAAACTTTATATATGGTAATCAAGTATCACAAATAGAGGATGCTCTAGGGTGAATGGTTATCTCTTGATCAAGGCACACATAACAATACAATTGTGGATATTATTTTCGTCTAGAGAGTCATGAGTCCCAAGTATTGTAGATGGAGGATGATTGGCCCTTGAGTATAATATGCTAGAAAATTATAATGTTAATGGAGAATTGACCTACTAGCTTCTATTTTAAATTAGATGGTAGAAAGATTCAAAACTGATATGAGGGTATGATTACCAATGGAAAGTGTGTGGTCCTACATATTTTAGAAATTGTAGAGACTTCTCAAATATCCAAACTCTATAAGTTGTAACTGTTAATAGTATTTTGTGAAGGCTAAAGTCAAAGAAGATCAAATTACAAGTGCTAGATTTATTTTATGGTGGATTATTATTTTTAGAGCTTCACTCTACTATTTTGGACACTTTTGTATTGTACTTCATGTACATCAAATTATCATGATTGTATTATTTTGTGAGAGTCGGGCTCACTACCATGCACATTGTATCTATCTCTTGCATTATATTTGTCACACTTGTAGTTGTGTGGGTTGTGCACATGTATCTATCATTGTATTAGTATAGGCATGGTCTAATTAGGCTAAGGATAGAGACTAAGGATAAAGCATGCTTCAAGAAAGGACTGGCCTAGATCCCACAAAGTGGGTAGGATGCCCAAGAGAGGCTGCAAACCCTATTTCACAGTTGTGAAAACCCTAAAATGCAAAGTGGGATGCAAACCCTAAAATACAAATAGTGCACCACCTTAGAGAAGTGATCTAATCCTACCCCTAATTTGTGTCTACATAAGGGTGGGAGATCTCAGTTGTATTTATTCTTTTGGTGCATCCATGCTATAGAAGCTCTATTAGTGCAACCATTCAATCTTTATATTCTATCATCTTGACTCCATTGTTGAGAGTAATTAAGAGAAAGTGAGTGAGAGATATGTTGAATGAGGGACAGGTGAAGCTCTTCATTGTCTTCTTGGTTTTCTCTTTTTCTCTACTAGCTTTTTGACTCATTGATGTGCTCAGTGATGAATGCAAGGGAGTGACATTATCAGATCATGATTCTTGGGTCATGGGACTATCTTTGAGCCTTCAAGATTTCGAATTACAATGTGAGAAGGTAAGTTGATGAGCTCACTAAAAATTGATGCTAGTTTTGTGTTCTTGCTTTCATGGATTCGAGAGAGGGATGCATGACTAGATAGAGCAGAGTGCCGAGAGACAAGTTGAGAGATTGTCACTGAAGAAGTTATAGTTTCTGAAAGAATAGAAGTTCGCGTCTAATATCCTGATTGGATAGACTTCTATTCTTTCAGAAGCTAGAACTTCCTTCTGTGGGACAAACTCTCACCTAGTCTCCCAACACTCTGCTCTATCTAATCATGCATTCCTCAAGAACAAGAACACAACACTTTCATCGAGTTGTAACTCACCAACTTACATTCCTGTTGCATTATAGTCTAAAAGCTCGAAGGCTTAAAGATGGTTTCATGACCCAAGGATTATAATCTGATGCCATCACTCCTTGATATCCATCATCGCAAAACGAGTCGAAAGCTAGTAAAGACTAAGAGAAAACCAAAAAGACAATGAAGGGCTTCACCTTTCCTCAATCCCTTGCTCAACACACCTCTCACTCAGTCACTCTCAATAATGGAGGCAAGATGATAGTATAGAAAGATCAAATGGTTGCATTGATAGAGCTTCCGTAGCATGGATGCACTAGAAGGGTAAATACAACTGGACCTCCCACCCTTATATAGACACAAATTAGGGTTAGGGTTAGGTCACTTCTCTAGGGTGGCGTACTATTTGTGTTTTAGGTTTGGGTGTCCTACGTACTTTGTGGGTTCTAGGCCAGTCCTCCCTTGAAGCATGATTTATCCTTGGCCTGATTAAACCATGCCTATACTAATACAATGATAGATTCATGTATACAACCCACATAACAACTATAGGTGTGGAAAGTACAATGTGGGAGATAGATATAATGTGCATAGGAGTGAGCTCAATTCTCACAAAATAATATAATCATGATAATCTAATATCCATCAAGTATAACAATAATACACAAGTGTCCAAAATAATATGTTGATGCTCTAAAAATAATAATCCACCGTAAAATAATTTTGACACTTGTACTTTTACCTTCTTTGACTTTAGCCTTCGCAAAATACTATTAACATTATTCCACTCTGAGATGAGTGATAATCCCATAGCACTCACATCAAATGTGGATATGGAATGCTAGGAATAATCAATGAACTAGTCCTAATGAAAAGAAATAAACATTGTTGATGAACAAACCATGGAAGGTAAGAGTATGTCTCTTGATGAAGAATTGATATTGAAGAAGATAATGCTCTTACTAATACTGTAGATGATGTCCAAAAAGATATGCAGTAGATGGAAAAAGCTAGATGCATGATGGATCACTAATGGCATTGCCAAAGAAGAGAAATGAATCATGGAATGAGAAGGATATAGAGTCCATCGATGTTGATGGGTCTTCAGTTCTTCAAATAGTCATTCACAAAAATTGTACAAGCCAACCTATGCTCTCCCTAAGAGGTGTGTTGAACTTACTTGTGTAGTGATGTGTGCAAGTGCAAGTGGAACTGGGAGATTAATCGAAGCCTGAAGTATCGTCTCACACTTAACAATCTAGTTCATGAAAAGTTAGTATGCAATGCTAAAATCTGGGTGACAAGTCATTCGAGCAAGCTAGGGTCTCATGCCCTTGATGTGCCCTAAGATTGTGTAGTGAGGGAAAGGCTAGGGGGTTAGAGATGGAGCCAGTTGATTGACCATATCATCTAACAAGGCTACACAGTACAATGGGAAGAGTATAGCTTGAAGATGAAGTCATGCCATGGCAATGCAGTCAATCCCTATGTTGATGTCAAAGAATAGTGGTGGCAGTCCATGCTCATAAGGAGTTGGTGGCTACTGAAGGGCTTGCCAATGAGGTGAGATAATTGCATGTCATAATGAATTCTTACTCTCATGTGAAGCATTCACATTGGGAATCTTGGGAAATTTATATATGCCATGTTGTTGAACATCATAATCACTTTCATACCTTCATGGACAAGGGATATAAAGCACATCTGCCCTTTGATTGGAGTAGAAAATGCATGATAGCTGAGTCGATCTTCTTTGAGAATGGAATATTTCTAGTTTGGCAAAAGTTTCCATGCCTCACATTGTTTCTCTATGAGATATTCTCTTCTATTCTTCTCCTTGGGAGCCTTGCAAGCTGCCTTCAAAGGTGACTTGTCATATTTTTCCAACCATTTTTTGGCTATATACTCTTTGACTTTGACAGGCCTTTGCATTATGCTAAGAGGTAAGGGTTTCTTGAATTTCGAATTCTCATAGACATCAAAATCAAAAGATATGGTCTCTTCCTTGGGTTGCTTCTCATGATAGGTCTTGATTGGCTCATCTAGATCTTTACTTTGTGTGTCGACTCCCTACAAGTCAAGTGGATACTCTGGTACTTATTGAGTGGAAGCATGAAGAGCCTATAGCATTCTATCAAAGTGCACTTGGGCCTTAACTGTTGGCTCAATCACTAGTGGTAATTCTTGGGATACTACTATAGGACCCTCATCTAGCTCATCAAAAGCTTATGGATCCATATAATATAATGGTGGAGCTACAATTTTGTGAGGCTCTATTGCAATGGTGGCTTTAGTCAATGACTCAGATTGTATGTCACATGGCTCAATAGATTTTGGTTGTACCATCCCTACATCCCTTAATTCATGATCATTATACCCCATATCATGCAAGTAATCAAGCATCTAGCTCCTAGTTGGGTTAGAGATCAATAGTGTGAGCTCTCCTTCTTGGTCAAAATTGGCTAAAGTGCTTGTAGCCAATCCCGATCAATCTTTGAGTTCCTCGACGTTATCTATGCATTTGGAAGATATAGTGCAAATAGCATGTTAATAAAGTCCTTGCTGCAGTGATAGTGTATGTTTATAGATAGCCACATGAAGCTTGAATTAATGTTTCTTGTGAAGGGAATGTTCCAAGTTTGTAAGTAATTGTTGCAACATTTTCTCGTAGGCCTTGTTAGCTCTCGATGGTGTCTTGCAGCCATGTGAGGGATACCTTCAATTGTGCTGAAGTTTGATGAGCTTCTTCCAATTCTTTAGTAAGAGCTACTATTTGTGCCTTTTCCTTCTCTAACTTTTGGACCATTAGATCTACAACTTATGTGCCACTGTCTTCTTCCCTCTTTCTCATAACTTCCACTTTTGTCATCTTATCTCTTAGTCCCATTATCTCCTTGTTTTTCTCCACAAACTAAGTCTGCAAGTCATGTAACTGTTGGCTGAGTGTCTCATAAAGTCTTGATGAATCATTTTCTCTTCCTCATACTTTTTTTGCATCTCCAATATCTCTTGAATTGCTATTTATTTGTCCTATTTCATCTCCTCACATAAGAGTTCAAATGCGCTAAGACCACCCAAAGTCTTTGATGTTCTTCTACCCAATGAGATGTGGCATCAGCCTTAAACAATTGGGCCTCCTTTTGAAGTCAAAGCAAATGGGAATCATGTAAGTTATCATCTATACCAATTTCCTTTTTCTCTACTTGTCAGTTGAGATATATGATCGATGATGTAATACTGCTTTCCTTTGCACATGACCACAAAGAAATCAAACTCAAGCAAAATCAATAGCCATCTGGCA
Source organism: Lygodium microphyllum (assembly GCF_053477565.2). NCBI lineage: Eukaryota > Viridiplantae > Streptophyta > Polypodiopsida > Schizaeales > Lygodiaceae > Lygodium > Lygodium microphyllum. The sequence goes on along the minus strand of NC_141157.1, from coordinate 1,296,179 downwards.
ATTCATCCTATAGCACATGGCTTGCTCATAAGATAAAGTAGATCTTGATGATCAACCAAAAAACGTGAAGGAAGTGGCAAGAAAATAGTTTTGAAACTTCTTAACTACACAATCCATTGCTAAACCCTCCCATTCAATGGTGGAATAATTCATATCGATTTCAATGAGTTTCTTGCTTGCAAAGCTCACCAAAAATTCTTGGTTGAGTTCACTAGATTGGCACAAAATAGCTTTAATTGCAATTTTAGATGCAGCAATATGAACATAGAATGTGATCATCCAATTTGGGACTTGTAAAATAAGTGCCAAAACAAGAGCCTTCTTCATGGTCTCATAGACTTTCTAGCATTCATCAGTCCATGCCCACACAAGCAAAAGCCTATAAAGTGTCTCATAGGTTTCCTAGCATTCATCAATCCATGCCCACACAAGCAAAAGCTTATAAAGTGTCATGGCCATAGCAATGTAATTGAGAACAAAGCAGCAATAATAGCTAGTATGCCCAAGAAAGCATTGGATGCCTTTTGGATTGGTGAGAGGTAGAAGCTCCATAATAACCTTAATCTTGGCTATATCAATAGTGATCCATTCTTGGACACAACATGTCCTAGAATAATGCCATGCTTTACCCATAATTGATATTTTAGTGGATTTAAGGATATCGGATATTTCCAACAACTTTCAAAGACAAGGTGAAGCTTGGCTAGGTGCTCATCCCAATTGGTATCAACACACAAATCATCGACAAAATCTTCCAACCACTTACATAGCATATCTTTAAAGATGGTGCACATCAATTGCTGAAAGATGATATCTACATTGATAAACCCAAATGGCATGACAATGTAAGCAAAGACACCCCACTCTGTGGCAAAGGTAGTCTTGTGTCAATCATCTCGATGAACCTAAACTTGATTATATCCTAAGAATCCATCGAAGAAGCTATAAGCCTCCGTCCTGACCACACTCTCAATCATGTAATCTGTGTAGGGCAGTGGATAGTGGTCTCATTTGGTCAGTGCATTGACTTTCTTATAGTTGACACATACTCCGATTTTAACATTTTTCTTGAGTACCACAACAATGGAGGATACCTAGTCAATATGCTTAATCTCATAAATGAATCTACCTTCTAAATTTGTCTAATTCTTCCTTCACATGCTGAGCATAGCGAGGATTCATGGGGTAAGGCCTTTACTTGGCAGATTTAGCATCTACCACAAGGGAATGGTGTGACTAAGGATCCAATGTGGCAGTCCTTTGAGATTTGTGTAATTCCAAGAAAACACATTGTGAAACTCCTTGAGTAATCCAATGAGCACCTCCTTGTCTTCCTAGATCAGATCCTCAGTGATAGACACGAGTTTAGATGTTCCCCCCTCTCCAATAAGATCAACTTCCTTCACTCTAGTTGGGCCCTCAATAGACTCGCTAGTTGTTCCTTGGCATTTAGCACCAAGAATAACGACAAATCCAAGCCCCCTTCTTAAACCGAGTAAAGCGTTTAGGGAGATCTTGAGGCTTACATTGAGAGCTTGCATCAAAGTCAAGGTTCTTTTGGGATTTCTTAAGATGCTTCCTTCTCAAGTGAACTGGCAGTTCATCTTGGAGCGCAAGGCTAGGGCACATGAAGGTATTTCAAGATTATAATTAGTTCTAGCATCGAACTTTGAATTGGATTCCTTTGATGTCACTAGATCATTGAAAGGTAGGTCATCTAATGGTTTATTAGTGAGCAGATCAGGGTTGGAGGTTGGGTCAAAGATGTGGGACTCAAGCTGATCGTAATCCATGGCTTTCATGTATTCTAACCATTCTAAGTTTGACTTACTCAAATAAAACCAGCATCAATAAGCAATGAGTAATGTTTTGAGGGTTTTTTGCCAATGTTAATGTGCTCAATGATCCTCCCATCATAGCCACAATCCTCATCTAAGTCTATCTCACTCTCATACTTAGTCAGTTCATTATCAAAGTCACTTGCTTCTTCAATATCAAGCTCATCAAAATGGCATCATAGAGACAATTAGATTATTGTGATAATCAAACAAAACTTGATGGATTGTTGCAATCCAATGCTAGGTGGGACATATTAAGAGCTCTTTAAGCATGATGAGCCCTTAAAGGCCGGTCTCCATGATGAGAGGATTTTACGTAGTTCCAACCTATCTATGGGCACATGGAAGCCTTGTGGCTTAGATGCTTGTGATGGACTAGCATGCATCATCAACAAGGGTACAAAAGGAAGATCCTCTAGACATCAAGCAAGTGGACAGGGGCTTCCTAAAGTCTATGTGATGACTTAGCCATTCATTGGCTTCTTTGTACTCCCCCTCCTCGATGAATGGGAGCTCCAAGGTGGCAAGAATATGAAGCCAATATTGCTCATCCTCAAGGCATGGAACACATTTGTTCAAGGGCTTTTGTGTTGGGGAACAAATTGTGTCACCACACAACCAATGCCCTAATCTTCAATGAGTCGAGCATTCTGCATCTAAGGTCGGTCGAGCAAGAGGTCATTGTTAACTCCTTTCATGACTACAAATGTGACAGAGAATGGGACACCAACGATCTTCAATCCTTAAGCATATCAAGGGGGGCACAATTTAGAGCCATTGAAAATAGTGAGATTAAAATGGATAGGCTCAATGGGGTGGGGCATGTCTTAAGCACTACCTAATTCACGATACTAACACCAACTCCTATGTCTATAATACATCGTCACATGGAGTCGCCAATGACATCTACAAGTAGAATTGCATGTTGCTTAGCACCCACCTAGAATGTGACAACTTTAAGAGCCCCAAGGATAGGGGTAGGTGGGGGACTAGGCACTTGATTGGATGTAGTTTCCTCTATAGGCTACGTTTCATCCCATCCCTTGAAGAGCATACCCAATAGTATTTAGACACTCGTAGAGGCTAAGGCAACTAAAATGCATAAGTCTACTTCTTGATACTGCAACTACCTTGACAAACCATGAGCATGTAGTTGTGCTCCCAGGTCAGCATTCCGAAAGTGCTAGAACTAATCATCGAGACCAAGGGATTGTACTATCCATTCCAAGTGGTTGCAAATTATCCTCTGATTCTTCAGCTTTAATTTTAGCTTGAGTGTCTTCCACCTAGTTTTGCACCTTGTGAATCAACTTAAGTTGATGTTCAAGGTTTGGGTATTCACCTACTTTGGCTGAGGCAACTGATTCAATGTGTGGAGCAGATATAGTGTTCTCAATACTTGAAGCAACTGTGGGAAGTGATGTTGCTCCCTCACTCTTGAGTTTGAGAGCAATGCACTCAGTTTTCTTCTTTGCATTTTTATTTCCAATAAGAGAGCCAATTGCTAGAGATGGGCTAGGGATATTGACACCACCCTACTTACCTTGAGCACTAGTGATGGCATTAATTGGAATGGGAATCACATCCTCATCTTTTAGCATTTCAACCACAAAGAGCGAAAAGGGTATAGTGGGTATGATACCTTTGTTAGAGTTATATTTTCTCTTTGGGAAATCAGGATACATGTGAGTAATTCCACATTTGGGACACCTTTGATCAACTTCATTCTTCTCCTATTTCTGAGGGCATCGCATGGAGATATGGCTAGGTTGGTTGCAAGTCCAACATGCAAGAGTTTCGTGTGGGGGAAACAAGCCATGCCCTCCACCTCTTCCCAATATCATAATCAGAAACTAGGCTATAGTCCATAAGCAGTGCATTTCCATCCTTAACATGAGAGACATATGGGTTGGTATAATTGTCCTCCTCAGTGGGCTCTTCAACATAGTGAATTGGGGCATCATTAGGCGGGTGAGTTATGATCTGGCCTAGAGACCATGGGATGCCTGATGGGTGATGTCATTTCGAGGGGCTACTAGCCTTTGATTTGGGGAACCAGGTAGAGCCATGTGCTATGATCTAGGATAGAAGCCCTTGATTTTCATATGGTGTGCATAAGGAAGCTGCCTAGGGGCTCTACATGCAGATGCCCCATGACCAAACTACCCACAATCTATGCATGCACTGCTATGTTGTGGGAGCATTCCGATGGCAAGTGATCACTACCTCAATGTATGAGCTACACATTTTGTCTATAAGGTTGAGCTTGCTTGAATGAGTCAAGCAATTTCAAGAGAGATTGCTTCATCTAAGACTCCATTGAGATTCATGTGATCAAGCACGATGTTGCTAGCCAGCTCCTCATTCAACTGGTAGCAAGGCTTGTAAACCAAGTACGGTCCTTCTCACCCATGTAGAGCCTAAAGGCTTAAGCCTGGTTTGCATCTCCTAATAGATTATTGACCTCACAAACTTGCTCGAATTTCTCTTTAAAGATTTATGGGTGTGCGATACTTTTCAATTTGCTTGGCCACTAAGGGTACTTTGGCTTGGTCTCATTGACCAATTTATTTTTCATCCCAGTTAGCAATGTTTGGGCCGCCATGTGAGCTCCTACAGGGAGCAGATCTGTGTGATCGAAGAGCTGATGTTGGGAATGAGGTCTGTTAGGATGTTAGTGGATAAGCCTAACATTCTTGCATTCAAAAGGATATTCTTGATCCCATCAAATTCATATTTCATGTTTAAATGTTCTTGCTTTATATCCCTTGTGTGTTCAATGATCTTACTAAAGGTATTGGTCCCTTGATCTTTAAGGGTCAAGAGTTTTTACTTCTAGGTCCGCATGTGATAGTTGGGGACAATCAAGGTGTGTAGCTTGTTGGTAATTGTCAAAGGACTCTTGGACATCTCTCAAAAGAGAGTTGAGAAATGTTGCCTTGTCCATTGGGTTAAGCTGGGGATCTAAGGTCTCTTGGTTGACTAGGTCAATAACTTGATCAATGAGATCCTTTAGAGGTGTGGTCTCAAGGATGGGACTTGTGTCAGGACTTGATGTTGTTCGATCAGGTTGTTCGAGACTAGGGGTTTGCACCCTAGGAAGAAACGGAATTAACTTGCCATTTCACAAGCGCATACACAAAATCAATCAAAGTTCCTAGCTTAGGTCATGGGGTGCTATGTGTGCTTAGGGTCCAAACTGTGAATTGTGACAAAGTGCTTTTTTGTGAATTTGGCTTCAATGTTTACTATCTATTTTTGGAGCTCTTGAAGCACTCTAATGTTTTCTTTCAAGACATGATTTTAAATGCCTACCATTCCTCAAGGCACTTTGTGACACTTAGACTTGAAATTACACGAGTGAGGTGTGCAAAAATTAGGCTTTCTTTCTTTCCAAAAACCAAGGTGTTTTGTGAAACCAGATAGTGTGAGGAGAGTGTTGTGAGGGACTGAGCTAAGTGCAACAACCTAGGTGCAAATGAACTCTAGGTGCAAACGAACTCTAGTGTGAATGAACTCTAGTGTGAAGGAACCTTAGTGCGAAGGAACTCTAGGTGCAAATGATCTCTAGTGCAAATGATCCCTCTAGGTGCAAAGGGACTCTAGTGCAAAGGAACTCTAGGTGCAAATGATCCCAAGTGCAAAGGATCTCTAGTGCAAGTGAACTCTAGTGCAAATGAATCTAAGACCACATGAACTTTAAACCTAGGTGTGAATAATCCTAAGTTTGAATTATCTTGTAGGTGCGAAGGAACTTATCCTAACTTAGGTGTGAAGGAGTTTAATGCGAGGGATCCAATGTGTAATGGGGTCTATACACAAATGAAATGAACTAAGGTAATTAAACTTCGATGGGAGTGCTAACATTTATGTGGGAGGAGGGGTGCAAGAGTGGACTCAAAAGGAGACCTCCAATGCTAGAGTGAAGTCCTAGTGTGAGAGTGACTCTAGTGTTAGAGTGAAATCTAATGCTAGTGAGAGTGAAGTTTCTAAGTTGTTTAGTGGCCATGAGTGTTGTGCTAACATGAAAAAATGCACAAGTTTATGAGTGCAAGAGTACACAAAGTGAATGAGAGTGTCATGTCTGTGCGACAAAAGTGCACCTGAAAAGTTTGTGAGGGTGCATAAATGGGTGTAGGTCTAGTGTGATAATGAACGGGTAGTGTGGGATTACTCTAGTGCGAGGGCTAGTGTGGTACGGATCTAGTGTGGGAGTGGGACGTGTGACAGGTGTGAGAGTGAGGGCTTATGTGTGATTTGTTATGGGAGTGAAATGTGTAAGTGTGTGTAAGGTGTGGACAAGGGTATATGGGTGGTATGCATGTGAGGTGTGTAAGGGGACTTGTATAGTGGGTTAGTGTGCATACTTAGTAATGGATGTGAGTGGTATGTATGGGGTTTTTGTGAGTGAATATGTGTGTGTATGCGGGTAGGGAGTTTAGATCTTGTTTCCATGTGGGGGTTGTATGTGTGTGTATAGGAGGATAGAGTGTGATAGTTAGTGAGTGGAGAATGGGATTGAGATGTGTAATGTGTTGGTGGGGTGTTTTAGTGGGTGTAGGTGTGAGTGTGAAATAGTGTGTAAATCAGGTTGTGTTTGGTGTACTGTGGATAGGGGATTTGTGCAAGTGTGTATACAGTGCATGGGGTGTGAAGTGTGAACGGGTGCATAGAGAGTGAGTGAGTGAGTGAGTGAGTGAGTGAGTGAGTGAGTGAGTGAGTGAGTGAGTGAGTGAGTGAGTGTGTGTGTGTGTGTGTGTGTGTGTGTGTGTGTGTGTGTGTGTGTGTGTGTGTGTGTGTGTGTGTGTGTGTGTGTGTGTGTGTGTGTGTGTGTGTGTGTGTGTGTGTGTGTGTGTGTGTGTGTGTGTGTGTGTGTGTGTGTGTGTGTGTGTGTGTGTGTGTGTGTGTGTGTGTGTGTGTGTGTGTGTGTGTGTGTGTGTGTGTGTGTGTGTGTGTGTGTGTGTGTGTGTGTGTGTGTGTGTGTGTGTGCACGCGCACGCGTGCATGCGCATGCGCACATGTGTGTGTGTACATGTGAATGGGTACTTGTCTAATTGTGTTCTTGTGTTAGTGAGTAAATAAGCTCCTTCCAAATATTAGTTGATACAACATACAACTTATATGCCAGTTTTACAAAAATGTTAGTTTAAAAAAATAACTAAATATCATGTGTGAATATCTCTTTAATGGCTTAAAACCTAGGGATTTTAAGATAAAACTAGTTTAGTTTTTGCCTCGTTATTTCATTTCACACATTCTCTCTTCATCTCTTCACATCCACCACATCTCTCCTACCTATTTTGATGGATCCTCGCATGCACTTTGAAAGTGGATCCATGATACTCACTTTTATAGCCAAGATGATAAGGACTTTGAGGTTTTCTCAAAGGTCTTCAATCTAGAATATGTACTCTCACAGTTGGATCGTGACTTACATATACTCCATCAAGGAATCCAATATGACTTGGGTACCTTTGGAATAGCTCATGGTACCTCAAGACAAGAAGAACCACCAAAAAGTGGAAGTCCTTGCAGGCTATAGTAATGCACTTTTGATGTATTGCGCAATGTTGTGAACATCAGTCATTATCTACCCAAAAAGCCTTTACAGCCCCCTGCAAAGCATGAAGACATTCTTTTGTGAAGTGATTGGGTATATCCTAATCATGTGCCAAAAACCATCTCTTACTTTCGGCTTGGTATAGATATTGCACAATCTTGCAAACAAGTCTTGAAAAGCTAATCTTTGGAATGATGAGATGAAAAGAGCATTAAATCTTCTTGATTTCTCCTAGGGCCATTGTACCTAGCCTCCAATTGTATTTCTTGTGGGGATATTGAGGAGGACCCCTCTCAAGGCAACTTGAGGAACTTGGATTAGCTTCAGGGGGGGTTCATTGGTAGGCTATAAAGTGTCAATATCAAAGAGTGTATTTGAGCTAGTAGATAATCCATTGAGTTGAACACAATTATGGGGCTCTAAGAGGAAGCTTCTTCGCGACTACCTTAGACTTAGCCATATTTCCTACATATCAAGAGATTTGGAAACTTAATGAATAACATAAAGAGTGAAACCCTAATATATAGTGTTTAAACTTAAGACTCATTCACATAGTTATACTCTTGCTTCTTCTCTTAAATACTAAATTACGTTCACACTAACACATTTTTCATCTTACTATCTTAGCTTTTTTCAAAATCATTTGCTACCTTCTCTTGAAGCCTTGTTTCTAGCCACTCAGTATGGTTTTTTTGGCACTTGATGCATCATAACATGCTCTTTTAGTGATTCAATATGACTTGATCATGTTTGTAGTTAATTCATTAGTACTCTCATTTTCTCTCTTATGTAAGAGTTGAGTTTCATCTACCACTATGATCCTATACCACCAAGATACAAATTAGATAATTGGATTGCTACCATTCACCCCTCCATCATGATCAGTTTTTCTTTTTTATGCACTACATGCTATTCAATGTGAATTTTCTATCTTTTGTATGGATCAAACTTTGATGCTTCCCTTTTCTACGAAGTATGGCACATACGCATCAAGAATATACTATAAAGGCATATAACACATGAATTTAAAAAAACTAGAATAACTTATACATTTCATATACTTCTAAGATCTTGACTTTGTACGTACCACATAATAGGGAATAAAACTTTTACCCCATGCTTGTGCCATGCTTTTGTAGAAGCTATGTATAGTATCAATAAACTCTTGCTTATCTCCAACATCAAACAATATCTTTCAATCTAAAGGAGCCAATTTATTGAGATTAATCCAAACCTTGACTTTTTCTAACCTTGTTTCACCTCCATTACTTTGATCAAGAACCATAATATGCAATTTTTTTCACCTATCATAGTCTTGCAGCCTACAAATTGCAACATGCTCTTCGTCATGATAGATGCTGAAAGAAACTTACTAGCCTTAGCTCCTCTAGAGAAATGCTTATTTGGCAAGTTACCAAATTTTTAAAATCTATTCTCATCATTTTCATTTGGTACTTAATGCTTGTGTAGCCCAATCTCTGATTGCACTCACTCCACATTGTTACATGTTACAATGGCTTTTTTTTTTGTTGCATTCTATAAGCAAAGTAAATATATTCATATACAATTTTTTCCATAATCCTAACAAAATCATGTAACTGACAAATGCAAATATGATCCAATGGAATGTTGAAAATGGGCTTCCATGTGGGATCTTATTTATCGCATGTTGGACCTAGGAGTAGTACTTGTCACTCTTTGCCTATTTTTCTTCCCTTTCTTCCACTCTCTTTTAACATCAGGTCAAATCCACGATTGAGGGTATGTAACTACTCGAGAAAAATCCTTTGCAAAAAAAGCTAAAATAATGTATTTCTTTTTTGCCTCATATAAGACACCTTTTGAAAAGACATGTACAACTTATGGTGCAAGAATAATGGAAATAAACAACTCTCTTTTTTAAGCAACATAGGCATATATACTTTGCATTTGCACCATTGGAGATTCGACACATCCATTTCAAAGTTTTCAAGCCTCCTGCAAGGTGCAAGGGCATACACATACACTAGGTATTGATGATTGATTGTGAGCAAAAGAGGTCAAAGTAACTCACCATGTTAAGGTAGATTGCATAGACACAAAGAAGAAGTCACAATAGATCTACGAGTAGTGAGTTTTCATATTTTAAAAAACTTAAATTTACCTGCAAAAAGATTTTTAAGTAATGAAAAAATTGACCAACGTGCTTGTTTTTCAATCAAAATTCAAAATATTAAAATGCCTTTAAAATCTTCAAAGAAACTTCTAAGATTTTCTTTTAATTTAAAAATAAATTACTCTATATCTACTAATCATTTTCCATTGAAAACCAAGCACTACACTCCCATAACTAACTTCTTTTTTAATATGAAATTTAGTTGAAAAATGCTTATCAAATTAGAAGAGAGAAGGAATCTGAGCAAATTCTTTATGGATAATGTAAAAAAGCCAAAATGAGATTGCAAAAGTGAAGAGAGAATATTATTTTACTACTCTTCTCTTCACTTTTCTTGGTTTTGAGGAGAGAGAAAGAGATTGAAATGCCCATTTTTTAGTTTCTTTTTTTCCTAATGAAAGCTCGAGGGTTTCCTACGCTTTTGGGTATCTAGTCCACACTTATGTTCCCTTCACCTCCCATACTTGCATGCACTTAGATATTCACTTGAAGCTCACTTGGTATTTCAAAATAATAGCTAGATTTTGCATGGGAGTGAGCCTAACCCATTTTCCATCGATACATATTCTTAAACGAGAGAGTTGCTATATGTCACATAATAAACGATTTTGTTGTACATATTTAGAGACACTTTTAATTCTTGGCATGTTTGCTCCATTCAAAGGTGAGGGTTAATAGTAAACAAAGAGCAAGAGAAGGTCAAGAAGAGGTTTTGAGGCTTCAAGTCGAGAAGAAGTCGAATCCGAGGTAATGTTACAATATAAGCAATGCAATTTGATGTGCTTGTTGCTATTGCGATTAGGAAGATTAGAAAGTGTGATTGTGACTAGTAGGTTGCCATTGCAATTAGTCAGTATGTTAGTTGCAATGGAGATTGATTGTCCATTAACTATGATTTGAGATTGATTAGTTAATTTGTTAATTGTGATTATAGTTGTAGATTATAGTATAGAATATGATTGCAATTAATCCATTGCGATGAGTTATAGATTAGATTATTGTGATAATAAATGTTAGTACTAATTATCAATCATCATTAGTGCTAACTATTAATCATCGTTAGTTATAGAATAGTTATTTCAAATTATTGTGATACTAATTTTAGTACTAACTATCAATTATCATTAGTTATAGTTAGTAGTTATGATTTCGATTAGTTATTATTGTGAGACTAATTGATAGTACTACATATTAATCATTACTAGCTATAGTTAGTATTTACGATCACAATTAGCTATTAGTTAAGATTAGACTAATTATTGATTATTAATAGTTATACTCATTTTTTGTACTAATTATTAATCATTGTTAGTACTAATTATATAGTTAGCTCATTAGCAATTTAGTAATATTAATTGTTAGTTCTAATTATTAAGTTAGTTCATTAAATTAGTTCATTTTTAGTAATCAACATTAATAGTAGTCCTACTCATTAGTTCTAATTATTAAGTTAGTTTGTTAGGCTAGTTCATTTGCAATAATAAATGTTCATTATAGTAGTGCTAATTGTTAGTACTAATTATTAAGCTCGTTTACTAGTAGCAATCAACATGTTACTTTATTAATAAAACCGTTAGTAACTAGTATTAAGTGATTGCTAATAATCAACAATTAATTAGTAATTGTATTAATTTTTTACTAACTTTATTAATAGTAGTAATCGATAGCAATTAGTCATTACTAATTATTAATTATTAATTATTAATTACAATCTCATTAGTCAAATTAATTAGAATTAACTAGTTAGCTCATTAGTAATTACAAATAGTTTCTAATTAAGTAGTGATTTAATATGAATTCATTTATAATTACTAATTAGTTAGAGAGAGAGAGAGAGAGAGAGAGAGAGAGAGAGAGAGTGTGTGTGTGTGTGTGTGTGTTAGTAGTAGGATTCTCATATAAAGAGTCATAGATTATTACATTTTCAAAGTAAGACATGTGGACCTAGCATTTTGGATCATCACACTTATATTTCTTGAAATGCAATATGGGTAATAAATCATCTTGACTAAAATAATATACATTGGAGTCATGTACTCTGAAAAATTTTGTTGTATACCACATGTATTTGCTTTTAAAAAAACTAGATTTTATTTTCCAAACCCAAGTATTATCAACGTGGTGAAGAGATGATATTGTTACTTGCAAAATCAACTGCAGGGATTGGTTAGCTAAGGATTAAAGAGTATCAACGGGTTGCATGTCTTAGGGAATCACCTTGATTATTATCGCCTTCACACCATGTGATGATACCTCGTTTGAAGTAAAGAATACATAGTTTTCATGATATGTAGCAATTGCCTTTTGTCTCTTAATCTTTTTCCCTTTCTTCAAATAAGCATGTACCATGGGAGGTTGCCATAAGTTGCAAGAAAGTTCTTAAAAATTCTAATAGGACCCTTAAAGCTAAATTTGAAATGTGTGGATTAGTCGGGTTTATTTTAAAAGAATACAAATAAGGATGGTGTATTAAAGAGAATATATATTTTTTAATATTTTTGGATTAGGAAGAGACTCTGCGTGTTTTTTTACTAAGAGATGTAAGTTTTTACATTTTTTAATTCGTAGGAGGGGGTTACTTCGGTGTGTTTTGTTAAGTGGATTAGACATTTGCTAAGAGTTATATGTTCTAAATTTTTTAGGAGAGAGGAGTCAAAGGATAACTAAGAAGGTTTTCCTTTAATTCATAAGTAAAAGTAAGTATTAATTAACATCCAAAAACTTTAATTAACATACATATTAGTTGTTTGTACTATCTCACAAACTTTTTAACTAGGTTTTATAAAATAAAAGACAAGCTTAGATTTGAGACATAGTCACAGGAAATAATTATAGTAGTGCTAATTGTTAGTACTAATTATTGTGTTGTAGGGTAAGCTATTGCTTTCGTCGTTGAGAGAAGAACTTGACAAGTTCGAATTGAGGGAAGGAGGGGCTTCAGTGAACGAGACCGCGATGGAAGGAGAGAATAGCTAGAGAGGGAGTGATAATGGTCATGGAGTATCGAAGGAATCTGGTTACCCAGAGACAGTTTTTGTCATGAGTTAATCGACTACGCTTCAATGAAAGCGAAATTTAGCAAGATGGTTTACTACAGTTTGACTTTTGTAGTCGATGAGAGGTGTGGGGGATAGCGAGGTTAATATTTTGCTAAGGTTTGCCTTTGATGTGGCTAGAGAGAGAGAGAGAGAGAGAGAGAGAGAGAGAGAGAGAGAGCTATGTGCATATGGTATGATAATGCATAAATGTACCTTTAGAAACTTCATATGGTGTTAGATGATCCAAGATGTTGAAGAAATCTCAAAAAAGGAAATGAGAGATTAAGCTTCATATACCTAGAGGATGAGGGTAAGCAAGTTACTATTAAAGGTAAAAGAAAGTGATAGATTGAGATTCCTTTATCTAAAGGATGAGGGCAAGAAAGTAATACTCTTCAGCCTTAATTGAGTGACAATCCTTGCAAGCTAAATTGAACAATTGTGGAACATTGAAGCACTTGCATCTTGATCTTCATAGAGAAGATGAAATTTGGTGTTTTCACTACATCGGCAAGTTCCAATGTTGAACCTCATAGGCAAAAGTATAAGTTTATGTGATTCAAAATTTCAACATGACATTAGCTTGAGCTTGTGAGTAAATTGCCTAGGATTCATAACATCCAAGCACCATTGTGAAATCAAGTAGTGAGGCAACATGTATTGTTGAGCTAACCATTATCCCTTCTCTAACATGTTATAATGATTTCATCCTATATTCATCTAAAGATGGTGCATTGATGAGCACACCTACGCTAAAGGCTCTATCTCACTACTAGATGCACCTTCCATTTAAAGTTCATTGTCGTCTACCTATGGACATGAGATAATGTCCTTGGTTAGGCTTCACCTTGCAAATGAGTCGTGTTCCCCTTTTTATAAGAAATGTGATGGTAGTGAACATGCTTGCACGAGTCCAAGAAGTGTATCATTATTGGGAGTGTGTTTCACTATTAAGGTTATTTACCCAAGTGAACAATGTGAGAGAGAGTGAGTGAGAGGAGAGTGAAAAAAAAAATCATGTAAATATTTCGAGATTCCTACCATGTCATTTCCTTTAATTGGTATGAGAGGGATGAGAGTAATTAGAGTTTTATCTTAACGATGGGGGCTCTATAAATCCGTAAATAGGTTTTGTAAGTGTACACTTTCCTAGTAGACAATGGGGGGAATCTAATATTATTACACTCATTCTTTAATTGGTGAGGGAGTAAAAATCATTTAAATGTTGATCCTATGTAGTTTTAAGGCTAGGTAAGTTTAGCTAACTTTGTATGATTGTAGCTTATGATCCAAGTAAAGATTCTAAGTCATTACTTTGCAAATCAAAAGTCATTATATAGTTTAGGAGATGAACCTAGTTGCTCAACTTACAGCATACACTTATTGTGTGTAATAAAATTTTAACAAAATCCATATTAATGCTTTTGTTGTTGAGTATTTTGAGAGGGTTAGGATACACTTATATTCCTCACAAGATGTGATAATGTGGAGTATATTATGGCATCAAATGTTGTCATTTCTTTCCATCTTGTGTGATCGTTTTTATTTTGCAAAGGATAAAGAGAGAGAGGGTAAAAGTTACCCAAAAGTTACCCACCCTAACATGCAATCTGAGGAAGCCTAGAATTGGGTAGGTGCCACACAAGAACCTACACCTAATATGAGTTCCCTCTATTCACACCTTGGAGGAGAGTCCTTAGGTTGAAGACATTGAACTTAGGACCAAGGAAGTCTTTTCTTATATAGCCTATCACTAATCTCCATGTTTTTTCCTTTGTGAATCCATTATTGCAAGTGCTTTATTGTTATCTTGATTAAAGACATCTTCCCATGTTGATTTAGTAGACACAAGTGGATTTGCAAAAGAATGATCTTATGTGCCCAATTCAAGGGTCTATTAGTACTATGATTGAATCTTATAGGTTCAAACAAGAGATTATTGTTGATAGTTCTTACTTAATCTTCTCAAAAGGTGTCCATTCTTGGAGATCATTATTTCCATAGTAGGGAATGTTGTATAGATTGAGATGTAATGATTAACATTTATCAATATGAAGTTATCGAAGTATTCAAGATCAATGATGTCCTTTGCATAAAAGTAAAATACTAGAACATCCTTTTTTTTGTGGTGTTGATGTTCGAGGGGTTTAGGACATTTATAAGTAAAAGGCCATCATTAAAATGAAAACTATAAGAGAACCATTTTAATATGTTCCATCTTTGTTGTTTTGCTAGTCTTTGGCCAAATTTATATTCAAAATCAAATAAGTACAAGTTACACCATAAAGGTGAACAAGAAAAACCCATAGAAATCCCACAAATCCATTTTCTGATTTTCTCTTTTAGCTAGATATAAGTATGATAGTGTAGAATAAAGGAGAAAGATTTTTTTCTATATGTCAATCTGTGTGTGCGTGCGTGCGTGCGTGTGTGTGTGTGTGTGTGTGTGTGTGTGTGTGTGTGTGTGTGTGTGTGTGAATAGCTAGAGTTAATAGAATTCGTTTACATAAACTATTATGTACAAATCAAATTACCAATAGTTAGGAATAAATATGAAAAACATGAAAAGAAACAATAAGTAAATGTATTATTACCTTCATCAAAAGCAGCACATTACATGGTGTTTTAGATGCATACACAATTAATTTTACACACATAGTTACTTTTACATAGTTACATTTAGTTATTACATACATAGTGCAATGTGAATACTATCACATCTTAGATTTTAACCAAGCAACTTTTTTTAAAAAAATGGATTGCAAGGTTCTCTTAATCACAATATCTCTACGCTAGACAAGTTTGTAGCAAATTTTGGTTAGCTTCAAAAACCTATAACAAAACTTAACACATTGTAAAAAACCTGTGTAGTTTTATTGGCCATATCAAGTTTTGGAATTTATAGACATAAGAGCAAATTTAATCATAGAAAGCTATTAAACATAATTAATCATAGAATGATACTATTTTCATGAATCACCATACATTTTTATTCTATTAACATTCACAACAGCAATACACTCCATGCACTTGCCCGAATAGCCACAGGCTCGTTAATAACTTCTACACAAAGGAACTAGTATTTAAACATACCTTCATTTGGTTCTCACTATTACTACTAACCACTCACAATTTCAAATGTTGGGACTTTGAATTTGCAACAAGGTAGAACAAGGCCTAGGAA
Organism: Lygodium microphyllum; assembly: GCF_053477565.2. Taxonomy (NCBI): domain Eukaryota; kingdom Viridiplantae; phylum Streptophyta; class Polypodiopsida; order Schizaeales; family Lygodiaceae; genus Lygodium; species Lygodium microphyllum. The sequence goes on along the minus strand of NC_141157.1, from coordinate 1,280,404 downwards.
AAGAATATACACAAAGTCACAACCTTCAAACCTTGCTGCACACGTCAACCTGCTTCTAATTTAATGTAGAAAGTAGTTTTCATCTTTGCCGCATCATCCCATTCGTATGCCATGTGCACCGTCGTTGCATCATCTATGTCGTATGACGAGTTGCGACAAGCAAAATCAAGGATTCAATTACTGATGATACAAATTGTGCAGTGCGATTTCTGATGATATGCAATGTGCGTTGCGACTTTGGAACTCTTCCAAACAGGTTATCCAAAAACAGGAAACAACGCCCGTGCAAAAAAGACTTGCAGTTGCTAAGCCAACGAAAGCTCCAACAACACTGCAAGACTCTAAGAGAGAGAGAGAGTCAGCTGACAATAATTACATGTATGTATATGTATGTCTGTATAGACCCGCGGGCTCTTGCACAATGGTGAGTGTGCTTTTTATGCAGCGCTGAAACTTTTTATGCAGAGAAGTATACCAGGCGCAGGGTGGAAGTATTCTGATACGTCAAAACTCACACAAGTAGCAGGGATGCCTCTCTCCTTCGCGCCAGCCAAGTCGACAAATGCTTGTATTGACCTGTACTTTTAGTGCGACCCAACTTGGGGGTGGTCCATCTCCATCTCCATCTCGCTCTCTCTCTCTCTCTCTCAAGGAGTGGCAACGTTTTCCTTTGCCAAAGGTGCGATTTCATCACCTTCCACTCCGGCCCGGCTCCCTTCAACCTGCATGCCTAGCAATGCTTCCTCCCACAGCCTTGCAGGCCCCTTCCAACACAAACGAGGTAAAAGGTTTAAGAGTCCGGGTTTTTACTAGTACTGTCTCACTTTGCATGATACATAAAGCATATGTAGCGCCTTGTTTTGAAACAAAGCATTTGTAACAGTAAAAAACGAATGATGCATATTTGCAACTGTAAAACAGCAATAAGCCCTGCATGAGAAACAGTACAACTACAAACTACAAAAAGATTGGCATACCTTCCACGATAAGTCCTGAGCCATACACGCTTTGATCATTTTTTTAAAACGACCTGTTTTATAAGCTTTTACAGCTCTTTTGGTGGTGGCAATAAGAGCCTCGACATCCACCGGGTCTACTTCCTCACACTGAATCAGACATAAAGTATGCTACATTAGCATTCACTACATAAGAGTAGCTTGTACAAGGGCAAACATTATATTACCATCCAGTTTCCTTATGCGGTTCAAACTCACCTTCACATTGAAAGGCTTTCCTGTTTGAAATCCAGTCACCCCATCCTTTACGGTGTCCACCAAACCACCAACTGAAACAACCAGAGGGATCTGTTTCGTGCAGCAGCGTTAGTACGATACAATCAACACGATCATGTTGGTCACAGGAAGCTACAGTTGAACGCGATCAGAACGTAACATTCTACACAAAAATGAGCCACTGAAACTTAAATATCGGGTTATCAAAAGTTCAGAGGGAACCCAAACCAGCATATCCGAAAGTGTGATTTTGTACTGTACTCAGGAGTCAGCATAATCACCACGAATGTTTTCTAGCATTTCAATCCTCTTAGTTCTGTCTATGTTAGACTGGGAAGAGAGGAACATATTGATGCCTAGTCACTAGTGGATTGGTCGAGTAAAGCCTCGGATACTTGTAGGCCACCAATACCCTCCCAAACCACGGTGGGTGCCAGGATATCAGCCCTAGCCACCAGAAAATATAAGCAATACACTACCGTCAACCTTCAACACGCTACCCATCGTTCATCACAGCATTTTTCATTACTCGCACTTGTTACACTCGTTTTCTAGAACCTTCAGAAGAAAATCTACAACGAGGTAAGTTTGCATAATTTTTCGTGCACATTATCACATCCCATATCACTTGCATTTGACTCGTCCCATTCTAAGTAAACCGCCTCCTTCGCTTCATCCAAAACTGCTACTGCTAGCTACACTGCGACAAAGGGAGGAGTTTGAACCCATCAGCCCAGTCCCAAATGTATTTCTAAATAAGAGACTTCTGTTCACATCTCTTTGATCTTCTGACATAGTATCTTCAGTCATGAGTCATAGCTGCATCATCTCTTTACTTCGCGTCCCTCTTTACGGACTCTGAGGGTCTGGGTGCAAGACGTACACTAGTGCCAACCCCCTACCAACAGTTTAGCTCGTACGGGACGGGGTAAGGGACAACATTTGAGATCCAGCTACTGGGGGGAAAGCCGTCGCCAGAATGTGGAGCAAAGCTGTGCACCATGCACATCAGCACTGTACACAGCACAAGCACATATGCAAAGACAATTTTCTAATTTCCTGTGCACGCATCAATCTGCACGACATCATTGCGGTTTTTTTTGGCACTCATACTTTCTTTTCGTTTATGGGGGTGGGTGGGTGAAGGAAGAGAAGAGAGTACCGAGCCATAACGCATTGCATATAGCTGAGTCAATCCACACGGTTCAAATCTACTAGGAACTGCTATAATGTCTGCTCCAGCTATAATCTTGTGCGCCAAGGGTGTGCTGAATTTTACTATCCCTCTAGCTTTATCAGGGAACAAAACCTCCATATCCTCCAATTGCTTTTCGAGATATTTTTTGCCTGTTCCCTGTTGCAACCAAACATGAAATTGATGGCCAGTAAAAGTCAGGCATGCACAACTCAGACCAACTTGATAGTTCTCAGAAGGCATAGCCTCTTACCAAGACAATCAATTGCACATCCTCCTTGAGAAGTTCAGGAACTGCCTCAGCAAGAATATCCGATCCTTTCTGCTCTTCTAGTCTGCCGATAAACCCAATCACTGGGACATCTGGGTTTACCGGTAGACCAACCTCTGCCTGAAGAGCTTCCTTCAAAGCTGGCTTCGCCTCAAGCACCTAGTTAAAGTTAAATTATAGTCAGGCTTTCTGTTAGAAACATGGCAATAACACAAAGAGTTTGATCCTAAGTCTTAAGGAACTAGGTAGAGAACCATACCGTGGTAGCATCATACTTAACGTCCAGGTACTTGTCTGAAGAGGGATCCCACTCTTGTACGTCCATACCATTAATAATACCGATAATGCCAGTTTTGCGGATGATTGCATCCAACTCCACACCTCTATCAACCCCAGAAACCAGTTCAGATGCATAGTTGGGACTGACAGTCATGACTAAATCTGATTCTAGTATTCCGGCTTTCATCCAGTTGATCTTGCGACCCTTGACCGGCTTGTCATAGCTGTGGAATAGAAGAGACTTTCAGTGTTTAATCTTCCACTACAATCCACCGAAAAACAGAAAAGAAGTAGAACCTACCCATCAATAAAATCGAAAGACCCCTTGAACTGGTTTGGGAGATTCAATAGAGCAAGATCTTGAAATGGAAATCGGCCTTGATATGCAATATTGTGAATACAGAACGCAACCTGCACATGTAAATCACCTTATTACGAAGGCAAAACTTTACCTTAAGCAATACCAATTACAAGTGAAAACTAAGTGCCATATCGGAATTTCCATCAGACCATTTTACACTACAAAAAGTCTTTTTGTTTTCGGCTTCCAAACTTGGGCAAGTCGGTAGATTAAAGAACCATCCGTGATTGCAAATCAAACGTGAATACTATTGTTTCTATAGGAGCTGAAAAACAAGGTCATGGTTCTGGTCATGATTGTCTGTGAAGGATGAACCAAGACCTTTCAAAGTGTATTATTGTTTGTACTTTGGTCGAAAACATGGATTCTTACGTCCAAAATTACAAAGGAGGAAGATACTAGTGCCGGACCCATAGGAAGTATCGAGTAAATTTTGCAATTCAGAATTTATTACTCAACAGCGAATGCAACAATACATTCAACACTTTCCATGAGTCTGTTGGATGCTTTAAGTTTAAATTGAGCAGGTTCATCTAGATCTAAACAACACCAATTACCTTCGTAAAGTTACGAGCATCACATCCTACACACAACCTAGAAATCTGGGTTCATTGACAAGCTTCTGCAGGTCAATACTGCCGCCCATCGAATTACTTTAGATACAGGATGACAATTGCAATTAAGAACAAAGTGCAGGATTTATCACCCGCTGATAGTGGAGCCTATCTAATATACATCAAGAAAGTACAGCACTTGCATCGAACAACAAAATTCAGTGCATATTAACGAAAGAACCAAGTAAAAAGTAGTTCCAAGACTGTATAGCCATCAGCATATTCAGTAGCCGAAGGCTGAGTTTCATTAGCTGTCGGCACTATGATTATAAACGGCAGGCGAGTGCAATTATTTAAGTGACAACGATAAACGCATTCATTATCTTCTTGTTTGAGAAGATTTTTTATAGGATCTACTTTACACAGAATCTTGACAGCCTGTCAGAAGGACAAAAAACTACATGTACCAAGTGCTTAGAACGTTTGCTGCCCAAGTTGCAGACCACCACATATATGTAAAGCGCACAAAATCGATATGTTTTCAAGTGCCCTTTCTGGTTAGAGTTTCCGATACCATCAGTTGAAAACAGCATTTGCAAGCACATCGATAATGATAGTGATTTTCCCTTTTTCTCACGCATGAAACAACTAAATTAAATTAATTCATGAACAAGAAATGCACAATCTCAGATACCTTGGCCTTCTTGTACAATCCTCGTGACTTGTACTTAGACTTGAGATAGCAAGGAAGTAGTGCAGTGTGCCAATCATTAGCAACAAATATCACATCTTCCCCTGCAATGTCGAAGAAGACATTTGAAATACATTAAAAGGCTGTTAAATAATGCTGCATTATATAATATTCCGAACAAGAATGTACCATAAGGCCCATGGAAGTACTCATTCGAAAAATCCAAAACTCGAGGGGCCTCAAGCGCAGCCTGTGTTAAAGGAACACACAGTCTTGTTAGTAAGCACATATTACATAAGCTCGCTCTCTCTCTCTCTCTCTCTCTCTCTCTCTCTCTCTCATATGTATGATTATAAATCCAAGGACCGTCAAGTATAGCAATGGAATCGCATGCTAGCTCAGTTGATTTTGACAGCGCATATTGAGCGACCAATTCATGGATAATATGCACGGGCAATTGTCCCAGTGCCCACACTGAGCGGCTCGTTCCGTTGACCCCATCCCAAGTTTCCCCCTCCGCCAGGGCCCTCCCCCTTTCCAAGGTATGCATTAGAACGGCCATCTACCACCATCAAATATCATCCGAGGGATGTAGTTGGCCCTTCTGCAAGCCACAAATAAGTACCCTATTCCAGCCACGGATACTTGGAGGAGCTCATTCTTCTCACGTGCTTGGCTAACAAAAATTTTCATTGCAGTCAAAGGCTCTGCACAGTAGCCAAGGCCCAAGCTTATGCATAGCGTTATACCAAAACCAACAGTGGCTTTCACGTCACTCCGCAATGCAACGCGTGAGTTTCGCCTATTAGAGTTTTGAACATAATCCACGATAATTTTAAATTACATGGACGTTAGCGCACAGATCCAAAATATACAGATTCACAATCACAGCCATAACAAGCTTGCAGTCCGACTGCAAGCTGAAACCCGTGCATTTTCCAGAATCTGCGAGAACCTAGTTACAAAAAGCAAGGCGTGGTGCATTCGACATGTACAACGTTTGGGTGCGATGACACGTGGTGGTGTCATTGAGAAGTCTCTAGATCAATAGAGTTGAGCATTCCCTTCACCAGTAAGGTTTAAACTGATTAGAGGGCATACAATCAGGGCGAGGCGAGGGTACTATCTGATTCACTCACGCAGAGGGTTGTCACCTTACTAAAAACGCAGTACCTCTTACCGCATGATAAAACCCTGCGAAGTTGAACAGTGTTCCACAAATACGAGAGCCCACAAAAACAGAGGTGCCTAATGTCAAGCCCATTGCCTCTGTTCTGGCAAGCCACATGCTTTGCGGACCAAGTGGTGGTTTAAAAATTACAGGCAGATAGAAACATTAACTGACCTGGGCAAAGAGACTGAATCGCAACTGGTTGTCCTGGTAGTCCACTCCTGTGATTGGACCGTAGATCTTGCTGCCTGTCTTACCCCAGACCTACAAGGCAAAGAACGCTCTGAGCCTTTGCCACACACAGGGTAGGTTCTTGCTGCTATGACCAAATATCAGCATCCCCTACCTTGGAAAGAAAAAGCGGATGATCCACCCAAACACGGTCCACGCCTCGCTTGCGAGTGTGGAAGAAACGCACACGTTCAATGTTGTCCCCAACTTTCAACTGCAAACATCAAGGCCCTTGGTCCGAAGGTTCTCTTCGAGTATCCTCAACAAGAAATTCAAAGCTGGTAAGATAGCGACATATGTAAGGTTTGTAATTACCTCAATGACAACCTGAGTGTCCCAGGCATCTTTGTACTGATCGTAGCGAGGGGAGATTGTCATCACGCGATGGCCGCGAGCCTGAAAGGATAGTGAGTTAGACACAATAAGGAGCTAGACATCACTGCAAGTGTCTTGAAAAAAATCTCAGGCGCATGAGAGATTATACGATTAGCAGAAAATTACAACAGCTCGCATCCACCAGACATAACAGGCAAAATGAAAGCGTCAGCTGTAACTGTAAAGTTAAGAAGCAATTCGAAGCAAACAATCTGAGCACATCTGCAATGCGCATCGCCGCATTGCCCTACTGTGAGGCATTAAGAGGGCCACAGTTAAGTGAGAATGGTCGCGGACATTCGCCAGAACATGAAGCTAAAATCAGCATCGTGCGTCTTCGAATAACACACGCCAAGCTTATCAGAAAACACTACAACATTTGGCATCTTCACCCCATTTCGAGCCGAAGAGAGAAAGACATTAAAAACTTACGGCAAGGGCGGGAGGAAGGCCGCCAAGAACATCGCCAAGCCCCCCCGTTTTGCTCCACGGCGCCACTTCAGCTGACACGAATACGATGTTGCTGCACACAACCACGCCCCGGATGCCGCCATTGCCAGACGCGGAAGCTATATCCAGGGACCGACGAACATGCGCTAAGAAGGTCGGCTCGGGCGTACCAACAGCGCAGGAGCGGTGTGGTGAAGGAGAAGACAGCCGCAAGCCCTGGAGGCGGATAGAAGCCGGCGAAGGCTGAGTTGGAAGCTTGACGGCGGCGTTGGAAGGCGACTGGGATGAAATGAAGGAGAGGTGAGGAGCTGCGGCAGCTGCCATAGCCAGATACAGATAGAGAGAGAGAGAGAGAGAGCGCGCGCTTAAAGAGAGAGAGAGAGAGAGAGAGACAGAGAGAGGGAGAACGCTCACACTTGATAGACGGTGGCTATGGCACCAGAGACTGTGTGCCGCTAGTACAGATGCAAGTGTGAATGGACTTATAAACTGTCGAGTCTATATTTTTCTTGTCATCAACTGTTTTTTTATTCGTTTGTTAAAATTTGGAGATCGGATGTTCTGGGCCACCTTGGACCCGCATATTCGCGCATCTCCTGCCACCGCCGATCGTACTCGAAGGAAAACAAAAGAAAAGCCTGGAAAATCACAAATTTCTGGTGGTGTGCGTAGGGCGGGGGGTGGGGGGCGGGCCCGCAACTCTTCCCGATTCCGGAGTCCCCATGCTTCTTCGCTCGGACTTCACGTGGTGCAACTTATTCCAAGGCTTGTATAAGGAAGGAAGTCAGGACCCACCGCACTGGTCAGTGTAAACTACAGACTTTTTGCTGAGAACCGCTTGTAAGTAGGCGTCTTAAGAATGTTATCTTAGCTGCGGCCTTTTGCTAATTTTCCTGTCAAAACAAGTTTTATTAAAACTTTTTGTGTCTGTCAAACAATATGTCTTGTTAAAACAATTGTGTGTCAATTTCCATTGACATTATATACAACTCACCTAAATTTGTAGATAGTTAGAGTCTTATTGTAGATAAATGGAATGTCCTTCAACTAAACTTAGCTATCACATGAAAAATATTAAATGTCTTATCAAATTTAGGCCTTGCAGGTTACACACTCGTCTAGAGGGCAAATGGTCTAGGGGCATCAACATTTTTGTCCAGCTTGACCACCCCACCCACCCATAATGAAAATAGAAGAGACATTTGTGCCGCCCAATCATTTTACCTACTATGACCCTCATAATTATAGGCTCTTTTGTTGTGTTTTCAGCTCACTAATTGGTAGTAGACATGTTGGTAAAGGGCCTTTTATAAAATTAAACATTGTTTGGATGAGGTGAAAGCCAAACAATCCATTCTTATTAGAGAAGGCAGCATCCATTGTGTTAATTGGCCTAAGTATAGCTATGGGTTGTCCCATCAACGTAGATAATCTAAATATTTGCCATAATACAATTACATATTATAAACTATTTTAGTGGTGGTTTTAAACAAAATATGCACATTTTGTTCTTATTTATTACACATAAGCTTAATATGAGCCAAGGGTAATCTAGATTCTTTTAAATTTAGATTTTCTAAAACCTTAACATCCTTAAGCATCACTCTATTGGCCCCTTATTGTCACTCTTTTATGAACCCTTCACTTGAAACTAGGTCTACTTGATAAAAATATCAAAATTTCCCAAATCTTTTTGTTTGAGTTCCATATGATGTACATAACTAGTTCTATTGTTAACTCTCTTTTTTTGTGGGGGGGTTTTTGTTAGGGAGGTGGGGTGTTAACTCAAGTTCAAGATGGAAGAAAAAGAAGTCAAGAATGCAAATACAATGGAAGAAGCAAGATGGAGAACTGTTAAAAGCACAAGGGCGGCCTCAAAAATCAAGTCAAAGGCAAAAGCACATTTTTAAATGCAAGGCGCCCCTAAAACTGTTGTAAAAGAGCGCTAGGCTCCCTCTTCTTCAAATTGTAAAGGCCGATGGGCAATAGTATGAAGGAAGCTAGGAAGATAAGAGGACAATGGGAAAGAGGTACCCCATGTAAAAAAAGAGAATGACTACCCAAGAGGGATTTAGGGTTTTCTATATAAAGTCAAAAAGTGAATGAGAAGCTCATTCTTTGGTGTGGCAAAAGTGGACTCATCTTTTTCTCTCATTCTCCTCTTTGCTTGCTTATGGGTGCTTGAGAAAGAGAGCGTGTGAGGGTGAGGGATATTGGAGGTGAAGCTCTCCACCATCTCCTCTCTTCTTCTTCTCTTCTCTCGTCTCGCATGCGGCTATGGAGGATGGAGCTTGGAGATGAAGACTTGAGGATGTTTGAGCTTGCATCACAAATCGTGGAGTTACCGGTATGCTTGAGGGAGGAGGCAACTCATTCGGGCATCGAGGTAAGCTCACTGCACCCCGATAGGATCGAATGTGCATCAGCTAGGTGAGAGATAGCCATAGGTGCTCGCTTGAAACACTTGAAGGAATAAGTGGTCCGTGGATCTTGGCGATTGAGCAGTGAGCTCCCACTACATTTTGGTTCCGTTGCCAAGACAACGGATTCAAGCTTGAGCACTTGTGTGCTTCAAATCAAGTGTTGAAGTAGGGTTCATCCCCGAACGGGTGCACTTTGTAGATAGAAGATTTTGGAGTTTAATCTTTGAAGCAAGAAAGTATTTTGTGCTTTTGATGATTAGACAAGTGAGAGAAATCATTTCAATACTTTACTTTTGATTTTAGCTACATTTTAGAGTAGGTAGGATCAAGAAATTAAAGCGAAAAGCTTTAGGGTTGCTGCTGTAAAACAGGGCCAAGTAGGGCACAGATCAAGAAAAAAATGCTTGAAGGATTTATATCGCTAAGATAGTGATTTGAGAGGTTTAGCCTTAGATGGGAAGGGTTTATAACCCAAGAGGCCAAGGAAGAGCTCATTTGCAACGGTTGCATTGTGTGTGTGTGTGTGTGTGTGTGTGTGTGTGTGTGTGTGTGAGCTATTGCCCACGTTGGATTGATTGCTTTACCCATGAGTTTTTTGCGCATTGTAGTTATATATAACTCTTCCTCTCTGTCCATAGCTTTGATTTGGAGGTGTGTGTTATATCTAGTGAGATCGAAATCTTGCAATTGAATCGATTTGTCATTGTATCTGCCAAAATCGTGCCTCGTTTGGCCCGTTCGAGTGACGGTGATTCTAGGCCGAACCCCAAAATCGGCCCTCTACCCTTGTGTGTGTTTGGCCATTTGGCCCACCACCATTCGAACGCTTAAGACTCAGCCCAACTGAATCAACCATTTGGACCAACTTACTCGAACACTTGAAAATTCGGCCCTCAGCCCTGCCGACTCGGCCCAACCCCACTCGGTCAAGCTTACATTTCGCCCGTTCAAATAAACCATTCGAACCAACTTGGCATTTAGGCCGAACCCATTCAGACGAACCAGTCGGTCCACTACCGTTCGCCCATTCGGCCTTTGAACGACTATATTCAGATAATCCGAATTTGACATTCAGACCAATTGCATTTGGCCCTTTCTCATTCGGCCCTTGTCCATTCGAACATGCCAAATCGGACACTTGGCCCCTGCAATTCGGACCTGTTGGGCCGGATTTGGATTTTTTTAAATTTTTAACCTAAAGACCTTGACTAACCCAGACCACAACCGTGCAAACCCTCGAAAGCCATATAGATGCTTAAAACACCTTTCTGGAGTGAGAAATAGGAAAAATCGGTGAAACTGGAACTTAGAAGTGACTCCAGCTAATCAACTAGTAGTCCACGCTGCTAGTAGCACCAGACTGAGTCATAGATCCCCAAATAGATCACAATCGAGTTGAACGATGCATCACAGACCCTAGGACCAATGAGAAGGGCAAGAGACCGAACTTACAGCCTATCATGCCAAATCTGTAAATGAGAGTGCAAAAGCCGCATAGTCACTTTACCTTCACACTCGTACAGCTTTCCAACGCTTGAAGTATACCTAAGAAAAGCCAAAAGCCTGGTTGCGCACAATGCACAGAAGAGAGTGCACACATACACATATACTTAATGCACAGAAGAGAGTACACAAATACACACAATGAGTGATTGTAAATTGAGGATTGTTTGTAATTAATAAGGAACGCATTTACACGTAACCATGGAATGAACCCACCAGTAGGAGAGGACCTTGAGACATAGTCGAGTGATCGAAACCCCAAGCGGAAGATGCAATAAAGAAGCCAGAAGCAGTAGGCATAGACACCATTGAAAAAGTGGATCTACCCAATCTAATCAATCTCTCAACAACCTTATGGAGAGAGAAACCATTGACATGGCAGAGACAAAGCACTAACCACGGACGGGACAAAGAGCTCGACTTAGGCAGTTTTCCAAGACAAAAATCCAATGGCTAGTTGCCAATTACGATTTACGAATCTAGATAGACCACCATGGTAGGACATCCGAGGATATCATAGTAGCTGACCTTGAAGAGGAGAGGAGACTAGCGCGGGAAGCTTTGCAAGGTATAGTGAACTACAATCAGGAGCAACAAGCCAAGAACTTGTAGTAGAGTATAGAAATATGTGGGATTCAGCAAGTGCTAGCTCTAACAAGTAGAAATCGAACAGGACTAGACGCAGAGAGAGAGAGAGAGAGCGCTGAAAGAGAACCTCACACCGAGGGAGTTTCTGACGAAGCGACTACTAAATAACATGGTGGCAGAGCAGAGTCTAACAGCTCTAGCGACTTCATTGCTTGCAGGATTAGGAGTTACCTAGGGCTGCAAGAGCCAATCTAAAATCCTTGTAGTCATGAAGCAGCTAGATAAATACCAACCAGACAACGATCCCTACAGCTTTGTAGAGCAATTCGAGCAAGTCTGTGAAGCCAATGGCCTCACCGATCTCGCTTACTGCGATCACAAGCTTTCGACCTATGCTTAGGCGATAAAGGAAGGACTTGGTACACCAATCTAGATGCCGCAGAGTGCAATAAATTCAATAACCTCAACAATCTCTTCATTAAGAGATTCTCGGAGGCTAGGTACTCAGACAACCTAATTGTACGACTCATGAACATGAAACAGAGAGATAAGAAAGACATCACGGATTGTGTGACCCATGTGAGGATTCTCTTTAAGAGAATCCCAATGAACGAACAACCCACGGAGAGAGTGGTCTCCACAGACTTCATCAATGGGATACGAAGTGAGGAACTCTACAAGGCCTTGGCAGGCAACTCAAGCTTGCAGCGAGACGTGCTAACTAGGGTCTTTGAAGAGGCCATCAGAGTGGATGACTAAGAGAGAAGCTCCAGGAGCTCAAGTCGAGAAGAGACTAACCATAGAAACTTAGAGAGAGCTTCAACGTCAAGCGAAAGATTAGGCCCAAGTACTTAGGACAAAGGAAAGGGCGCTAACCCAAATCACGAGCTAGCGGAGATGAAGATGGAGCTAGCCAAACTACAAGAGATGATGAGACGACCAACGTGCCCTTACATTCAATGTGTGTATCGTGGCGGAAACCACCTACCAGTTAAGTGTCAAGACCCTAGATCTCAACCTTGCGCAAATTGTGGTAGGTTCGGTCACGATGCCATGCATTGCACACTACCAAGGAGACTTTCATACTCGTAATCTTACAATCAGCCTTACCTGGAAAATAGGCCACCAAATTTCTTCGGAAGGGAAGCCCCATTGGCTCTTCTAGCACCCAACGATGCTAAACTAGTCATTCCTAGGATGGAGATAAACCCCATAGGAATACCCAGACCACTTGGACCTTACGTAACCCACCCACCAGTCCACTATGTGGAGGAGTTGAATGACAAAGAACCTTATGTGAACCCTTACATCTCGTATGATGAAGAGAGTAATCCGATCCTTATGGATTACATACCAATACCGATGATGGCGTTAGGTAGAGGTAGAAGTAGAGGGTTAGGTGGGTAGACCCAAGAACCGATCGTGTGTTGGACTTGCAATCACCCAGGACATATCTCATTGTGCTGCCCCGAGAGGGAGCAGGCCACAACCGCCGTGGTGACAAGGCAGATCGTAGATGCACTGAGTGTGGAATCACTCATCTATTTGTTGATTGTCCTAGACGGAAACCATCATCTAGTTTAGTGTTGAGACACTTGACGGGGGGCCACACCCATCCCATTGCATGTCATGACCCACGCGCAGACGAAGTAAGCTGACATATCATTACCAAGGCCTAGCAACTTAAATGCAGCCTTAGTTGGAAAAAAGAGTCGTAGGTGAAGGAAAAACAAACCAGACGCAAAGTTCACACTAAAAACGAAGAGTGCCACAACGTTGCTTGCTGAAAAAAAGGTTACTAACGCAGAGACAAAAGCGTCGACACCAAAGACAACTGAGAAGGGAAGTGCAAAGGTCGAGGAGTACCCCAACCCAAAGCACCGACTCGAAGCCATCGAAAAAGTGAAAACTTAAAAGATAGTGAGCCCATATTGGAAGATAAGATCAATGATCTCTCAAGCATAAGCACGCCATACTCACCACCATGACTAGAGACGTGGTTGCACCACAAGCAGTGCCACTTTGATAGAGCTCCAACGCTACGTGCCAGCGAATCAGTTAAGGCCATTAGCCTAGAAATGCAGGATTTGGAGAAAAGCAAGTAGCTACCAACCTCCTCACCACACTAGTGACCACCCCTGTGTGATGCTAAGCCTAGGAGACCTGCTTAGGCATCATCTGACATTGTGGTAGGAGCTAAAACAGTGGGTTGAAGGTTCGATGGAGCAAGTTGCCGCTGACTTGCACAAACGTGATGCAGAGACGCAAATACTGAGTCTGATGTTGTACTCAATGTCAAAATCCTTGCATGACAATGCTTTCTAGAAGGCACAGAAATGCATGATGTCTTACTGGTCTTAGTTCTCAGAGATACCACAAGAAAGGAAATTGTATACACGGGGGCGGGAGTTATTGTGCTTAGCCACACAGTACTCCAGGTTTGGGATAACCCACCTATTGAGAATGCTAGGTTTAATATCATGCTAGCTAACGGAATGAAGACAAGGCCATTCGGAGTGCTGAAGAACTGGCCCTTGAAGATTACAAGAGTCCAATTCTCCGTTGACTTTATAGTCATTAAGGGGGTGGATTATGACATCCTGCTAGGCTGGCCTTGGATACACAATGCATGGGTCATAGAGGACTGGGGTAATGGTCTAATCTTCTTAGGCAATTGAACAGAAGTAGTGAAGGTAGAGATGGACACTTGGAAGACAACACCAGTCAACCTAGATGCCATCTCAGCCATGCTGAAGGGTGACACCCAGATTAGAAAATCTTACAGGCCATTAACTTAGTATATCCCTTGTCTAGAAGATTAGTGAGATTTGACGCATGTGCTAAGCCACTATCAATCTGCCATTCTTGAATGGTGAGGAGCAAGCTGCTAAGGCAGCCAGTAAGCCCAAAGACGGAACCTTTAGTGCCAGTCTGCATGATGGCTAAAAGCTCAAACGAACGACCAAACCCTGTCAAATTTCATATCCCTAGTAACAAGCGAGAACTCCTTGAGATCCTAGAGCATCTAACAAATAATCTAGCAGGCAACCCATCCGCTAACCTTAAACCTCTCCAAGATCTCTTGGACGGCCCTAAGTGGCGATGGACCAAAGTGCACAACTTAAACTTGATGTACAATTGGGCCTTAGTCGCCGAATGAAAAGGAGTCGTATCAAGACTTAGGAGATGACAAGCAATCGGATGAAGATAGCTCTAACGATGAATACAAGGACTGTTGTTTCTTTAGTGACCAAAGCGAAGGAGAGATGGATACCATAGAATATGGCATTGAGGGACAAGTGATAGAACAGATACAAGTAAACTCTGAACCAAGCAAGAAGAATGTTTTTAGGATCAAGAAAGGAGTCATGCGCATGTATTATGACCACACATGGTTGGAGCACATAGGAGTGATAGATTACGAGTAAGCATGCCTAGTCCAACCAAGTGCAGTACCATTATTTAGGACAGATTGACCCTTTGAGCTGCGACCTCTAAGAGAGATTCCCTCTTCTCGTGAAGACGAAGAGTTCAATTTTGTGTCGGAAATAAGCTTAAATAGTGATCCCGAAATACCTCAATCTCTTAAGACTAGACGCACCAGATGGGACCTACCCAATCACCTAAGGTGCCGAAGGAGGCTGAAGGAGGAAGCAGCCCAAGGAACCACAGGGCTGATTAGCAAAGAAAGCCACAAGACCTACCAAAGCAATTCACTAAGTTCAAAAAAGGCAATAGGGTAGTGATCTTGTTGAGAGCCAAATGCCAGAGGCAAGCTAGCGAACCAATAGAAGGACTTGCCAAGGTCAAGGAGGTCAATTTAGCCAAGGAAGGGGAGACGCCCCGACCTGTCTTTATAGCCGATGACTTGACTAAGGAAGAGGAAGCAAGTCTCATTGCTCTCTTGCGAGAGTAATAGATGTGTTTGCTTGGTCCCTCGATGAGCTAAAAGGGGTAGATTCGAGTGTAGTGACTCACAACATACCCATGACACCCGATGCAATACAGGTCAAGTAGCGACCGTGTCTAATCAATTTCAAGCACACTCACATAGTGAAAGAGAAAATTGATAAGTTGTTGAGAGCAAGATTCATTTATGAGATTGAGCACACGGACTGGGTCTCACCCATAGTGATCATGCTGAAAAAGAATTCAAAGATCTAAGTGTGCGTCAACTACAAGAAGATAAATGCTACTACGAAGAGAGATAATAATCCATTGCCATACATTAAGCACATGCTCAAGAGAGTGGTTGGTAAAGAAGCCTATAGTTTCTTAGGCGACTTCTTGGGATACAATCAGGTGAAAGTGCATCTTGATGATAGGCATAAGACTGCATTCGCCACCCACTGAGTGGGGTGTCTTCGCCTACATAGTCATGCCTTTTGGGTTGACTAATGCACCAGCTACCTTCTAGAGGCTCATGTGTGCCATCTTCAAAGACATGCTTAGGAACAAGCTAGAGGTTTTCGTAGATGATTTGTGTGTTCACACTACATGAAAGGAACAGTTAGATAAGCTCCAAGCGGTCTTTGAACGATGTCAATTATATCGCCTCTCGCTGAACCCCTTGAAGTGCCAGTTTTGGGTAAAGCGCGAATGAATCCTAGGGCATGTGGTGTCAAAGGACAGCATTGCCATGGACTTCTCAAAAGTCAGGGTTATTGTTGTTGATCTTCCACCACTATTCGATTACAAGGGAGTTCAATGCTTTCTAGGCCACGCGGGATACTATCGGCGCTTTGTGTTGAACTATGCATTGATTGCTAGATCTCTATACAAGTTGCTAATTATATTCGAGTGAACCAAGAAATGCCAACGCGCATATGAGGAATTGAAAAAGACTCTAACCACTGCACCAACTCTACGATCCCCAAACTGGACAATCACCTTCCATGTTCACATCGATGTTTCAAAATTCGTTGTGGGAACTGTGTTGTGCCAACCTGGTGAACACAACCTAAACTATCCAATGAGCTTTGCTAGCAAACAACTCACTGATACAGAAATGAATTACTCAACAACAGAGAGAGAGGGCTTAGCCATGGTATTTGTTGTAAATAAACTTTGTCATTATCTTTTGGCCATGTCTTTTACCTTCTTTGTTGACCATCGGGCATTGCTTTATCTTATTAATAATTCTTATGCTTCGGGATGCATTGCTTGATGGTTACTTCTGCTTTTAGAATTTGACTTCTCCATTGTGGTACGCAAGGGGAAGTAGCATTACATGGATACCATATGTCTTGCATACCCACAGGAGAAGCCACTGGACAAGGCATCTCGGACGAATTGCCAAATGCGCATCTATTTCACATGTCTAGTAAGAGAGATTTATTTAGAGCTGATTTGATGCCATATTGGGCAGATGACATAGTCCAAGTGCTTGAGCATGGACTTCCTGAATGACCTATCGAGAAGGCCCGACTTAGGCGACTCATTCTTAAAATCCAACCCTATCAGTTGATATCAGGCCAACTTTATAGACTGGGACAAGATGGGTTGCTGCGTAGATGTGTGTGTGAGCATGAAATGCATGAATACTAGTAGAGGCACATGATGGGATTGCATGAGGACACTTCAGTAGAGATACGACAACCCGCAAGGTGCTTCGGTCTCAACTGTGGTGGCCTACTCTCTTGTGAGATGCAGCACGATTCGTAAAACATTGCAACGAGTGCCAACAGACTAAGGTCTCGATTTGCAAGGATCAAATGGAGCTAACCCCTATCATTGTAAGACAGCCTTTTGAGAAGTGGAGAATTGACTTCATTGGGCATATTAGTCATGTGGCACAATGTTTACAAGATAAATACATCATCGTTGCCACGGATAATCTCACATGGGCTGAAGCATGAGCAACTCGGAAGAATGACGCTAGGACCATGTCAAGTTCTTACGGGAGCAGGTGATCTCACGATTCGGCTGTCCCATCGAACTGGTTAGTGACCAAGGCACACACTTCATTAATGAAGTGATTGCTCACCTCATGTCTACCTTTCTAATCATCCATTGAAAGTCTTTGCCTTACTATCCTCAGGCAAATGGCCAGGATGAGTCTACTAATAAAATCTTAGTGAACATCATGACCAAAGTAGTCTCTGCTTCACGCAGTGACTGGGATAACAAATTGATGGCAACCATGTGGGCCTACCACATAGCCTATAAAATGGCTGTAGGATAGACTCCCTTTAGGTTGACCTATGGGATTGAAGCAATTCTACCCCTGGAGTTCTTCGTTCCTAGTGTGAGAATCGCTCTTCAAGCGAGATGGGATGGAAAGGAAGCATGGACAGAGCACCTACTTGAGCTAGAACGCCTATCAAAAACTCGACTTCTAGCCACCCACGCACTGATATGTGAGAGGGCAAGACGCAAAAGCTGGTTTGACAAGCATGTCAAGCTGCGAGATTTCGAACAGGGAGACTTAGTACTCTTGTACTCAGTCAAGGGTCATAAATAGAAGATGAAGTTTAGAGGGCTAGGGCCTTTTAGAGTCCGCGATGCCATCAACAGAACCAACAATGTGGAACTCGAAACCCGAGAGAGAGAGGGCATAGGCTTCTTCAATGGCAGAGCCGCGAGAAGTACTACCCTCCCACACACCCATTACATGAGTCTCCAATGCTAGAGTCCCTTATCAACATACAAGTGGCCACAATTACGGAGGTTGAAGATGAGGATAAGAAAGTAGTAGAACTAGCTTACCTAAGCATAATGGTTATCCCAAGCACACGTCCACCCTCAATGCACTGATCACGATGAGGGAGATGGCTTCAATGTCCTAACTCATGATCATTGGACCTAAATTGGCCAATCGCAATCATAGCCCACTAATACCAAACTTAGCCCATTTGGGGACCGATCATATGCACTTTTGGGAAAGTGCAAAGTAGCAATCTCTATCAAGCTTGCGATCATACCAATGATCTTCTATGTGTTGCCAAACACTAAAAATGCAGGTATGGAATCGTTGTTGGGATGCACATTTAAAAAGCAAGCTCATTGCAATCTCGACTACGAGTCCCAGCATATTCACCTCGCCATAGACAACGTACATATAGTCACCGCTTTCAGCAAGGGTTGCGCGACTCCTTCAAAGTCTTCAAAGCCACCGGTAAAGAAACCCACCATCAAGTCTAAGGAGGGGGGACCGTGACCCGTCACAACTTGCCAAACCTCAAGACAAGTAAATCATTGGAGCCAAAGCTGAGGCCTACAAACCAAAACTTCAATGGATACCTAAACATCAAGGCCGGCTACCTAGGAGCAGACTCCCACAACCCTGCAAGGCTAAGAACCTGCACTCAAAACCTAGAAGGCCAAGACGAAACTACCATCGACGAACGGTCAAGCCGCGATGGGTCTCCAAGACCTTATTTGCAAGCTCAAGGCTGTTACAAGGGTAATACATGGATATGAGTATCTAAAGCCACGATGGCCAAGGGCACTAGGTGCACATGTCACAAGAGACTTAGGTTGTGAAACCCATAGAACCTCAAAAGCCTAGGCCAGCATAGCTTAAACTGAGCTATCGACAAAAATTGCAGCCCACTACTCACAAGCTACCTCAACCTGATCCCACTTGTGCCCTTAAGGCCTCAGAAGTAAATAATAGCGCTACACCCATAGCTCCAACCAATCCCGTCAAATAAGAGGCCAAGCCATAACCTTAGGAACAACCCAAGCGATGACAATTGCTTGATGAACTATCTAGTTTTGATCAAAACCCAACCATCGATTGGCCTTAGACGCTCTTATGAGCTCTTATGAGCGGAGATCAATTTTAACCTTGGCCACAGACTTAGCGAAGAATACGAGGGATGACTTGGTTGCTTGCCTTAGACTTTTTGATGCTACCTTTATGACACTTGCTAAAAGCTACCACAGGTTGGATTTAGGTCTCTTGGATGAACCTATAGCGACAAAAGTGCGTACACTCCCTTGTTCTTGGAAAGAATCTGAAATTACATTTGTTAAGGCTTGAGAAGCAGCTAAGAAGCTCATTGCCACCAAGATCTCCAAAGAACATACACAAAATCGATGCCTAATTACATCCTATCACAAGAGCACTATCCTTGCCCACAAACTTTGAAATTGAGGAGTTAAAACAGCTCAATGACACCAACTCCTCTTTCTTGAGGAAATGGTATGCTCTCCGACTTCAATGGGAGCTAGAAGGCTACAGAATCATGACTAACGCTGAGCAATGACATGCCATCAAAACCTCAAAGTATGACCCCACTTATGTTGCTCCAACCTCCTATAGGGTGTTGACCACCATTCATAACTGACCCCTAGAAGGGCACCTCCTGACCCACCCGCATTTAGATCGAATTCTGACTAAGGAGGAGTTACACATTTCCAGTCAGGTAAACTACGGTGACTTCCTCACGGATGTTCTCACCTACATCACTCAAGTAGGCATCCATCCTTTCGATATGGACCACTATGCTCATCTAAAGTACAATCCGAATTTCTATGCTGCTCATGTGGAAGTAAAGCACCAAGAACATGCGTTGAATGCCCTTGACCTCCCAACCTCTAATCCTAGGAAGGATTCTTCTCATTTCCAAGGGGGGAGGGGGTAAGGGAAATCAAGAGGTGAAATCAAACGTGTAAGGGGAATGAAACACGCAATGAAACATTTAAAGTCTCAATCAACATCCAAAATAGATGAAAATGAACTTGTGATTGAGGAAAAGTGTTATATAATTTTGGAAATGAATAGAACTGCTCGAAGGAAAATTCTCTTTTTGTGCTTAAGCATGTTCTTCTTTCCAGAAAAGCATGATCAACTCGTACTTATCTTCTAGCAAGAGAGTGTCCTAAGAATGCTAATAGTGAACCATGGTTTCATGATAGGAGCTAAACATGGTAGCACAATAGGATCGTGCCCATCGTCCTCCGTTCACGGATGAGGAAAGAGCAAAGTATGGCCTTTCCCTCAAAAATCGCTCCTACAACCAGCTCAAGTTCCAAAGTATCCACAATATGGAAAAGGTGGCGGCCAAGGAGGAGGCTGCCAAAAGGGTTGTGGAGTAATGCAACCTGGCCAAGTACCTTGAGAAATTTGGACAAGAGCCCGACCACACCAAATGTGTGGAATTTTTTAGGACCTACAACCCTGACAGGGAATGTGGGACGGTGACTGTGGGGAGGAGAGAAGGAGCTAAGAAAGTGTAGATTCAACTCAATAAGGCCTTGGTGGAGAAGGCGCTGGGTCTAGAATCCAAGGTGGAAAGGAGACAGAAGCGAGATGTTTATGCCATGCTGAACATGAAGAAGGAGCAAGTCTTGACAAATGATGGCATAAACATTCAAGACATCCCCGACCCAGAAATCAGAATGTAGGCAAAATTCGTATATTCCCTCTTCTCCAGCCAAAGATACAACTCCCTTATGCACAGAATCAATGTGCCCATGTTGAAAAGCTTGGCAGCTCACTCATTGGATGAAATAGATTGGAATGGCTACGTGCGGAAAACCATTGATCAATCCACTAAGGCACTAGCCCTAGGAAGCAAGCCGGCTAGATGGAGAATCCCCAGCATCAAAGGGAGCTAATAGGAAGAAACCATCATCCAAAGCCTCATTCATCAAGTATGGGGGAATTTTGACTGCTCTCATCTAAGAAGTAGTAAAGGAGGCACAGAATGGAGAGGAAGGAGCTGGTGAAACACCTGGAAGGTCACCTTCCCATCATGAACAAGAACAATCAAGCGAGAGAATGGCTAGTGAGGAGGAGGGAGAACTAGAAGCCTAGTCCATCAAAAGGAAACCAAAAAAGCCCAAGAAAAAGACGATGCAGGAGAAGGTAGACTTGCAAAAAGCTAAGGAGTCGAAGAAAGAGGAAGAGCAAAGGAAGAAGAAAGAGAAAGAAGAGTTTAAGAGACTGGAAGAAGAATCGAGAAAAGCCGAAGAGGAGAGAAAAAGAAAGGCTGCTGAAAGGGAGGAGGAATTGAAGAGGAAGGAAGAGGAGGACATCACTCTAGCCATGCGCTTGTCCATTGAACAGTAAGGTAGGCGAGATGAGCTAGGTGCCTTGATCCCGCGAAGAGATAAAGGCCCAATATCAAGTGCACATGTGCCAAAAATGACGCCACCTACAGTGACTGAAGGCAAGGGCAAAGCCCTATCAACCCCATCCCACCACCGCAGCAGCAATGCCTACTCAAGGTGCCCTGGCCATAGTAGATGCCAGCAATCTTATGGCCTGGGCGCAGTACTTTATCAATAAGGAACTCACACAGGGGAGGAGTGTGGAAACCACAACTATTGGGCAAAAGAGACAAGTAGTAGCAGCAAACGCCGAGGCAAGCTAGGACCCAAAATGACAGAGAATGGAAACCTCCATGACTTCCATCTCTACAACAATGACGCCAATTGATGACTATGATGAGTATGTCAAAGAGCTTCTCTTGTAGTTAGAAAAAACTAAGGAGAAGAAGAGAATAGAAGTGGTTGAGTTGGAAAGCTGAGAAGGAGTCATTGGTTGTCTTCCAGTTAGAAAAGACCAGACAAGTGGCTATGTGCCAAAAGGAAACATATGAATTGAGAGAAGCACTCAGAACAAAGGAAGGAGAAGACAGACGGTGGGAGGCAAGACTAGCCGAAGAAAAACAAAGCTTCAGGAGGATGCAACAAAATGCTATGGAGTTGGGAGAGTTCTGCAAAGAACTACAGGTGAAAATGGCAAATCTCAGGGATGCTATGGTGACATTGAAAACATATAGACAAGAACAGATCCATAGATTGCACAAAAAAATAGAAAAATTGAAATAGGAAGCAGCCTTGGAACATGAGGAACAACAGAGACTAAAAAAAGAAATTGAAGATCAAGAGTAGAGGCTCATGGTATTGGCTCGAAGGCAAGGGGAAGGCCGTGAAGAATTGAAGAAGAGAGCTAAAGGTTGGGCAAACCACAACAAGAAAAGAGTTAAAATTGTGACGTGCCATTTGGCTCACGTAGAAAGTGATAAAGTGTAGCCAAGAGTAGAGCATAGGCTGCTTAAGTGGTCTTTGAAACCCAGCAACGCGCCTTCCTCAACTCATTGCTGGATGTCACTCAAACAAAGGAAGGAGAGATTGTGGATGCTATAAAGAAAAAGCTAGGAATTGCACGCAGGGCCCTACGACCAAGACTGCAGATGCCACCGCAACTCGTGGGAGTCATCCTAACCCGTGAAGAGCAACGAAGATATCTATTGCAAGTAGAAACCCAACAACGTGCCTTCCTCAACTCCTTGCTGGATGTCACTCAGACAGAGGAAGGAGAGGCTATGGATGCCATAAAGAAAAAGCTAGGAATTGCATGCAAGGCCCTAAGAGCAGGCCTACAGATGCCACCGCAACCTGTGGGAGTCAGTCTAACCCTTGAAGAGCAATGGAGATATATATTGCAAGTAGGCTTGATACTGCAGGAAATAAATGCAATAGGGTTCGCAGAGGAAGCAGCCTAGGGAGACCAGCAAGGAGAAGGGGCTGGACCGAGCTTTGAGTTGGGACCTCAAGAAGAAGAATTCATCCCACAGCCTCTTTCCCCTCCACATCTAGAAGACCAGCAACAAGCAGACGTCTTTGTAGAAAGAAACGTTGCAATAATTAAAGAAAAGAGAATGCAAATGGTGAAGGAAGCACGGAGGAGACTGAGGGCTAAGCTGGTTGTAGGGCCATCCGCATCCATCCCACCAATTCAGGACGACTTCCCAAGTAAGCTTCCATGCTGACATAATAATCTGGGAACAATAGGAAATAGCTAGAAACCCCTTCGATCTTAATTTTCAATTCCCCACCAACCTGTGTAGGATTCTGCCAATCAAGGTGGTGGAAGAAGTGATTAACATTGGGAGTAGGCTCAGGGAGAAATGGCTGGCCGAAAGAGAGCAAAACCCCACCCTATGGGGCATAGAAGACGCCAACTTTTGGCAGAATAAAGTTTTTGAGGTGCCTAGATCTGTGCCTGGCTATGAGTGCCAACCCACATGGAAAAGGTGCATCTACGATGTGAATATGGACACTTGATTGGCTTTTTGTAACACCTTGCCCTTTGAGTGGAACAACCCAACGTTCATTTCGTACCCTCGAAGAGTAGGGGTGGATTTTGACACCAATGTTCACGATCGATACAACTTCCCTATGATCTATAATGTGAATTGTACTAAGCCAAAAGAGGCCCTTGTTTTCACACCCAAGGATTTGGGTGACTCTACAGTCCACTTTGTGAATGAATTCTCCTCTTGCCCTGACCCTGCTTTCATCACTACATGTAATTACCTTAGACTACTTAGAATACTACTTAGGCAAGATCCCACTCCACAAGAACGTGGCCTCCCAACCCTCTATTTTGATCCCAATGCCATAGATAGCTACGCCATGACTTGATTGATGATGCGATGTGCTCTTCTCCCTTCATTTTGCTCTTCCCTCCTCGAAGATATGAATGATAGCCACTTTACACATTGCAATTAGCCATTTCTTTCTATAACCACTCTCCAAATCTGCCTAAACCTCAAAGGGTACTTGCAGAGTTGGCAATTCTTGAATAAATCTCTTAGGCCCCCATCTCCACCCCACTCAAAGGACGAAGACTAGCTCTCATCATGACCATGTAAAATTTTTTTTTAAAGAGAGAAAAAAAAGAAGCAGGACAAAGAGGAAAGAAAAGCACCTCATGAGCAAAGCAGTTAGACCACCTCACTTCACATAGGCCACAAGCACTGTATCTAGGGGTTCTCAAGTTAAGTGTGTCTGATGGCTTCAATCAGTCAGCTCCATCCCTAACCCCCTAGCCATTTCCATTCCCACTACACATGCTAAGGGCACATCAAGGGGGCAGAACATACCTAAGGAGGTCACACTCGCCTCTACGGTTAGAGATGTTCCCCTAAGCTGCACCCACTACACCTCCCTTATGCACAAACTGGGTCCTCAAGTGTGGG
Organism: Lygodium microphyllum; assembly: GCF_053477565.2. Taxonomy (NCBI): domain Eukaryota; kingdom Viridiplantae; phylum Streptophyta; class Polypodiopsida; order Schizaeales; family Lygodiaceae; genus Lygodium; species Lygodium microphyllum. Next base: position 1,256,139 of record NC_141157.1, on the reverse strand, counting down.
ACACCACCCAAGGTTTTGCCTGCAATAAGACCCAGCTCCTAGTTCCACTCACACGAGCACAATGCACCACATAGTAAGGTAGACACATCCCCTAAGTAGTGCACTTCTTCTCTTTCAGGTAATGATGGATGTTGCAACCACAAACATCAGAGGCCCCACCATCCATGCAACATATCTTCGGCCTCCAACAACACAATCAATTGCCAAGCTTCTCACCCAGTACCCACCCACACACAAGGCCCATCATCACCTCGGCAACCACCCTTCCAAGCACCAACCCCTCATCAGCACCAAAGCCTCGCAAGTGCCATGGGACTAGCACACATCTAGGAGGGGGGTAATGTTAACCCTAGTTCGAGACGGAAGAAAAAGAAGTCAAGAATGTGAATACAATGGAAGAAGTAGGATGGAGAACAACTAAAAGCACAATGGTGGCCTAAAAAATCAAGTCCAAGGCAAAAGTGCATTTTTTAATGCAAGGTGCCCCTAAAACTATTGTAAAAGAGTGCTAGGCTCCCTTGTGTGTAAAATTGTAAAGGATAAAGGGTAGTAGGAAGGAAGCTAGGAAGATAAGAGGACAATGGGAAAGAGGGCCTAGGCAACGGCCATGTAAAAAAGGAAGCTAGGAAGATAGGAGGACAATGGGAAAGCAGTTGACCATGTAAAAAAGGGGATGATCGCCGAAGACAGATTTAGGGTTTTGTATATAAAGTTGAAAAGTGAATGAGGATCTCATTCTTTGGTGTGTGGCAAAAGTGGACTCATTTTCTTCTCTCCTTCTTTTCTCTTTGCTTGCTTGTATGTGCTTGAGAGAGGGAGTGTGAGGGAGTGAGTGTGTGAGTGTGTGAGGGTGAGGGATCTTGGAGGTGAAGCTCTCCACCATCTCCTCTCTTCTTCTTCTCTTCTCTCGTCTCGCACATGGCTATGGAGGATGGATCTTGGAGGTGGAGGCTTGAGGATGCTTGAGCTTACATCACAAATTGTGGAGCTACCAGTGTGCTTGAGGGAGGAGGCAACTCATTCAGGCATCAATGTAAGCTCACTACACCCTAGTAGGATAGAAGGCAGGTCGGCTAGGTGAAAGATAACTTTCTTACATGGGGACTTGCATGGGTACATTTATATGTAGTAGCATATGGGCTTTGTGAAGAAAGGTAGGAAACACCTAGTATGTGAATTGGAGAAGAGTCTTTATGGGCTTAAGCAGGCACCTAGGGAATGGTACCATAAGTTTGATACTTTCATGCATTTGTAGGTGTATTCCCATAGTGTTATGGATCTATGTTTGTACACAAAGAAGGCTCATGATGGAAGCCTTATTATCTTGGTGCCTTATATTAATGATATGCTTATCATTGGGAGTACTCATGTTGAGTTGGATGCTTTTTAAAGACTCAGCTCAAGAAGAGCTTTGAGATGAAGGACATGGCACATGCCTCACACATACTTGGTATGCACATTACATGCAAGCGCTCTAAGAGACTTCTCTACTTATCCCAGAAGGAGTACATATATAGAGTACTTGAGCGATTCCATATGCAGGATGGCAAGCCCATTGGCTGTCTTGGCTATCCTTTACCTCCTCATGTGAAAGTTAGTTGTTGCCGCCACCACCATTGTCGCCACCTCCACCACCACTAGCATTATCCCCACCACCTCCACGATTGCCACCATTACCTTCTCTCTCTCTCTCTCTCTCTCTCTCTCTCTCTCTCTCTCTCTCTCTCTCTCTCTCTCTCTCTCTCTCTCTCTCACATAATGTGAATGCTTGGGTAGCCACTTGGTGTTTTTAGAACTTTAATTTCAATGGATTGATAGCTCCCTCCCCTCCCCCCCTCTCCCCAACAAATATGATACAAGACAATTCATACAAGCAATCCAAATGTATATTTATATTGTGTTAACTTTGGAAAAAGTGCTTTTGTTTGTCAAATTAAGAGAGACAAGGTCACCAAAGTCTTGTCATCCAACTAGATTGTATAACGGTGACTTTGTCAGCAAAATAAAATGTGGTTGTGCTAAGAGGTAGTGTTGGCATTGCATTATTGGTCACTGTATAGGTGATGTTGGAAAAGTTCTTCTACTTCCAAATACAATGTGCAAGTTTTCTTCAGTGAGTGTGGGTTGGTGTATAAACATGTTGGCATTTGCATCCATCACAAACACTCGGAGGTACACATAGTATAGGTGCTTGCATACCAAATGCGCTTTTCCTTCTGCGGCACGGTCCATGAAATCTCGGCAGTTACATGTTGGATTATTTGCAATGTGCACATCATAACACTCATGCATGACACTTGAGTTGGTTGTCTCTAGTTTGAAAACCTCATGCTTCAAGGGCTTCACCACTGTGCGGCCCTTCACTGTTGCATCTAGAGCCAACACTGAGTCTATCCTTTTCCCTGCAGCATGTGAAACACCTCTTCAATATCTACACGAGCCCTCGTTAACATCCGTCTCTTGTGCTGCCTTTTGTAAAACAAATCCACCACTCTCCAACATGTGGATTTTTTCTATGGTCAAATTAGTACCTTGTGCCACTGGCCATACTTGTGGAACCTTGGGCGGTGTGTGATGATGGAAGAACAAATATTCCAGGTATGGTCCACACTATCATTACAAAACCACATGAACTAGCACCGCATTCCATGTTGATTGCTAGCTTCTCCTCTTGAGCTAGACCACACCATGATGCCCCAAAACGAAGATGTAGCACCCCATGTGATGTATTTTTTATAGGTTTTTTGAATTTTTCCTCTCTAGCTCCCAACCATCCTTGACGTTGTACATGGCCATGAGCTAGAATCCTTCTTATAGCGCAAACAATGTCATGAAGGACTATCTCCACCATCATTTCCTCCAAACAATTTGGTGATACTGCCCCTGATTGGTGGGAAGAACAAGGGTCCTCAAATTTTAGTTTTCTTGTACCCTTTCTTCTAGGCATGTTTTTGATCACATACTCAAGCCTGTGAGAGGCGTTGGCTTCCTCAGACACCCCACTTTCCAATCAACCTTGCATTTTCTTACCATAGTCACATTGTCCCCTCGAAAATCAGGATGTCTATGCAATTCAGTTCCTCTTGCCACCTCCTTGACCATCCTTATTGTTGCTCGAGGTGTGGGGCTAATTCCTTGTTGTAGCCGACTCAAAAGCTTCTCTGCATTGGGTCCTGCACCATGGAGCTTTCCACCAATGAATGCATGTCATTTTGTGCTCTGTAGTAGAGCATTGGCCAAATCACTAACACATGCATCGTACAAGTTGATAGATCCCTTGAATCCCTCCCCTGCCAACCAACTTGCATGCACTGGCTCTACCAAGTTTGTGGTTGGCATATAAGCAATGTCCTCCACCACCTGGACTAAAATACAACACGAGAAAGTATGGAGCGTGAGAAAACAAATACACCACACGTCACATCCTACTATTACGAACTAGTCTTACCCCGACAAAGTGCCACCTCCAACGTGGATACCTGATATGCCACCAACTAAGCCAACAATCCATTGCTGGTATATTACAATTTGCAACTTTCCCTGAGGCCCACTAAGCTTGAATGAATCGATATTGCATTGATGCATCATCTTCCGTGACTGCACACCTCCACATGCGGCACAAGCGCTTATGCTCATCTTGAAAACTCTTGTGCACATACTATGATGTATGTATTTGGAGACTTTGTTTCCAATGAAATAAGCAAGATCTTTCCCTTCCTTGCGTTATGTTGTCCAGACCACCATTGAACACTGTGCAGATGGCCCTCCAATTGGCAGTTGCCTCGTCTACCATGAATCCTTGGAAATCAGCGCTTGAGTGCCCACACTTCTCCATCACCTCATTCATCTTTGTCCAAAAAAGAGCTTGTGCATCTATATCCTCTTCCTTCATCTCACATATTGCCAGAGTCATCAACTCTTGTACACTACAAAAACACAAGAAAGGAATGGGAGAGTAAGGAGAACTATGTTACTTAAGTTTGTGTTGTGACTGTAGAATCACGTAAGAGAAACTACTCTTGGGTCATACACATGTGCTGCCATGGTGGTCCAATCATTAATGCAATGCATGTCCTTTGCATACAATTCACTAAGTCAAACCCTGAGGCTAGCCCAGTCATTGACATTTTGAATATAAAGCACCTACTATCATTGTCAACGGCTTGCCTAGGAAATAGGCTACCATGGAAAAATCTGTATGCACAATGTTGCTTTAACTTTAGAAGACAAGATTCCATTCCCTAATCACTCTTAGCGCGTGCTACATGGACCATGTGTTTGAACTTGCATGCACAAAATATTGATCTTCATATGTATGGCTTTTTAATGATATTTTGGAATGTATTGTAAATGGAATAATATGTTACATGTTCCTCTAAATGAGTGGTTAGAGTTCCTCGAGCATCTAGTGTCAAGACATGGGGACACCTTGCTCATGAACCAAGGCACCCATCACTAGCCTTTTGACATTAGCTCTACTTGTGCCTCTTTGCACCTCATGGTTATGTGTGCCTTGATGAATAAATAGTCTTGACATTGGTTTTGTTGACACCACATGATACACTACACACTAGCACTTGGAGAGCAGGATGGGGGGGTTCTTATAAATAGAAGCATCCAAGGCTTCCAATACCATCAGCTGACATTCCAATAGTCAGTATGCTGGTACTGAATTTACTTGCATGGCATGTATTTGGACTTGATTAGTGTGATTTACTTGCAATAGGGTACTAGAACCATGTCATGCACCTCTGCAATCACTTTAATGATAGTGGAGTGAATAAAGAATCTTGTACTTATCCATGCCACCTTGTTTGGGGAGCCAAAAATTGACCTGCCAGTACAATCTCTATGGGGACACTCTAGCTCTCCGATACATTTGCTTCGACGAACAGTATCGAGGAATACCATCGATGTTGACGTTGGCTCTGTCCAGCAATGGCGATCATACTTTTGCTCCATACCCTCCATTGGACACATATTGTCTGCTACTAGTGGAAGCTCGTACACCACATTGCCATCATAGAAAACTGGGATCTCCTCCACTCTCTCTATAGCGCTCATATTTTGAAGCAAATGGCGTAAGACTCGATGTTGCCCCCCCGAAGACATTATGTACTCAACCACACTTACACCATAAGAGGATTGTTGCATCCCCTCCTCTTCCACATCAAGCGTGATAGGGATGGTTTTGTTTTTCTCAATGTCCAAGGGGGGTGGTAAGGCTTCCATGGTGATTATTGTTTTCTCAACGCTATAAGGGCTCTAGGTGAGGTCTATGGTGGGGGAAGGCTACAATGTAGGCCCATTTCCTTGTTTCAACAAGATAGTCTTGCGAGACCAAGGTATCCAGAATATATAATTGGACAGCCTCATGGTCATTGTTACAATGGACTGGCGTGCTTTGTATTTGGCCATTTGCATGGGTGATAGCAAGAACACGGTAGCCATTGCCATTGCAGATGTCTTCCTTCTTCAACATCAAGAACCGACTACTTGTGTAGTGCATAATAGGTTTGGCAGAGAGAGGGACAATACATATATGCAGACCTCGATATTTGGTGTAGCACTGGATGTTGGATCCATTTCCAAAGCTATCTACACACGTATGAATACTCATGTTAGATATGGGTTTCATTGAAAGACTTAGTGTGGGGGTGTATGTCATATACGAGAGAGAGAGACAGATATATATATATATATATATATATATATATATATATATATATATATATATATGCATGCATGTATGCATGTATGTATGTATGTATGTATGTATGTATGTGTGTATGTGTGTGTGTGTGTGAGAGAGAGAGAGAGAGAGAGAGCAAAAGAGGGGGATAGAGAGAGAGTGTGTGTGTGAGTGGATGTGGGTGCCACAGAGAGAGAGAGAGGGGGGGAGATGTGTACGTACCAACGAGATTAAGAAAATGTTCCACAACTTGAGGGAGGGGGAGGCGTTGTGTCATAGGGGGTGTGTGACCTTATATAACCACTTTGAGATAGTGGGACATTAAATGCACATCAGAGAGAGAGAGAGAGAGAGAGAGAGAGAGAGAGATGGAGAAAGGGAGACTAGGAGGACATGTGCCATACGAAGAGAGAGATGTGAGAGGGGGGTGCCTGTCATATTTTTCTACACCAAATATTGGGCCGTCGATGACCCCTTCTTTGGTGATAAAATGATCCCAATCCACATGCACTCTTTCTCATCAGCCATCGTGGCCCACATGCACTCTCTCTCTCATCCCTGGACCCTAAACCCAAATAACTAAGATAGATGCGAGTGCCAGCACAACGACCCCTTTCTTGGCGGGTAGAATGATCCTAATCCACATGCACTTGCACTCTCTCTTGATTCTCTCCAAAAGAAATCCCATACAACTAACATATTAATGTATAATCATATTAACTGATTAATTAGTATTACTATACTAGCACATTGATTTATATTAAATGATTAATACTAATATGTAAATTAATAAACAAGTTAAATAATATTAATATACCAATGGTTCACTGCATACTAATTGATTATTATAATAACTCATGAACTAAAAAACAAGCTAGCTATTAAATTAATTAGTAATTTAATTGATATAATTTGACTGATACACTAATTAACTAATCAATGAACTAACCGATATCATCTTGGTAATATATTATTTGATTTATATTAAATCATTAATAATTTAATTAATAGATTAATAATAATTAATTAAGTAATAAATACTTTTACTTATTAAATAACTATATGATAAAATTATTTAATATTTTTAAATAAAACAAATATATAATATTAACATTAATAATTATTATTTGAATAAAAAATATTTATTGGTTGTTTAAAACAAATTTATAACTAATTAAATATATTTAAGTAATTTATAACTAGCTAATAGATAATCAATTATTAATGATTAATTATTAGTTTTAATTTATAATTTATTGATTTTAAGTAACTAGTTATTTGTTATTACTATTTACTTTTTAATTATTAGTTATTAATTTTAAGTAATTAGTTATTAATTTTAACTAATCAATCAATGTATAATTTTATTGGTTAAGTAATTGACTTAATATTTATTAAATAACTTAATTATTTATCAATAATTATTTTTATGTACTTAATTATTTAACTATTTTTCTAATATAAAATATAATGTTATTTTTCAATTAATAATTAATTTCTTAATTGATTAAATGGTAACTTAATTAGTTACTTGGTTTTAAATTAGATAATTAATTATTAACTTGTTATTAATTTGTTGATTAATTAGATACTTAATTAATTACTTACTTATTAAATAATTAAATTGAAAAAGTTATTAATTAATTAGTTGTTCATAAAAGCTATTACTTAATTTTTATTAGTTACTTAAATAATCAATAGATTGATTAGTAAGTGAATTTAGTTAATAATTAATTAAATACTTAATATTTAATTTATTGATTTAGTTAATAGTTAATTTTATTCGCTTATCATTTGACTCAATAGTTGTTAAACTAATTAGTTCTTTACTATAATGAATTAATTAATTAGTAAGTTAATTAGTTAGATTTATTAGTAATTAGTTAATTAACTAATTTTAATTAGTATTAGTAAAATTCTAATTACTAATTACTAATTAATTACTTGATTAACTTATTATTAACTAATTACTATTAAAATAATTAATTAATTAGTTAATAGTTAATTTTGCTTGCCTTTTATGTGACTCAATAGTTATTAAACTAACTAGTTATTTAGTATAATTAATTAATTAATTAGTAAGTTAATTTATTAATTAAAGCAATTAGCAATTAACCAGTTAATTAGCAAATTTGTTAAAAAATAGTAATTAACTAATTAGTAATTACTATTAGTACTTAATTAATTTTAATTACTATTACTGAAATACTAATTACTTATCAACTAATTACTTGATTAACTATTAATTATACAATAATTAATATTAATTATTAATTAACTAATTAGTAATTAATTATTTAGTTAATTAGTCACTTAATTGATTAATTAATTACTATTACTTAATTAGTTAATTAATTTCTCAATTTAGGAGAAGGAAAAGCGTTTTTTGCTTCTTTTTTTGTGTTGATATACATGTGTGTGGAGAGAGAGAGAGAGAGAGAGAGAGAGAGAGAGAGAGAGAGAGAACGAGCGAGCGCGGGCGAACAAATGTGTGCAAGCGAGCGCAATCAAGTAAGTCCAACGCTAGGAAGGGGGCATCTACGCCCCATTCCAGGAACCTTCCCCCCCGGCCTGCCCCCCGCCACTGCCCCAACAAAACCTCTTCTCATATTATGCTTCTAGGAGTGTAAAGATCTACTATTTAGAAAATTATATCTCTCTCTTTCGCTCATAAAATTAATTAAGTAAATATTTGTTAATTAGTTGAGAAAATGCGGGGAGAGAGAGAAAGGGTGATGAGAGAAACGGCATGTGATATGTGTAATTTTTTCTCACTAGAAAGAGGTCGCTGGCAGCCCTTTACTAGGCGAAATTTTTTTCCGGCAATGCATTCCTTGCAAGAGTAACTTTTTGCCCAACTGGATTTGTGGGTTTTCTTCACCCAATAAGGGGCTGTCGACGACCCCTGTTTGGCAAAAAAACAAACCACAGTTTTGAGAATAGATAATATGGGAAGAAGAGAGAGCAATAGAGTATTTTTTTTCACCCAAGAGCGAAAAAAAAAACCCTTTCCTTTATTGGTCCCTATTCTCCCCATGCTGTATATTCTAAGAACTTTGGTTTGTTTTTTCACCAAAAAGGGGTCACCAGCACACCCTCAATGGGCGAAAAAAAAACCACAAATCTAGTTGGGCCAAAATTTACTCTCCAAGAATGGGTCATCGGAAAAAAAATCGTCCGATAAGGGGTTGCCAGAGATCCCTTTTTGGTGAGAAAAAATTGCACATATCGCATGCTCTCTCTCTTCCCCCCTCTCTTTCTCTCTCCCCCTTATTTTCTCTCTCCTTCCTATAAAAGGACCTATTCCCCCCTTTCACATTGCAAATCGTTCCACTCTCAGTATGTGACTCTCTCTCTCTCTCTCTCTCTATCCCTCCCTCACTGTCTCTCCTTTGTCTTTAAAAGGACCCCCCTCCCCTTGCAATTCAAGTTCTTATTTTCTGTCCCCTACCCTCAGCACGGTTTCGTCTCTCTCTCCCCCCTCTCTCTCTCTCCACACCTCTCTCTCTAACATAGTCACACATACTCTATCTCACCATTCTATCCCAAGCTTTTCCCCTTTGTCTCTCCACCCCTCTCTCTCTCTCTCTCAACATATCCCCACCTTCCTCCCCCCTCTCTCTGTCTCTGTCCCTCTCCCTCCCTCTTGCTCTCGCTCTCGCTCTCTCTCCCTGGATCTCCTTCTCACTCTCTCTCTCTTTATCTCTCACTCTCTTATCCCAATGTCCTCTCTCTCTCTCTCACAATTGGTATTTCATTGCCAGGAAATTGAGAAAGCAATATATATGTAAGAAGTAACCCTAAGCCCCTCTATCATGTCCAAATCTGATTTCAAAAGACAAGATCATGTTACCCTTTACCAGGGCGATGAAAGGATTGCAGAAGGTTTAATCTGACAAATGTTTCCCTCACCGAGCTTGCTTCCTGGACGAGTGGGAGTTCTTATCACCATCGTGCATCAGAGGGGTGTGAAGGCTCGTGGCAAAGGCAATACTGAGATTGTTGTTGAGGAAAACGCAATTGTGCAATGGCCAATTGAACAAATGCTAAGCAACTCCTCTCTTGATTTTTGTTACAACTACTCTATCTCCCCCTCTTATTTCAAATCATTGTTTGCAGGAAAGAGAGCAATGACCAGACAAGTCTCCCGAGGACTTTGACTTTCCTCCATGATCTACATCAGGACGGTAGGCTATTGTCACCAGCAACATGCAATCACAAGGGGGGTCGCCCTCCAAGAGCGAGAGGAAGAGTAACACAAATGTGATCATTGACTTCCACCGAGCTATAGGCAACCGTTGCAATTGCATGTGGGGAAGGAGTGACATCAGGAGAAGGTGGGCATGCTTCGATGACGCATGCGAGGAAGGATAAGAGAAAGCTCGTACTATCGGAGAGTGATACTGACGAGGAAAGCGACAGCCATCAAAGCATCGAGTCCTTTAGTGCACAGCAAGGGCTTGGCTGTATGCAAACCAAGAAGAATCGAACACAAAGAACCAAAAAGAAGTGCATGACACTTGCGATAAGTCACTTGCGATAAATGTATTGTACAAGCATGCATAGAAGACCAATTGCAAACATTAATGGCGGTAAGTGCTTGTAAGAGATGGCAGCATGATTTAGATTATGGTTTACGTTGATTGGATATTAATTACTTCATCGTCTCATTTAGATGCGAACATCCATCCCTTTGCCACCCATCCCATTATGTCGTTTTGTTTTCATGCCTACAATTAGACAAGTCACATCGAGGTACAAGCAACTCTCGGAAATCTTTTTTAGCAACGGGTACGTTAGAGGGATGGGTATATTCATAGTATCATTACAGATTCCAAGACACTAGTGCAAGGAGGTTGATGATATGATTAGAAATGAGTGGGACCCCCTTGGCTAAAGAAGCATGAGAACTTCGAGGCAGAAATCAGCAGCACTGATTGGCCCTTTTTGTCAAATTGCATGTTTTATATTTGGAATGGTAACCATCGACTCACATCATGGATGAATGGGATACACCTATGTGAGTGGCCCTAAACCATAGGACCTTAACATTCTACTATGTGTTTGTTGCTTACGTCATCATTAACATAATTGAATGTTTGCAACAGTGTTTCCAGATAAGGTGAGGCAACATGTGCCCGTTAATTGTCGCCTTGTGAAAGTGACAAGTGTGGCAGAGTGGGAGATTTTGTCAGCTATTTCTCATACAAACAGGTATGCAATGGACCATATTTATGAGATCCTAATATGCATGAGATCCTAATATAGAATGTATACATGCTAGCACAAAAGGGGGTTGTCCATACCTCGTATCCAAACCTTATTTCTTAAGCAAGGATGCCAGGGTAGGCTAACCATGCAACTATTTTTTACAAGCTAACTGATGAGGCAAAGGCATGGGTGCAAGTGCACAAAAAGCTGGTGATCATTCTCGCATGGTACAAGGCACCATTGATTGCACTTGCCCACATTATGTGGAAGGTAGATAGTTCTTCAAGCTATCTTAACAATGTTTTTGTTGATGCATTTTTTCCTAATGCAATGATGTTGTCCCTAATTACTAAGTGCAAGACGAGTATGATATGGCAGTGCAACCAATCAAACAGAAACGAACACAGCTCTTTGACTCTGAGTTTAGAACCAAGTGGAGTGAGGCGTACTGTAGTGTCAATGAAAAGCTTGTCAAGAAAACTCGACGTTTGCTAAGAGTTGCAAATCCCAGTCTCGAAGAGAAGTGGTATCAGTAAGTTGTACCTCTTTGTACCTGCCATCTGTATGTACTCAAACTACATTGGTCCAAAGTAATAATGTTTTTGTCAATGCAGAACTGTCTCATGCTTGGAGTGGGGCTCCAAGAACGGGGGGTGTATTGAACGAGGAGAGAGTATACACATTGGCATCCTCAAAGCTAAATAAGGTAGATCACATAAGGATATTGAAGGCCATGGAGAGTTCTGATAGGAAAATTCGAACGTTGATGAGCATGCCTGAATGTAGGCTATTCTTGTTCATCTAAATTATGTGCATCATAAGTTTGACGAATTGGTATTAAATGACATAACTTTGATTCAAGTAGATGAAAATGCTCAGTTTCGAAGTTCGGTAAGACAAGAGACCTTTTGGGCCATGTTGCAAGATGGCGGAAAGAGATTGCTTTTGAGTTGGGAGGACTACTATAACATTCGAGTGGAACACAATTTGTTCTTCCAATACACCCAGGAGATAAAGAGAAAACATAAAAAGCAAATGTTTCACACTGTCTTCCATGATTTCAAGCCAAATGAAGATATAGAGTCACAGAAGTCAATGAAGTTGGTAGCATGGAGGCTTCTATACATGTATTCACAATATCCTTCTTTAGTAGCATGTCTGTAGTGCTATCTTGTCAATCCATTCCAGAATTGTAATGGTGACTTTGCAAGCTAGGTTCATGGACAGGTAGATGGAGAGGAGGGCTATACAAACTATGCCAGCAAAGTGTGAGGACCGGGCAAACGTGCAAGAGGATCAGTGCATGTATGAGGATTACCAAATAGAGCAAGAGTGGGACGAGGAGGTATATCAAAGATGCCCTATTTTCCTCGACTATCCAGAAGGTGAATACCCCCTCCAATGAGAAAATTTTGTACCAAAAATACTCAAGGAAAAAATAAACACAAGAGACACAAGGATCCAGAGGCATGGTAAGTAAATGAGTTGCATTCTTAAGAGTATATTGCACTTTGTTGTCTCCTAATGAAGAGACTATGATGGTTCACAGGAGACTCATACTAATAGTGTGGTTACTGTGAAAAGAAAACAAAAGAGCAAGCACACATCCAATATCATTGAAGGAGGCCAATCAGCCCTCATCACCAATTAATTTGGTTTCTCCACGTCTAAAAGGTTTGATGTTTTTAAGTACTATAGTCAAGACATCTCTTGTGTCCCTCCAGTGAAAATATTTTCTTGAATATGAATCATAACCACCAAACCATGTAGGCCCCTTCATTGATACCACTAAAGAGCAAATCGCAATGGAAGCCATCACCGAGGAGGTCCGCGACATTGGCATGGATAGAAGGATACAACAAGTTCTTCCAGATCTTGCAATGGAGAGTGTTACCTTACACACCGCTATAGAGAGATGCACGACAATGACGAGAAGCAATAAGGTATCACATCGAATTGACAAACGTATTATAGAGCACCAAGATGGTAAGCTTGCTTTTGGACAAAACTCATGATGTGAAGGCATGTAATTCTTGTTCATCACCAAAGTAAGATCAACAATATTTTTTAACATGCAGAGGGTGGAAAAACTGAGTGTCTTGGATTTGAGGTCACATCGGACGTGGCATGTGTGCAGAGAGGTAAAGAAACGATGCTTGTGAATTCCACACATGCCATGATTGGATGATGTCAAAGCTTTTAAATATTCTATCATTATATGATGTTAATAGTGATGTGTGTCCCTGTGTAGGGAAGGAAAGAATCCAAGAACGCAGACTAGCCGTGCTACGGGACATGGCAGCTACCGATAAACAAGTGTGACTTGTGGTTTTTTTTCCCACAATACAATGTCAATACGAATGGTCTGTATTTTTGCAGAGGGGGATACAATTTTTGATTTTCAACCTATAATGTTGGAGGATGTGCCAACCACAAACACTAGTGAACTAACATGTCTCAATAATACTATCTACAATAACATTTTGAATGAAAAATATGTTGCTAATAATGAATTTATCATGCAAAGGGCCATACTAAAAGTCATGTGGAAGTCCACTTACAAGACATCATCTCCCACGAAGCTACAATGGTGCAAGATGTTCCAACCACATATGCAAGTAAACAAACATGTAAAAAGAATATTATCTATCGTTAACATTCAGTCGTTGTCTTCCATGTCGGTATGATGGCGAAGGTGGAGTGGCGTACTGTTCTCTACAACCCCCCCATTCGAGA